>NC_135234.1:553964051-554266442 GCF_051348905.1 Ranitomeya variabilis
ATACTTTCCGATACCGATACTTTCAAGTATCGGACGGTATCGCTCAACACTACTCAAAACACATCTAGCTAAGTTCCTTAGGGGGTCTACTTGCCAAAATGGTGTCACTTGTGGGGTTTTTTAATGTTTAGGCACATCAGGGGCTCTCCAAACGCAACATGGCGTCCCATCTTAATTCCAGTCAATTTTGCATTGAAAAGTAAAATAGCGCTCCTTCCCTTCCGAGCTCTGCTATGCGCCCAAACAGTGGTTTACCCCCACATATGGGGTATCGTCGTACTCAGGACAAATTGCACAATAACCTTTGTGGTCTAATTTCTTCTCTTACCCTTGGGGAAATAAAAAAATGGGGGTGAAAAGATCATTTTTGTGAAAAAATATGATTTTTTATTTTTACGGCTCTGCATTATAAACTTCTGTGAAGCACTTGTTGGGTCAAAGTGCTCAACACACATCTAGATAAGTTCCTTAAGGGGTCTTCTTTCCAAAATGGTGTCACTTGTGGGGGGTTTCAATGTTTAGGCACATCATGGGCTCTCCAAACGCAACATGGCGTCCCATCTCAATTCTAGTCAATTTAGCATTGAAAAGTAAAATAGCGCTCCTTCCCTTCCGAGCTCTGCTATGCGCCCAAACAGTGGTTTACCCCCACATATTGGGTATCGTCGTACTCAGGACAAATTGCACAATAACCTTTGTGGTCTAATTTCTTCTCTTACCCTTGGGGAAATAAAAAAATGGGGGCGAAAAGATCATTTTTGTGAAAAAATATGATTTTTTTTTTATGGCTCTGCATTATAAACTTCTGTGAAGCACTTGTTGGGTCAAAGTGCTCAACACACATCTAGATAAGTTCCTTAAGGGGTCTACTTTCCAAAATGGTGTCACTTGTGGGGGGTTTCAATGTTTAGGCACATCATGGGCTCTCCAAACGCAACATGGCGTCCCATCTCAATTCCAGTCAATTTTGCATTGAAAAGTCAAATGGCGCTCCTTTCCTTCCGAGCTCTGCCATGCGCCCAAACAGTGGTTTACCCCCACATATGGGGTATCAGCGTACTCAAGACAAATTGTAAAACAACTTTTGGGGTCCATTTTCTCCTGTTACCCTTGGTAAAATAAAACAAATTGGAGCTGAATTAAATTTTGTGTGAAAAAAAGTAAAATGTTCATTTTTATTTAAACATTCCAAAAATTCCTGTGAAACACCTGAAGGGTTAAAAACTTCTTGAATTGGGTTTTGATTACATTGAGGGGTGCAGTTTTTAGAGTGGTGTCACACTTGGGTATTTTCTATCATATAGACCCCTCAAAATGACTTCAAATGAGATGTGGTCCCTATAAAAAAAATGGTGTTCTAAAAATGAGAAATTTCTGGTCAACTTTTAACCCTTATAACTCCCTAAAAAATAGTTTTGGTTCCAAAATTGTGCTGATGTAAAGTAGACATGTGGGAAATGTTACTTATTAAGTATTTTGCGTGACATATGTCTGTGATTTAAGGGCATAAAAATTCAAAGTTGGAAAATTGCAAAATTTTCCACATTTTCGCCAAATATTGGTTTTTTTCACAAATAAACGCAAGTTATATCAAAGAAATGTTACCACTATCATGAAGTACAATATGTCACGAGAAAACATTGTCAGAATCGCCAAGATCCGTTGAAGCGTTCCAGAGTTATAACCTCATAAAGGGACAGTGGTCAGAATTGTAAAAATTGGCCTGGTCATTAACGTGCAAACCACCCGTGGGGGTGAAGGGGTTAAACATGATATGCTGACAAATCAATAAACCTTTCTACAATGTGACAAGTGCTGTGGCCTTTTTGTGCATTATTGCCTGGACATCCATCTTATCAATGAACACCACCATCCTTCCAGAGTGCCGACCATAAGCTCCCTACTCTCTTCCTGAGTGAGATCTGTGGTGAAGCTGAAGCCTTTATCAAGCAAAATCCACACCACACAGTGTGAATTCAGTGCATTCATTTCCTGTAGATATATCATTAGTCCTATATTATGAATACTGGGTGCTTTATTGTCTCTAATTTATTATATTTATTGTCTACATTTTGGGAAATATGATTTGTGCATTTTTACTGTTTAACTCCATCACGACATTTGATATACATTTATGTCAAAGTCCCCATTCACTTACTGTAAGTGAGCATCCCACAGCTAAAAAGGAACCCAGTCAGAAGTGTAGGGTAAGTCCATCAGGTGAGGACTAGGGATGTTATGGATCATCAAGGTGCACTGCTCCCAACACATTTCCTTTATGAAAAATTCTTCAAGGGAGTCAAAACAACCAAGGTAGGGGAAATCTCATAATAATGACACCAATAGTCCAATGGTCTGGTATTATAAGACCACAAAGTGGTGCAGCAGTGCAATTCAAACATTTTATCTACCCCAAAATTGTATCAATAAAAACAACAGCACAGGACACAAATAATAAGCCATTACAAAGCCCCCTAAATGAAAATGTTACAGGTCTAGAACAATGGCGACTTAAGCAAACATTTTTTTCTTGAAAATTTGCGCTTTTTTTACCACTTAAAACAATAAAGAAACTATACATGTTTGCATACTCATACTGACCTGGAGAATCATATTTCCAGGTCAGTTTTACCATATAATGATCATGGCAAAAAAACCAAAATTATTTTGGAATTGAACTTTTTTTTTTTAATTTTTAATGCTCATGGAATTTTTTTTTCATGCTTTGCAGTACATCACATGATAACATTAATAATTCAAAAGCACAACTCATCCCCTAAAAAATAAAGGCTTGTGCTTTTATGGGGAAGGAAACATAAAAAAGGTATGGCTCTGGGAATAAGAAGAGGAAAAAATGAAAGTACAAAAAATGAAAAATCACAAAGTTCATGGATGGGTTAACAAAGTGGACAAGTATAATTTTAACACAAAAAAAGAAAATTTAACTTTGTTTATGCAAGACCAAAGATGCTTTTAGATACCCTTTTATACATTTTAAAATACACAATTACCCTACAATAAATCATTCTTCCTTACCCATCTCTGTGATAGAAATGTAATAAAAAAGGATTACAGAATTCTGTGCATTGTCTGAATAATGCATAAGTGGATTCAGTATTTTGAATGTTTTCACTAATATTTGGTTGCTTAATTTACATAAACTCTGACATGAATACCATTGTTTTGTATTTTATATTCACAAGAAAGTAAGTATTGCAAGGTTTTGTCTTATTTTATTTATTACCTTATTTACAGAAGGCACAAATGATTGAAATGATTGAAGATTTTATGTTTTTAGCTATAAAATGTTTTTGTATAGAACCATTATAGAGCTGCAATATAAATCTTTTACATGCAATCCATATGTGTTGCATTTAATAAGTAAACATACAAAGATTTATTTGTTTTCAGGTTCTGTACAAATCCGATTGGCGCACCCCCGTCCAACTCCTGATCCACTCACTTTGGTAGAGCTGGCCAGGACTGGCATAAAAATGGAAAGCTCACAAAATCTTTTGCACAACTTTGCTTTGTGCAAAAATTTTGAGACTTTTCTAAATATTTTGCTTCTGTTTTTCGATGCAAATGTTTTGAAGAATCAGGGCTTTTGTGCTTTATAGTCAATAAGAATGGCATATGAAAAAAAGGAAATTATACACTTCAACCATTTTGGATTTTTTTTTATACATTTGAATTAATCTAAATTTATGCAAATATATATTCTTGTTTAATGAAATGATATACCATTTTCTAATACTGCTACTTTTCATTCACTGTTTCAAAGCAGAGAATTAAAACATTTGAACAAGCCTAAAGTATCAACAGATGGCGTTTGCACCATATTGAACTATGAGCCAGACATCCAGCTACAGGTGCTCCTTCAACCTGATACAACTGCTTTCAAAGGTGTTTTGAAAGATTACAGAGAAGGCTAAAATAAAGCAAAACAACACTAAAGTGAAGGCCAGATTGAAGAAATATCCTCTTCAGTGATTGCATCCATCTTTGTCTTGGATGCAATGCTAGCTGGAAATTGGTCTGTAGACAAAGTTGCCAAACATCATGAAGAAACCTATATGAGGGAACACTTCTAGATGTATTAACAGTTTGGTGATAATTGGTTTCATAGTTCTATAGTTTAGGTTGACCCAGGTCCATCAAGGTCAACCTTTGCCCACCAATTGTACATTTTGTCACTAATTTAACTATAACCTACAATGTTTTTTATATTGAAGAAATCATCCAGTCCTTTTTTAAAATCTGATCTAGTGTCTGCCTTTACTACCTCTTGTCATAGGGCATTCCACAGTCTGACTGCTCTTTCGGTAAAGAATTGTTTTGTATTTAGCTGCTGGAATTGCCATTCTTTCACTCATAATGAATGCCTCCTGGTTAGTGATGAGTGAGTATGCTCGTTACTCAATTTTCTCCAAGCATGCTGGGTGGTCTCCGAGTATTTCAGCGTGCTCAGAGATTTAGTTTATGTCCACGCAGCTGCTGAAATACTCGGAGACCACCAGAGCATATACGGAGAAACTCGAGTAATGAGCACACTCGCTCATCACTATTGCTGGTCCTTAGTTTTGAAGAAATATGTCATGTTCAAGTCCTTTATAGTTACCACACATATTTATACATGTTATGGATTTCTCTTTGTAGGAAACTGTTGGAGAGAGAAAATACAGGAGCATGGGTGATATATATGTGCTCACTTGGAAGCATAGTGCAGTAGGCACAACACTAAATTGCATTTAGCACGTGACTGGGATCCTCCACTGCAGTATGCTGCCGATTCATAATGCATGGAGCTGTGCTTGTGTTGACATGGCCATAGGTCCATGTAGCAGTATATGTGTACAAATTCCAGAGAAGCTTCCGTTTGGAACAAAACGTTTTGGAATATCAAAGTGTTCTCAGCAGTTTGGTTATTCAGTCAGAGACCAGATTGGATCACAAACTGGGATTAAACCTTCAAATGGATGCACCTCTGGAATTTTTATCCATATATTTATACATGTAAATAAGATCTCTGATGCATCTTTTTTCTAAGCTAAACAAACCAAATTTTTCCAACCTCTCACCATATGAGAGGACTTCCATCCCTTGTAATGGTGTAGTTGCCCACCATTGAACTGACTCTAACTTCTGAACATCCTTTGTAATATGTATATTCAGAAAAAGTCCCTGAACATAACTGATGGAACTTCAACAGTACATAACCACAAAAAAAGACTTACTAACAAGTAGTCAAAAGGAAGCGAACCATAACATTAAAACATTCAAAATTTATTGAAGCATTTAAAAAAAAAAATTGTACGGCAAAAAACACAATCATATGAAGACATCCAATAGGAGGGGCTCCAAACAGTATGGCAATATATCATATCAAAAGATGGTAAATATACAGCTCAATTAATATTGATAAAGTGCCTAGTGACCAGGGGTAAATCCGTCTACCCAATCCTATAACAGCAGTATATTATCAATTACATCCATGTGTCATATCAGAACATACATATGTCCTAGGACTAACCCACTCACTGGCACATATCACTAACGATAGTACTGTACAGGTAACCACAACAGAAAAAGAGACAAGTATACACCACAATGGTAGTACTGCCAGCCAAATACACAAAGCACAAAGATAGCAGAGCCAATATAATAGCCAGAGACCTGCCACGGAGACCCTCCTCACCCCAACGTACATTTTGCCCTAGCTTCTTCCTGATATAGGTGTCCTGATATATTTGTGTATTTGGCTGGATTAAAAGATAACTAAAAACCAGGGAACTTCCTAAAATCTTGTTTGCTTTTGTGGCTGCTGCTCAGCTTACTTGTAACCAGAGTTCCCAAGTCCTTCTGTAGTCCCAAGTATACTCCCATTTAATGTATATGCAGCAATAGGACTACTCTGTCCTAGGTGCATTACTCTACATTTATCTACATTAAACCTCAATTGCCAAGTGTTTGCCCATTCGATCATATTATTCAGATCGTTTTGCAATAAGTAGTGTTGAGCATTCCGATACCGCAAATATCGGGTATCGGCCGATACTTGCAGTATCGGAATTCCGATACCGAGTTCCGATACTTTTGTGATATCGGGAATCGGTATCGGAACCATATTCATGTGTAAAATAAAGAATTAAAATAAAATTATGGATATACTCACCTCTCCGGCGGCCCCTGGATCTTACCGCTGTAACCGGCAGCCTCCGTTCCTAAGAATGAGCGCGTGAAGGGCCTTCGATGATGTCGCGGCTTCTGATTGGTCGCGTGAGCGCTCATGTGACCGCTCACGCGACCAATCACAAGCCGCGACATCATCGCAGGTACTTCACGCGCTCATTCTTAGGAACGGAGGCTCCCGGTTACGGCGGTAAGGTCCAGGGGCCGCCGGAGAGGTGAGTATATGGATATATATATATATATATATATATGGATAAACTCACCTCTCCGGCGGCCCCTGGACCTTACCGCCGTAACCGGGAGCCTCCGTTCCTAAGAATGAGCGCGTGAAGGACCTGCGATGACGTCGCGGCTTGTGATTGGTCACGTGAGCGGTCACATAAGCGCTCACGTGACCAATCAGAAGCCGCGACGTCATCGAAGGCCCTTCATGCGCTCATTCTTAGGAATGAAGGCTTCCGGTTACATCGGTAAAGTCCAGGGGCCGCCGGAGAGGGGAGTATATCCATATTTTTTATTTTAATTCTTTATTTTACACATGAATATGGATCCCAGGGCCTGAAGGAGAGTTTCCTCTCCTTCAGACCCTGGGAACCATTCCGATACTTTGCGTCCCATTGAAATGCATTGGTATCGGGTATCGGTATCAGCGAGATCCGATATTTTGCCGGTATCGGCCGATACTATCCGATACCGATACCAATGCATATCGGAAGGTATCGCTCAACACTAGCAATAAGGTAACGTCAAGGTCAGATGTTAATAACCTACAAAGTTTGATGGTGTCATCAGCAAAGACTGACATTTTACTCTCAATCCTATCAACAAGAACAATAATAAAGAGGTTAAAAATATTGGTCCTAGTACAGATCCTTGTGGTACCCCACAGCTGACTTTATCCCATTTAGAGAACATACCATTTATGACAACTCTTTGTTTCCTGTATTTTAACCAATTCCTTACCCATCTGCATATAGTTTCCCCCAGTCCCTGCTTCTGTAGCTTTAGTATAAAGCTGTTATGAGGAACAGCATCAAATGCATTTTCAAAGTCCAGATAAATCACACGAGCCGCATTACCAACATCCAGATTTGCGTTTCCTTAGACAATCATTAATTACCTCCGTAAGTATGTGTATTTTTGCTCTTGGCTCTAATTAATTGATATTGTTTAAATAATGTGATTTACAAAAATTCCCCAAATTTTCCTTCTTGATCTTGCTATTTCAATGTTGAGAAGTGGATTTTTCTCCCTTGTTTCTTTGCTGCACGTCAGCAGTTAAACCTGTGGATCTACGGACCTCATTGATATGAACGCATAAAATTCTAACCAACAAAAGTGAATTTCAGCAGGGGAAACTAACATGCTGCAGATTTAAAAAGATGCAACAAAAGCAAATTTCTGTGTGATAAGTTTAAGTTAAAGCTCATCCACTTTGCTGATGCTGTAAAATCCTGTGGAAAATTGCACCAAATGTATGACATGTGAACCTAGCCTCAGTAAAAAAAAAAACAGCCTTTTCTCATTTTCAAAGAAATGCTACTGATATTTATTGTGATATTGTGGTAAAATTTATATAAAATTGTATAAATTCTATAAACTAATTGGATATAATTAATTAGCAGCATCACTTGGCTTTATAAGCAATTGTAGGTTTTATAGTATACAGTGTAAGCAATCAGATTCAAGTAACATAAGGGGGATACAAAAAAAGAAAATGAACAAAATAAACCACAAAAAAAATCCCCGCAAGACTCATCATCCTTTTCCAAAAAAATGAAGACATAAAAAATAACAAACCATGTTTAGTATTGCCAAGTCTGCAAATGTCAGATCTATGAAAATATAAAATTAGATCTTCTATCAGCGTTTTTTCAGCATTTTTCACCCATTGAACCGCACCAAAAACGAAACCAAAAATCCAGCAAAACCTGTGTTTTTTCTGCATCTTCTTTCCTGCCAGGCATTCAGATTATGCTGGCTGCAGAAAAAAAATTACAACAAAACCCCCCAGCGTGAGCTTAACCTGGGTGTTTTTGCTGCATTTTCTTTGCCGTTTTTTATGCTAATTTTCAGCTGCTTTTTACAGTACCAGCAAAGTCTATGAGATTTCAGAAATCTCATGCATACACATTGTTTTTTTCATCTTCATTATTTTGTGTTTTGAATGTTTTTTTGGACATAGAGCATATAACTTCTTTCATTGTGTTTTTGGCATTTTTTCAGCGTTTTTAACACATTGAATTGAATGAAAAAAACGCACGAAAAAACACGCCAAAAACACCACCAAATTTTAGAAAAGCCTGCTTTTTTGCCGCAGCTTCTTTCCTACCAAGCAGTCAGGTTTGCTGCAGGAAAAAAAAAACACAGCAAAAATAGCCCAGTGAGAATTTAGCCTTAAAAGAGAATTGAAGCACACAAATTGCCTCGCTTTATTTACAACAATAAAAAGCCATCAAAACAACACAGTTCACCAAACTTTTGTTGTCAGCCTAAAAAGGTAAAATGTACAAAAAACTATGCAGGTTTGCTATTGGCATGCTGACCTGAAAAGAATAATTAAATTCTCATTATTTCACCATTTTATCCAACTTGGATTACTTGGCCCTGTTTTTTCGTACATTATGTGGTAGAAGGAATACGGTCATTTAAACTACAACTCATCCAGAAGAAAAAAAAATTCTATGTCATTGGAAAAACGTTATGGCTTTTGGAAGAAGAAGAAAAAAGCAAAAAAAAAAAAAAAAAATTGGCTCCTTCAGGAAGGGGTTAAATATTTTCAGTAGGCTTTTGGCATCTTTTATTCACAAAATTGAAGAAAATGCATGACTTTTTTTATAAACGTGCATATTTTGTATGTAGATTAACTGCATATTTTGTATGTGAAGATATTTGAATAGACTGGTAGATTAACATGAGGTCTGTAATACGGATATGGATATTAGACTCCATTTTGATATGACAGTATTTAGATTGGTATTTTGCATCATTATTTGATAGCTAAAGTCAAGAGAAGTTAAACAACCCTTGAAAAGGTTGTAATGTTTTTAGTATTTTTTTCTCATTTATAAACTATAACGTAAACTTTACGAGCTAATTTCTCTGCAACAGAGATGAGAACTTAAAAACAAAAGAAAAATGTTTTATTCGGCTCCACAGCCACTAATCCATGAGGTGGCCATTTTAAAACACAAACTAATTCCTTCTTAGGGGAATGCATAGATTGTAGCAGCAGAACATGCTATGAAACATATTCAGTTTTGAAAAATGGATAATTAGGGGCGATCTTATTACAATGTATAAATATAACAAAAGACAGTACAATGATTTCTCTAATGATCTTTTTACACATAGGTCTGCAGCAATAGCAAGGGGACATCCTTTACATTTAGAAAACAGAAGGTTTAGTCACCATTACAGATAGAGATTCTTTTCTGTAAGAGCAGTGATGTTATGGAATTCTCTGCCACATAATGTTAAGATAGTTGACTGATTAAAGTTCACAGAGGGCCTGGAAGCCTTTCTTGAAAGATATAATAGAACCAGTTACAAATATAAGACTTTGTAGATGGGATTTTGATCAAGGGAACCAGTTAAGGCTAAGAAAGAATAGTTTCTGATATATGGAACTATTGGCATCTGATTCATTGGGTTTTGTCTCCTTTTGGATCCACGAGTTGGGTTATAGACTGAATTTCATGAACATGTGTCTTCTTTCAACCTTAAAACTATGAACCTATGAAATTGTGAAAGTTACATGTTTTACAACTGATTTTGAATTTTGTTTTTCAGTGAGTGCAGAGGTCCTGAGTCAATGACAGGATAACATTGAGGTATAGGAAGAGCAAGCATTTGACAAATGAAAAATGACATTTTTAGCAAAAAAAAGAAAAATTGTCAATTCAAGTAATCACTTATGTATTGGATATGATTATATTCCAGAAGACTTCTAGGTCAACTGATTTGCAAAGGGTATTCACTTTTTTGTATTAGTGTATTTTTTTTTTTTTTTGTGGTTGTACCTTTTATATTCTGGCTGCTGCAATTACTCACATATACTGTCCTTTCACACACTCTCCACGCTCCATCAGTATCAACCCCTCTCTCTCTACTCTTCTCCTATGTACTGATCTCATGCTCTCTGCACAATGGTAAACCTCACAGATCCATTCTCTCCCACCATACTCTTCCTATTCTCCTTCTCCAAGTTGCAGGAGATATCTCTCCTAATCATATTTGATTCCGATCTTTCCTTCACTCTCCACATCCAATCAATTGTCCTCTCATGTCACCCACACCTTTTCTTAACTCTGACTTAGCAAAAACACTTACTGTAGCTCTTGTTCATTCTCGTCTGGAGTATTTCAACTCTCCACTAATCGGTCTATTTCTTACCAAACTCTCGCCTCTCCAATCTGTCCTGAATGCTGCAGTCAGGATCATATTTCTTCCCAACCGCTGCACCAACATCTCTACCCTGTGCCAGTCGTTGCCACAGTTGCCCATGCTATACAGAGATCAATATAAACTTATCACTCTTACCCACACAGCGCTCCACGGTCCACTACCACCCTACATCTCCTCTTTCAACTCCGTCTATCATCCTACCCACGCCATCCGTTCTGCTAATGACTAGTGTTGAGCGATACCTTCCGATATCAAGAAGTACCGGTATCAGATTGGATCAGCCGATATCAAAAAAATATCGGATATCGCCGATACCCGATACCAATGCAAGTCAATGGGACACAAATATCGGAATGTAAATAAGCCCTTTCTGTTCTTCTACATCCTGTTCCAGAGGGGGGAAGAGTGTGGGCGGTGCGTGGGTGGACACTGTGTGTGTCTGTGTGTGCAGGCGGGGTCTGTGCGGGCCTGCCAGGGATCTTTACGGGCGTCTTGGGGGTCTGTGGGTGCCTGCCGGGGCTCTGTACGGCCTGCCGGGGCTCTGTCCGTGCCTGCTGGGGCTCTGTGTGTGCCTGCAGGGGCCCTGTGTGGCATGCCGGAGCTCTGTGCGGCGTGCCGGGGCTCTGTGCGGTGTGCCGGGGCTCTGTGCGGGGCTTTGTGCGGTGTGCCTGGGCTATGTGCGGCGTGCGGGGGCTCTGTGCGGTGTGCCGGGGCTCTGTGTGGCATGCCGGGGCTCTGTGCAGGGCTCTATGCAGCGTGTCAGGGCTCTGTGCGGCGTGTCGGGGCTCTGTGCGGGGCTCTGTTCGGGCTGCTGGGGCTCTGTGCATGTGTGCAGGCATCGTCCGATGGGACTACAAGTCCCATCGGACGATGCCTGCAACAGTGACAGTGATTAACACATTAGCCAATGATGGGACAGTAATAGTGTTATAATGTGTTGAATGTAAAAAAACAAAAAAACAAAACATACATACTACATACATACTACATACATACTACATACTACATAAATACTACATACAGTACATTCATACATTACATACAATACATACATACACACATACAGTACATTAAACATAGGTTTCATACTCACCATTACTTGTCACTTTGTTCCCCGAAGCCAGTGTCATCTGTAAGAAAGATTAAAATAACAAACAACCAATATACTCCCTGTCTGCAGAAATCCACGAGTGTCCCACGACTATCTCCCATGGAGAAGGGCAGCATCAGCTGATGCGACCGCTCTCTAGGGGCTTCAGGAATACAATGACGGGAGGAAGGTATCCTTCTGCACTATATTCCTCCACCACTAAAAACAAATAGTCCCTAGTCTCACTTTTGGGATTGCAGTGTGAGAAATTTTCCAAGGCAGCAATTGCCATAAAGTGAGACTTTGTCCTAAGTAACCTCTCAGTGATGCACTGCAGGAGCCATTGTCTCCTGTCAGTGTGTAACTGAGGGTCCTATAGAGCAGTGACATCACCCGACGGCCGGGGGCCAATATTTGTAGCCTGCTATGATTATCAGCCTGCAGCTGTCTGCGTAGCCTTTACTGGCTATTAAAATAGGGGGACCCCCCTAAAAAATGACTTGGGGTCCCCCTATATTTTATAGCCAGAAAGACTATGCAGACAGCTGAGGGCTGATATTCATAGCCTAGTGAGGGGCCATGGTTATTGGTCCCCACGGCTACAAATACCAGTCCACAGCCCCCCCAGAAATGGCGCATCTGTAAGATGTGCCAATTCCGGCACTTAGCCCCTCTCTTCCCACTCCCGTGTAGCGGAGGGATATAAGGTAATAAGGGGTTAATGTCACCTTGCTATTGTAAGGTGACATTAAGCTGGGTTAATAACAGAGAGGCGTCAATAGGACACCTATCCATTATTAATCCAATAGTAGGAAAGGGTTAATAAAACACACACACATTAGAAAAAAGTATTTTAATATTCTTCATTTAACCATACTTACCATACTTCAGCGCCTGCAAAAAAGTAAAATAATAAACCGTATACTACCTGTCTGCTATAGTCCAATTAATAACGAGTGTCCAACGACGATCTCCCCTATAGAACAGTGACATCGGGTGATGTCACTGCTCTATAAGACCTTCAGTGACACACTGACAGGAGACAATGGCTCCTGCAGTGCATCACTGAGAGGTTACCTTAGGACAAAGTCTCACTTTATGGCAATTGCTGCCTGGGAAAATTTCTCACACAGCAATGCCAAAAGTAAGACTAGGGACTATTTGTTTTACAGCAGCGGAGGAATACAGTGCAGAAGGATACCTTCCTTTTGTCATTGTGTTCCTGGAGCCCCTAGAGAGCCGTCGCTTCAGCTGATGCTGCCGTTCTCCACGGGAGATCATCGTGGGACACTCGTGGATTTCTGCAGACAGGGAGTATATTGGTTGTTTGTTATTTTAATCTTTTTTACAGATGACACTGGCTTTGGGGAACAAAGTGACAAGTGATGGTGAGTATGAAATCTATGTTTAATGTAGTATGTATGTAGTATGTATGTATTATGTATGTATGTATGTAGTATGTATATAGTATGTATGTATTATGTATGTAGTATGCATGTAGTATGTATGTAGTATGCATGTAGTATGTATGTAGTATGTAGTATGTATGTAGTATGTATGTAGTATGTAGTATGTATGTAACATAGTAACATAGTAACATAGTTAGTAAGGCCAAAAAAAGACATTTGTCCATCCAGTTCAGCCTATATTCCATCATAATAAATCCCCAGATCTATGTCCTTCTACAGAACCTAATAATTGTATGATACAATATTGTTCTGCTCCAGGAAGACATCCAGGCCTCTCTTGAACCCCTCGACTGAATTCGCCATCACCACCTCCTCAGGCAAGCAATTCCAGATTCTCACTGCCCTAACAGTAAAGAATCCTCTTCTATGTTGGTGGAAAAACCTTCTCTCCTCCAGACGCAAAGAATGCCCCCTTGTGCCAGTCACCTTCCTTGGTATAAACAGATCCGCAGCGAGATATTTGTATTGTCCCCTTATGTACTTATACATGGTTATTAGATCACCCCTCAGTTGTCTTTTTTCTAGACTAAATAATCCTAATTTCGCTAATCTATCTGGGTATTGTAGTTCTCCCATCCCCTTTATTAATTTTGTTGCCCTCCTTTGTACTCTCTCTAGTACCATTATATCCTTCCTGAGCACCGATGCCCAAAACTGGACACAGTACTCCATGTATGGTCTAACTAGGGATTTGTACAGAGGCAGTATAATGCTCTCATCATGTGTATCCAGACCTCTTTTAATGCACCCCATGATCCTGTTTGCCTTGGCAGCTGCTGCCTGGCACTATCTGCTCCAGGTAAGTTTATCATTAACTAGGATCCCAAAGTCCTTCTCCCTGTCAGATTTTCCCAGTGGTTTCCCGTTCAGTGTATAATGGTGATATTGCTTACTTCTTTCCATGTGTATAACCTTACATTTATCATTGTTAAACCTCATCTGCCACCTTTCAGCCCAAGTTTCCAACTTATCCAGATCCATCTGTAGCAGAATACTATCTTCTCTTGTATTAACTGCTTTACATAGTTTTGTATCATCTGCAAATATCAATATTTTACTGTGTAAACTTTCTACCAGATCATTAATGAATATGTTGAAGAGAACAGGTCCCAATACCGACCCCTGTGGTACCCCACTGGTCACAGCGACCCAGTTAGAGACTATACCATTTATAACCACCCTCTGCTTTCTATCACTAAGCCAGTTACTAACCCATTTACACACATTTTCCCCCAGATCAAGCATTCTCATTTTGTGTACCAACCTCTTGTGCAGCACGGTATCAAACGCTTTGGAAAAATTGAGATATACCACGTCCAATGACTCACCGTGGTCCAGCCTATAGCTTACCTCTTCATAAAAACTGATTAGATTGGTTTGACAGGAGCAATTTCTCATAAACCCATGCTGATATGGAGTTAAACAGTTATTCTCATTGAGATAATCCAGAATAACATCCTTCAGAAACCCTTCAAATATTTTACCAACAGTAGAGGTTAGACTTACTGGCCTATAATTTCCAGGTTCACTTTTAGAGCCCTTTTTGAATATTGGCACCACATTTGCTATGCGCCAGTCCTGCGGAACAGACCCCGTCGCTATAGAGTCCCTAAAAATAAAAAATAATGGTTTATCTATTACATTACTTAGTTCTCTTAGTACTCGTGGGTGTATGCCATCCGGACCCGGAGATTTATCTATTTAAATCTTATTTAGCCGGTTTCGCACCTCTTCTTGGGTTAGATTGGTGACCCTTAATATAGGGTTTTCATTGTTTCTTGGGATTTCACCTAGCATTTCATTTTCCACCGTGAATACCGTGGAGAAGAAGTTGTTTAATATGTAGTATGTATGTAGTATGTATGTATGTAGTATGTATGTATGTATGTAGTATGTATGTAGTATTTATGTAGTATTTTTTTTTTACATTCAACACATTAGCCGGATGATGGGACTACTGTTATGACCCCAATGGCAGAGGGTCTCAGAAGTAATTACCAAGTCTGCAAACACAAAAAACCAGCTCATAGGACAGTGGTAACTGGGCTGACCGTATAACTAATCCTAGCACCACAAATAGCAGCAGCCGGGGAACGTGCCTACGTTGGTTCTAGACGTCTCGCGCCAGCCGGAGAACTAACTAACCCTAGAAGGGAAAAGATAGACCTTTCTTGCCTCCAGAGAAAAGACCCCAAAAGTTGGATACAAGCCCCCAACAAATAATAACGGTGAGGTAAGAAGAAAAGACAAACATAAGAATGAACTAGATATTTAGCAAAGAGAGGCCCACTGACTAATAGCAGAATATAGTAAGATGACTTATACGGTCAGCAAAAACCCTATCAAAATTTCCACGCTGGATATACAAGAACCCCCGAACCGTCTAACGGCCCGGGGGGAGGATACCAGCCCCCTAGAGCTTCCAGCAAAATCAGGAATCACATTTAGTACAAGCTGGACAAATAAATAAGAGCAATGCAAATAACCAAAAAACAAGGAAGCAGGACTTAGCTTAATTTTGCAAGAACCACGACCAGCAGACAGGAGCAAACAGAAAGGAACTGATTACAACGATGCCAGGCACCAGACTGAGAATTCAGGAAGTTTATATAGCAACACCCCTGGACTAACGACCCAGGTGGATGCCAAACTAGGGAAAGACAATCCCAGAGTCATATCACTAGTGACCACAAGAGGGAGCCAAAAAAGTCTAATTCACAACAGACTACTACTGTCCCATCCTTGGCTAATGTGTCAATCACTGTCACTGTTGCAGGCATCGTCCAATGGGACTTGAAGTCCCATCGGACGATGCCTGCACACACACGCACAGTCCCCCGGCAGCCCGCACAGAGCCCCAGCACACCGCACAGAGCCACGTCACGCCGCACAGAGCCTCGACACGCCACACAGAACCCCCTCACAGAGCCCCGGCACACTGCAAAGAGCCCCGCACAGAGCCCCAGCATGCCGCACAGAGCCCCGTCACGCCGCACAGAGCCTTGACACGCTGCACAGAGCCCCGCACAGAGCCCCAGCATGGCGCACAGAGCCCTGGCAGGCCGCACAGACCCCGCCCACACACACACACGCAGTCTCTGCCCACGCACTGCCCACACTCCATTATAGTGCATAATTGCACTATGGGAACTTCCGATTCCGGTATCCGATATCGCAAAAATATCGGAACTCAGTATCGGAATACCGATACAGCAAATATCGGTGATACCCGATATTTGAAGTATTGGAATGCTCAACACTACTAATGACTTAAAACTCAAATCCTCAATAATCTGAGCCTCCTACTCCTATCTCCAAAACTTCTCTTGTGCCTCGCCAATTCTTTGGAATGCACTGCCCAGGACATTCTGATTAATTTGCATATCCATAGTTTTAAGCGTGGCCTAAAACACATTTCTTTAGACTGGCCTATTGCCCCACCTCAGTTATTTAACTATCCCAGTTTTGTCCAAAATCATAACCCTCATAACATCTGTTCATACACCCTCAATGCACTTAATAGCCCTCTGTGTCCGCACTGTACACATGCTGGCTTACTCATGTAGCTTTATATGTATACCCTATTTAGTATATTTTGGCTGGACCATACAATTTAACAACATTTTATCATTTACCTTTTGTGTCTCCCCTCTTTCCTTAAATATTGTAAGCCTGCCAGCAGGGCCAGCACTACTTTTGATATCTGAGTTATGTATTATTCTATTATGTCTTTATTGTCTGCACAAATCCCCTCTAAAATTCTAAAATGCTGTGGAATAGGTTGACACTATGAAAATGAAAATTATTATTATTATTTTATAACATGCTCTTCCTCACAAATTATTATCCTATATGAATAAAAGCTAAGTTTTTAAGTACTTTCCTTTGGTGCTAGAGAACATCCCCTTTTGGACCATTGAGAGATATTTTTAACAAGCTATATTAAGAACTTTTTGTTTTAGCAAATTCTACTGATTCATGGAGTTTATGACTCAATGATAATGGCCGGAGTAGGAAAAAGCTCTAAACATAGCTGTCATTAATAGCAATTGAAACACTAATAAAGAATGAAAGAAGGAAGAAGCTTTACATATACTCAGCATTTTAATCACTGTGTCTGACTGTTGTGTATCGGCAGTTTTTTTGCTCAAATGTATTTGTGATTAATGAATGCACTTCTAGAATAGCATCAGGTGAAATCTCTCTTCTCAGTTCTGATTAATAGGAAGGTATCTTGAATGCCAACCAAGCATCATAATCACTGTGGCTGACTATTATACTTTGGCAGCCTTGCAAAAACTTCCTATGGGCAATTCATTGTGGATGTTTGCTTGAGCATAACTAATGTAAAACTGAATAAATGGGCCAGCACACATGTTGGTATACATGCAATGTATAGGTGCACATTCACACTGTAGCCATTAAACAGACATAAGCTAGGATAATTACAATGGAGAAAATACCTTGCAGTAAGTAAATAAATAAATAGTAATTGTACATGGAAATAACATAGGGTATTTAGATGACACTATTTTGCTCAAAAGGGAGTAAAAGCCATCCCAATGTGACAAGTTGTACCTCATTAGGCTAGTCCTAAAAGCTCACCCTTTTTGGACTGTGAATTCCATGCATATATAGCTTACTACATTCTGGAGTTTAAACAAAATCTCTATCAGCGGTATTTAAATGGAATGCTTTTCTGTACTCAAGTGTACTGGGTCCCATCGGTGCCCCGTGACACGATCCATGGGTGCTGTTGGGCTACTGTAAAAGCTGGCTGCCTTCTGATTGCCATCATAGCTGCCATCTTGATCCATGAATTTTTCACACTATACTGAAATACTGTGTTTAGTCCATTTGGGGACTAAAAAATAAAGTAAGAAGTAAAATATGGTTTTTAGAAATAATCCCACATTAAAATTAAATTGAAAAAAATAAAAACTAATATAGTATTGCTGCATTCATAAACATTTAATCTATCAATATATAAAATGAATTAACACAATTGGTAAATGCTGTAAGGAGAAAAAAACAAAAAACTCCAGAATTTCATTTTTTCAGTCACCATTTCTTCCTAAAAAAAATCAATAAAAACAGATAAAATATTGAATGAATACCAAATTGATAGCAATACGGGCTTGTGCACATGACTATAAAAATGGAACATGTTCTCTCAACCTCTTTGCCAGAAAAATAGATGTGCAAGCAGGTGGTGTATTTCACTTGCGCTGCTGATAACACTTAAGGCCGAGGTAAAATCCAAAAGGTTTAATGTTACAGGTTTTAAAAGTCAATGTGTTTCAAGGTTCCACATGGCCTCTTCATCAGGACAAAAACCAAAAAATCCACCGCTTGTCTCCATGAAATTTAATGTCACTGTCCAAATTATTTCCTTGGGCTGAGTTGTTCAAGGTAATAAATTGTAGCATGCATGATTTACCTCCGAAATCTCTGGACACTGGTATGACATCTGACGGAAGTCAGATTTTCATTGACAGACTGAATGGAGCAAATGGGGAAACTTTTCTTTTTATTCTCCATATCTGAGAAAATTGGGTCACACTCTGATCATACTTTGATAACACTATGATCATACCTTGATAACACTCTGATCAGTGTGATAAGCAAAATCAGACCCATTTTCTCAGAGAAAAATGATCTTGTGACCCTGTGTTAAAGCTATAAAAAACAAGCCTAAACCAGCTTAATCAATGGAAAAGTAAAAATGTTACGAATCTCATAAAATGGTGACAAACAAAAAAAAAAATCAATGCTTATAAATTTCTGAATTTTTTTTTCCAACTAAATGAAAAAAAATCTATACAATTTTGATATTTGGTAATTGTACTCATCATTACAGTAGGGAAAAATGTATTTATTCAGCCACCAATTGTGCAAGTTCTCCCACTTAAAAAGATGAGAGAGTCCTGTAATTGAGATCATAGATAGACCACAACTATGAGAGTCAAAATGATAAAACATATCGAGAAAATCACCTTGTCTGAGTTGGCAAGATTTATTTTGCAACACATGGAGGAAATTAAATATTTTTTATCACTCAAAGACATGCAAGATCTCTGGCCCTCACAGACCTGTAATTTCTTCTTTAAGAGGCTCCTCTGTCCTCCACTCATTACCTGTAGTAATGGTACCTGTTTGAACTAGTTATCAGAATAAAAGACGCCTGTCCACAACCTCAAACAGTCACACTCCAAAGTCCACTATGGTGAAGACCAAAGAGCTGTCGAAGAACACCAGAAACAAAATTGTAGCCCTGCACCAGGCTGGGAAGACTGAATGTCCAGGAGGAAAGCAGCTTGGTGTGATGAAATCAACTGTAGGAGCAATAATAAAAAAATGGAAGACATACAAGATTCACTGATAATCTCCCTCGATCTAGGGCTCCACGCAAGATCTCACCCCATTGGGTCAAAATGATTACAAGAACGGTGAGCAAAAATCCCAGAACCACATGGTGGGACCTAGTGAATGACCTGCATAGAGCTGGGACCACTGTAAGAAAGGCTACCAGCAGTAACACACAATGCCAGATGTGTCCTCATGCTTAAGCCAGTACATGTCCAGGCCCATCTGATGAGTATTGAGAGAATGTCATATGGTCTGATTAAACCAAAGTAGAACTGTTTGGTAGAAACAAAACTCATCGTGTTTGGAAGAAACAGAAAGCTGAGTTGCATCCAAAGAACACCATACCTACTGTGAAGCATGGGGGTGGCAACATCATTCTTTGGGACTGTTTCCCTGCAAAGGGACCAGGACGACTGATCAGTGTACATGAAATAATGAATGGGGCCATGTATAGTGAGATTTTGAGTGCAAACCATCAGCAAGTGTTAGAAGTCGAGTTCCCGCCGCTGCACAGGGGAAATCTCAAACCATGTCTGCTGCGGTCTCTCTTTCTGCATCAGCCGCGGTGGAGCCTGCTCAGCGGAGATGTCGGTCCCAGCGTCTCTCTCAGTCTGATTCTGTGCAAAGGGTTACTGCTGCCTTTCCAGGCTCTGCCATTGTAGCCTGTACTGATCAGCGGCGAGCAGACGTCTCTGGGGCTAAGTCCTGCTTTTCCCCTTCTGAGCATGCCCAAAGGAAGACCTCTCAGTGGAGGTCTGGGGTCACATGCTCAGGGACTGCAGTAGCTCCTATTGGTCCTCTAGGAAGGTCCTGAAGTTGCTCAGTTACTGTAGCATTTCTCATTGGTCCTCTAAGAAGGTCCAGAACTTGCTGCAGCTATAAAAGGTTCGCATGGCTGCACGGCCATGTGCTAGTATACACTTGTTTACGTGTGTGTGTTGTGAGTGAAAGTCACTCTTTAATCATCCCCTCCCTTGTGTTTGAATGCTCGCTTAAGGAGGATGATTGTAATCTAGCGCCTGACTTGTTACCAACACTGGTACACAAACAGCGTTTATTACTGTGACCGCCAGTGTGGCGCCGCGCACTTTCCAAACCCAAGTCTGGTTGGTTAGTGGCATCCGCCAGTGCGGCATCGCATGCACTCTCATGCTACTTAATTATTATTTCTGTTACGTGCGGTACTGTGGACCTATGACGCAACAGGGTTCGCTTCTTTCACACAGGGTGAAGCTAACCCGTGTGTGTATCCTCATTGTACCGCCATATAGTCCGTCATTGCTTAGCAGCAGGTTCCATCTCTGCACGGTGGACCCCGAGCTGCGAACGCACCTTATTCCTTTTCTCTAATTATTTGGTGTGTTCCACTAGCCCAAACAGCAAGGGCATTGAAGATGAAATGTGGATGGGTCTTTCAGCATGATAACGATCCCAAGCACACCACCAGGGCAATGAAAGAGTGGCTTCGTAAGAAGCATATAAAGGTCCTGGCGTGGCCTAGCCAGTCTCCAGATCTCAACCAGTTTCCAGATCTCAACCTAGAAAACATTTGGAGTGAGTTGAAAGTCCGTGTTGCCCAGTAACAGGCCCAAAACATAATTGCTCTAGAGGAGATATGCAGGGAGGTATAGGCCAACATACCACCAACAGTGTGTGTCAACCTTGTGAAGACTTACAGAAAATGTTTGACCACTGTCATTGCCAACAAAAGATATATAATAAAATAATGAGATGACCAAAAACTTATTATCCACTATAATTTGCAAAAATAAATCTTACCAAATTAGACAAGGTGATTTTCTGGATTTGTTTTCTCAGTTTGACTCTCATAGTTGTGGTTTACCTATGATGTTAACCCCTTAGTGACAGAGCCAATTTGGTACTTAATGACCGAGCCAATTTTTACAATTCTGACCACTGTCACTTTATGAGGTCATAACTCGGGAACGCTTCAATAGATCCTGCTGATTCTGAGGTTGTTTTCTCGTGACATATTGTACTTCATGTTAGTGGTAACATTTCTTCGATATTACTTGCGTTTATTTATTAAAAAAATGGAAATATGGCGAATATTTTGAAAATTTTGCAATTTTCAAAATTTTAATTTTTATTCCCTTACATCAGAGAGATATGTCACACAAAATGGTCAATAAATAACATTTCCCATATGTCTACTTTACATCAGCACAATTTTGGAAAAAAAAATATATATATTAGGGAGTTATAAGGGTTAAAATTTGACCAGCAATTTCTTATTTTTTACAGCAAAATTTACTAAACCATTTTTTTTAGGGACCACCTCACATTTGAAGTCAGTTTGAGGGGTCTATATGGCTGAAAATACCCAAAAGTGACACCATTCTAAAAACTGAACGCCTCAAGGTGCGCAAAACCACATTCAAGAAGTTTATTAACCCTTCAGGTGCTTCACGAGAGCTAAAGCAATGTGGAAGGAAAAAATGAACATTTTACTTTTTTTCACAAACATTTTACTTCAGAACCAATTTTTTTTATTTTCATAAGTGTAAAAAAAGAAAATGAACCACATAATTTGTTGTGCAATTTGTCCGGAGAATGTCAATACGTCATATGTGGGGGGGGGGACCACTTTTTGGGTGCACAGCAGAGCTCCGAAGGGAAAGAGCGCCATTTGACTTTTTCAACACAGAATTCCCTGGAATTGAGATCGAACACCATGTCGCGTTTGGAGAGCCGCTGATGCGCCTAAACAGTGGAAACCCCCCAAAAGTGACCCCATTTTGGAAACTAGACCCCCTAAGGAACTTATCTAGGTGTGTGGTCAACACTTTGAACCCCCAAGTGCTTCACACAAGTTTATAACGTAGAGCCGAAAAAATTAAAAATATTTTTTTTTCACAAGAATGATCTTTTCACCCCCAATTTTTTATTTTCCCAAGGGTAGCAAGAGAAATTGGTTCGCAAAAGTTGTTGTGCAATTTGTCCTGAGTATGTCGATACCCCGTATGTGGGGGTAAACCTCTGTTTGGGTGCAGAGTGGAGCTCAGAAGGGAAGGAGCGCCATTTGGCTTTTTCAACATAGAATTTCCTGGAATTGAGATCGGACACCATGTCGCGTTTGGAGAGGCGCTGATGTGCCTAAACAGTGGAAACCCCCCACAAGTGACCCCATTTTGGAAACTAGACCCCCTAAGGAACTTATCTAGGCATGTGGTCAACACTTTGAACCCCCAAGTGCTTCACACAAGTTTATAACGTAGAGCCGAAAAAATTAAAAATCATTTTTTTTTCACAAGAATGATCTTTTCACCCCCAATTTTTTATTTTCCCAAGGGTAGCAAGAGAAATTGGTTCCAAAAAGTTGTTGTGCAATTTGTTCTGAGTATGTCGATACCCTGTATGTGGGGGTAAACCTCTGTTTGGGCGCACTGCGGAGCTTGGAAGGGAAGGAGCGCCGTTTGACTTTTTAATCTCTTAATTGTGAGAGCGGACGCCATTTTGGGTTTGTAGATGTGCCTAACAGCAGAAACCCCCCACAACTGACCCTGTTTTGGAAACTACACCCCTCAAAGAATTTAATCAGGGGTATATTGAGCAATTTGAACCCATATGTACGACACAGAGTTTGATAACATTAGGTCGGCATACTGAAAAAATTCTTTTTTTTCCACGAGAATCTTGTTTTAGACCTGAATGTCTCACTTTTTCAGAAATAACTTCAAAAAGTGGACCCCACAATTCGTTACCCACTTTATTATGAGTGCAGCGATATCCCATATGTAGTCAAAAAGTTCTGTTTGGACAAATGGCAGGGCTTGGACAGAAAGGGGCACAATGTGACAAATTTGGCTTTATTTGAAATTGAAGATCCAGGACCCATTCAAAGCTTCTAGAGACATTGAGCAAAAAAGAAAATCCTTCCAGGAATTATTACTCACAGAGGGAGGCATGCTCCTAAAACACATTGGCTGACTATAAAATTGGTCTTGCTAACAAAACAGTTGTCCCGCATTTGCGTATATTGTAGCAGGAAGAATAAACTGTACTGGAATGAAGGGCAAAATGTGTAGGAAAATGCAGCCAACTATGTGGCAAATCGGAGTTTGTTCCAAAGATGAAAGAACACCATCAGGACTAGAATGGCAGACACTTTCAGAGACTGGTCGTACAACGTCCTTTTAGCTCCATCAATCCCTATATGGGGACAAATGTGCCAATAGACGTGGTACACCATAGCAAGCTCCCACCCGCCAAGGTCAGAACTGCTATATGCACAAAACAACCAGTTCTCTATAGAAAGTATTGTCTGGTACCAGAGGTTCGGCAAGAACCATAAAGTAAAGCCCATAGTGTATAAGTACGGAACTTCCTAATTTTTTTAGAAATCCTACAATAAAATGATCATGCCCGTATCATCAACATAAATATAAGTAATATAAATGGAAGCCAAAGTTTTGTGTAGCAAGACAATCATAAAAAATGGTCAAAAATAGATAAATGGTCAAAAATGTTTGTGAGTAATCAAGTCCTAGAATTCATTTTCAGATGATCTCACTTTTCAAGATCATTTCTGGGGTCCACATTCTAACGCTTATTGACATGGGTACGTGGACGAGAATTTGTTGGAATAGTAGTTTGGCATGGGATTGATCAAGTTCTAGAATTGTCAGATGACCTGACTTTGCAAGAACATTTGTTGGGTCCACACTCTAGAGCGTACAGACGTGGGTACGTGGATGAGAATTTGTTGGGATAGTAGTTTGGTATGGAATTGATCAAGTTCTAGAATTTTCAGATGACCTGACTTTGCAAGAACATTTGTGGTGTCCACACTCTAGAGCGTACAGACGTGGGTACGTGGATGAGAATTTGTTGGGATAGTAGTTTGGTATGGGATTGATCAAGTTCTAGAATTTTCAGATGACCTGACTTTGCAAGAACATGTGTGGGGTCCACACTCTAGAGCGTACAGACGTGGGTACGTGGATGAGAATTTGTTGGGATAGTAGTTTGGTATGGGATTGATCAAGTTCTAGAATTTTCAGATGACCTGACTTTGCAAGAACATTTGTGGGGTCCACACTCTAGAGCGTACAGACGTGGGTACGTGGATGAGAATTTGTTGGGATAGTAGTTTGGTATGGGATTGATCAAGTTCTAGAATTTTCAGATGACCTGACTTTGCAAGAACATTTGTGGGGTCCACACTCTAGAGCGTACAGACGTGGGTACATGGATGAGAATTTGTTGGGATAGTAGTTTGGTATGGGATTGATCAAGTTCTGGAATTAATTATGAAATGGGGTAAAATGGGATCTACTAATTAAAATAATATTTATCAATTGTTCCAAATTGTACTACTTGGGCCACTAAGCAGAAAATAAAAATTATTGAAAAAACAAACAAACTAATAATTGTAGGTGGTGTGGTAGGTCTCAAAACAGGGGGAGATACAAAGGCCTGGTTGGGATGGGCATGTGGGGCAATAGAATCGGGAATCACTCCGTCTGCCATGCTTTCTGCAAACTCTGCACCTTTTTTGAGGATACCTTTGGGTGGGAGTGACAGGGACAGGGTGAGGAAAATGGCGTTCTGAAAGTCTCCGGGAATCCTCAGAGTCGAAGGCTTCCCCCGGTGCCATGGACTCAAATAAGAGGCTCTCTACAACTTTTTCCTGAAAGTGCAGGAACGTAAGTGGTCCTTGTGATTTTTTATATAGGACAAAACTGTTATATGTGGCAGTTTGGATTAGATAGATTGCCACCTTTTTATACCATGCCCTGGTCTTCCTCTTGACCAGGTATGGTTGCAGAACCTGGTCTGACAAGTCTACGCCACCTATGTGTTTGTTGTAGTCTGTGACGCAGACAGGTTTTTCTTTGTCCCTGGTGGCACCCCTCTCTCTGACCGTCACAGTGGTGTCCGTATGCAGTGTGGAAAGCATGTAGACGTCCTTCCTGTCTTTCCACTTCACTGCAAGAAGTTGGTCGCTTGCAAGTGAGAATGACGCCCCCCTCTCCAAGCGTCTGGACACCAACTGTGATGGAAGCCCCACTCTATTTTTCCTCACTGTCCCACAGGCCCCTGTATTTGCAGCATGGAGGGATTTGTATAGGGGGATGCTCGTGTAATAGTTGTCCGTATACACGTGGTACCCTTGATTGAGAAAGGGCGTCATTAGCTCCCAGACAATTTTGCCTGGGATACCAATTGTCTGGGGGCAGTTTGGGGGGTTTATTTGGCGGTCCCTCCCTTCATAAATTAAAAAGGTGGACGTGTACCCTGATGAGCTCTCGCATGCTTTGTATAATTTTACGCTGTATTTGGCTCTCTTGGAGGGAATAAATTGGCGGAATGACAGACGGCCCTTGTAGCTCATCAAGGACTCGTTGACTGCCACATTTTGCTCTGGGGTATAGGAATTTAGAAAGGAAGTTTTTAGGAGGGAAATTAGGGGTCTTAATCTATTTAGCCGATCGTAGTTGGGGTCAGTTCTTGGGAGGGCTTGGGAATTGTCACTAAAGTGGAGGAATCTCATCAGGGCTTCGTAACGGACTCGGGTCATGACTGCTGCAAATACAGGGGTGCTGTGGACAGCTTTTGTTGCCCAGTAAGAGCGGAGAGTGGTTTTTTTTACTATACCCATATTCAGGGTGAGGCCTAAGAATTTTTTTATTTCGGGGACATTTGTGGGGATCCAGGAACGGGAATGAAAGGCATTGGGTTTTTGGGAAATATACTGGCGGGCATATAGGTTGGTTTGGTGGACGATTAATTGCAGGACTTCGGGGCTAATGAAAATTTCAAAAAAATCAATGGGGGTAAAATTGGCGACATTTACTTTTATTCCAGGGACTGCAGAAAAAGGGGGAATTTGAGGGGAAAATGAGGTGTCATTATACCACAGCGGTGGGGGGACTGCGGTACTTGGTCCTGCCTCTGAAGCTTCAGCAGTGACGACCGACTCCGCTACCATCGGGCCGGGGGATCCCGTGGAGGAAGAGTCGTCATCACTGTCTGAAAACTGCTCAGCTTCAGAGGCAGATTCTGTTTCACTGCCGGAGCTGCCGGAGCAAAGCAGGCTGTAAGCTTGCTCCGCGCTGAAAGTTCTGCGGGCCATTTTATTTATTTCCAACCCCAACCCCAACCCTAACCCTAACCCTAACCCTAACCCTAAAAAAAAATTAAAAAAAAAATTATAATATATATATTTTTTTTTTATAATCCCCTGCTTATGATGCAGGGATTACGGAGAACGGGTGAGGGTAAATTCGATGCTGGCGGATATAGAAATGGCTTTTTTTATTACTGACAGGGCAGCGCTTGATATGTAGTCTCTCTCTCTTCTCTCCCAGAACAACTACAAGGAGAGAAGAGAGAGGTACAGCCCAAGTGCTGCCATATTTATCAAACATTAGGGGTTTTGATCACTGTGATAGGACATATCACAGTAATCAAAACCCAGCAGCCTATGAGAAAATTCTCACAGGGTGCTGGGTCTCTGCTGGCAGATCATGGCAGGCGCACTGCGCATGCGCCCGCCATTTTCTTCCAGCAGAGAAGAAGAAGGGGGGCCGGGAGCTGTGGGCTGGGGACCTTGGACCGGGGACCTGGGACCGGGGACAGGGGGACACACCGGAGGTATGGTGGGGGGCTCTGGGGACTCTATTTCTCTCCCTTCTGATGTACGATCACATCAGAGGGGAGAGAAATGAAAAGCAAACTTTTTTTATTTTTTACAAACTATATGCAGCGATCGCAACCCTGGGGGTCTGTAAAGACCCCCGGGATTGCGATCGCTCCAGGGGTCGGTAAAAACCGACCCCAATACACTGCGGGGAGGCTGGGTTCTGGCGGCCGGAGTTATGTTTTGGCGGGCGCATCTGCTCATGCGCCCGCCATTTTGGAGCACTAGGAAGGAGGAGGAGGGTCGGGGACCGGGGGGGGACCTTTTTCGGTACATAAGGTACCGTGGGGGGCTCGGGGGACCCTATTTCTCTCCCCTCTAATGTGCGATCACATTAGAGGGGAGAGAAAGAAAACGCAAGTCCGGATTTTTATTTTTTTTTGCGATCGCCGGTAAACGGTTAATTACCGGCGATCGCAAAAGCGGGGTTGGTAAAAACCGACCCGAATCATGTTCTCTGGGGTCTCGGCTACCCCCGGCAGCCGAGACCCCAGAGAAAATCGGACTGTGGGGGGCGCTATACACTTTTTCCACAGCGCCGTTAATTAACGGCGCTGTGGTTTAAGTACCCTTAGCGGCCGCCGTTAAAAGGCGTATCGGCGGTCGTTAAGGGGTTAATTACAGTCCTCTCTCATCTTTTTAAGTGGGAGAACTTGCACAACTGGTGGCTGACTAAATACTTTTTTTCCCCCCCACTATATTTTCTCATTCGACAGCACATTGAATGAAAAAAAACGAGTGATGTCATTAAAATCTACAAGCCATTTTGCAAAAAATACCCCTCATGTGGTTATGTTGATGGAAACATTAAAAAGTTTTTGGTTTTGGAAGAAGGAAAGGATTAAACGAAAGCGCAAATACAAAAATTTGCTGCTGAATGAAGAGGTTAATAGGCTGGGTGCAACCCCATTAAGAGCAGCTTTGCTCCTTTAAGTAAATATATATGAAAATGGTTCAATTAAAGAACTAAAACATTGATTTTCAAAGTCTTATTCACATTTATATTGTCTATACATATGCTGTTTTTAAAATAAACACTCCATGAATATTTGTTTTCAATAAATGTGAGTATATGTGTATCCTCACCCAACCCTTGTAGATTGTGAGCCTTCATGGGCAGGATCCTCTCATCTCCTGTACCATTGTGACTTGAATTGTACTGTACTTGTTTTTATTATGTATAGGCCTCCTCACATGTAAAGCGCCATGGAAAAAATGGCTCTATAATAATAAATAATAATAATAATGTAGTGTGAAGGCATTCATATACTCACCTATATCAGCCTTCTCTTCTGAGTGATGTCACCACTTTTCAGACTATCTGGATAACTCTTTTCTCTGTTCGTGTCCCAGACATCTGTTTAACAAGTTAAGTCTATGGAGCCTTGTACTATCACTCTAAAGACTTACATTGTAAAACTCACTTCCATGTCATGCATAGCACTGCACGACCCGGGGAGTCTGCAGAACTGTGACATCATCTCTGAAGCCGAGAATAACGATGCTGGATCCCAGAGAAGGCGGCGATAGATGAATATGTGAATACATTAACACTACATTACATATACCTATATTCACATTTAATGAAAAAAGTATTTATTGTAGTGTTTCTTTAATGACTATACACTGATAAGTCAGATTTTTTACCGACCTTATGTCTACCTAAAAAGAAACTGAAACATATGCATTGTTAGTCTAATTTGCATACCAAACTCTCCAAATTCAGTAACTGGGCACAAAAAAGAAAGGAAACACACAGATGCCAACCATGTTGCATCCAAGTGCTGTGTATTCTTCACTGGCTATGTTAGGGTTACCTTGAGAAACCTTATTCAGCTGTTATGATATATGAGAGAAATGAATGATACACTGATGATAAAGACGGATATAAGAACCAAAAAATGAAAATTGGATCTTACACGATGATAAAAATCTGGACTTTTTTGATCTATGAGAAAAAACATTAATTCAGCCTAATACTAGCTGAATAAAATAGGTCAGATTTAGATAGCCGTTTTTTCTTTTTTAAATAAATCTGAATCAGCCACTGAAATACTTTCCCTGTCCCATAACAGTTTAAACATTTTTGAAAATACATAAATTGATAAAAAAAAATCCATATTGGCAAAAACAAAAATATATAGCAAAATGAAGCAATGACATATTAGCTCTTCCAGATACAGTATTTTACAGGGCTTGCAATGTCAGTAACATACCCCAGATGGCACTCTTAGAATACATCACAGCTTAATAACACCTAAGTAGTTCACAAATGTATGTAGCAGCTTACATTCTTATTACTAGAACAATTCACATAAAGAACATTTTACCATGTAATCCAAAAGAATACTATAACAAAATAGTGTTATTTGCTATGCCTGTTACTTTGTAGATAGTATGCAAACCAGAACATCAAAGTAACACTTAAATCTGAAATCTAAAGCTCTAAAATGCTGTTCTTTCATGTTGACATCACATGAAAACAATCCTCTTTTTAATACTTCCTTTCAAACCATGATTCATGAAGAACTGCCCGAAAATAATAAGAGCTGGAGGTTTTGCCCATTGTTTTGTTAACATTTTAACTCTAGGACATATCGTAATATCATTATATTTTGCAATGTGACTTAGGAATTATGCAATTTCCTGAACACACAAACCAAATTATCTGAGTCCTAAAAATGCATTTTATGGTTCTAAACATGAATATATAATTGAATAACACTAATTAAAGGATGCCAATAATAGTAATAATGCATTGCACTACGTAAAGCTTATTTAAGTGCTGTTTCTTTCATTCTGAAGATCATTGTAATTTATATTATCTCTTTTCAGAATTCCTGAAATTACCTTTCTATTTGTTTGTTTTTTTGTCATTTAATAGACTTTCTGTCATACCCCAAATGGGTCAAAATAAATGACAATGCATTGGACTCTAAAATAAATCATATAGCTTAGTCCCTGAGTTATCTGCTGTTGCAAATTGTTAAAATAACTACTCTTTTTTTCTTACTTACATCTGTTTTTAGTAAGGAATGTCAATTTGTGGATGCCAGAACAGCTTCTAGAATGGTTGCCTTCATATGTATTGTTAGTGCTGTGCCTATGGCTCGGTAAAACAAAACTAACGACACACTGACAAACCTTGCCATGAACACGAGACCTAATGTTGTATCCAAACAATGCAATAAAATTGTGTTTTTTTCTCGAAATCATGGAACAAAGCATTATATAGCATAAATATGGAATGTGACCAAAGTATAAATACACTCCATGACTTTGAAACTGCAACACCAAGAAGGAAAAGTCATGAAATTATGAAAATCAATAGACTTGCAATGATATAAAAAAATAGAAAAAATAGACTGTAAGTCCGCAAGGACAGGGTCCTCTCCCCTCTGTACCAGTGTGTCACTGTAAACCTGTATACTGTAAATGATATCTATAAACCTGTATGTAACCCCTTTCTCATGTACAGCACCATGGAATTAATGGTGCTATATAAATAAATAATAATAATAATAATAATAATAATAATTTTCAAAACCTCCTGATTTATTGAGCATCAAGTAGGAGGACTATGTGCATAAATACACTCTCGAGCCATAATGTGCTATCAATGAAACTATCAATGCTTGTCTGAACAATGTTCTGCCATGCTGAATGAACTTGGCAACACAAATAATCAAAATCCACTGCTGGCCTTTAACAAATGCCAATATGCTACATTGGAGACAAGTCCAGAGATGCTGTAGGCCATTGTAGCACATTTAGGCCATGTAGTCTGCTCAGAGTGTCATGAGTCACATGTTGCCTGACACTTTAATGGTTTATCCTAAATGCTTTTATTAGTATTACCCACATTGTCTCTATGCTAAATTCCAGCTATCATTGCATCCACGACACAAGCACATGAGGATAGATCTCCATTCCAGCCTCGACTATCATCTGGCTCTGCCCAAGGAAAGCCTTTGAAATCTGTGGCGTGAGGTCAATGGGCACCGGTCAATGTACTTCTGGCTCAAAGCAGCATATTAGGAAAATACCTTTTGATGGTTTGTGCAGACTCTATATAACAACTGAAGATTAAATCTGACAAGACCATGTGGGTAATGCCATGAAGTGGCCTTCACTAGGGAACATCATACCTGTTTTAATCCCAGGGGGCTTAAAGTATGGTACTTGAACACCTCGAATCTTCATTTCTGATATACTAACAATTTGGTGTTGCATTGGTTTGATCATGGAACCAGTACTACGTTCATTTCTCTAAAGTGTCCCAGTAGCTTTTTTGCAACACAACTATGCCAGGTCACATGTTGCTACTCATAAGCAGACTGTGTGGCCTACAGGTGCTACCATGGCCTACAGGGTCTATGGACTTGCCTTTTATCAAGTACGGTTGGCAAGTCATTGGTCAATAACTGAAAAGTGAGCTGCCAGTAGCAAATCTTGATGTTTGTGTTTCCAAGTACATTTTATGTGAGAGAACATTTGTCATGCAAGGTATGTATATGTGTATATTTGTGCATGTGGAGCTCATACTCGATAGTGAATAAATTGTATTGCTTCAAAAATTCTATTTCAATTTCATTTTGTTATCATTTACATACAATTAATATGTCATTTTTAGGTATGTTAGCATACAGTGATTTTTTTGTGTTCTTTGATTGAAATACATGAAAATATAGAAACATTCAAAATTGAGAGTCCTTGGTGGTTGATACACTGACAATGCCCCTCTTAGCTGCCCAACCCTGTTCCTCCAAAACTAACTTCTCCACCATGACAGAAGATCAACTCTCCACCCTCCTGTCAAGATCACATCTCACCACTTGCATGCTTGACCAGCTCCCATCCCACCTCATCCCTAACCTTGCCACAGTCTTCATCCCAACCCTAACACACCTCTTCAACCTCTCACTCACAACTGGTGTCTTCCCCTCATCCTTCCAGCATACCTTGAGCTCACCCATCCTAAAAAAGCTCTTCCTCGACCCATCCTCTGTGTCTAGCTATTGCCCAATATCTCTTCTCCCTTACGACTCAAAACTACTGGAAAAACATGTCCATCTTGAACTGTCCTCCTACCTCTCTTCCTGCTCCCTCTTTGACCGACTACAGTCTGGCTTGCGATCGCATCACTCAACTGAAACTTCCGTAATTAATGTCACCAATGACCTACTAACTGCCAAGAGCAAGCGACACTACTCTGTCCTCCATCTCCTGGACCTGTCTTCTGCCTTTGACACTATGGACCACTCCCTCCTGCTCCAGATTCTGTCATCTCTTGGCATCACAGACTTGGATCTATCCTGGATCTCATCATATCTAACAGACCGAACATTCAGTGTCTCCCTCTCCCACACCACCTTCTCACCTCGCCCTCTGTCTGTCAGTGTTCCCCAAGGCTCAGTCCTTTGGCCCCTGGTCTTCTCCATCTACACCTTCGGCCTGGGACAGCTCATAGAATCCCATGGTTTGCAGCATCATCTTTACACTGATGACATGCAGATCTACCTATCTGGACCCGACCTCACCTCCTTACTCACCAAAATCCCACAATGTCTATCTGCTATTTCAGCTTTCTTTTCTGCTTGCTTTCTAAAACTGAACATGGACAAAACAGAATTCATCATCTTTCCCCCTTCTCACTCTACCCTTCCACCAAACCTATCCATCAATGTCAATTGCTGCTCACTTTTCAAAGTCCCACATGCTTGGTGCCTCGGGGTGATCCTCGATTCTGCCCTCTCCTTCAAGCCTCATGTCCAAGCCTTTGCCACTTCCTGCCGACTCAAACTCAAAAATATTTCCCAGATCCGTGGGTTCCTCTACCATGAAACAAAAAAAAAGGCTAGTGCACGCCCTTATCTCCCGCCTCGATTACTGCAACCTCCTACTCTCTGGCCTCCCCTCCAGCACCACTCCAATCAGTCCTACACTCTGATGCCCGACTAATCCGCCTGTCTCCCCATTATTCCCCAGCCTCGCCTCTCTGCCAAGCCCTTCACTGGCTTCCTGTTGTCCAGAGGCTCCAGTTCAAAACCCTTACTATGACATATAAAGCCATCCACAACCTATCTCCTCCATACATCCGTGACACGGTCTCCCGGTAATTACCCATATGCCACTTTTGATCTTCTCTAGATCTTCTTCCCTTCTCCCCTCTTATCTCTTCTTCCCACAACCGTATACAAGACTTATCCCGTGATGCAACCATACTCGAACTCCCTACCGCAACACATCAGACTCTCGCCTACCATGGAAACCTTCAAAAAGAATCTGAAGACCCACCTTTTCTGATAAGCCTAAAATCTGCAGTGATCCAGAGACTGCTGAACTGCCACACGACCAGTTCTACTCTCTCCTAGTGTATCATCAACCATCCTCTGTAGACTGTGAGCCCTCATAGGCAGGGTCCTCTCTCCTTCTGTACTTTTGTGTGCCTTGTATTGCTTATGATTATTGTGCTTGTCTATATTTGTCCCTTTACACATGTAAAGCGCCATGGAATAAATGGTGCTATATAAATGTATAATAATAATAATAATAATAATAATAAAAAAAATAATGGAAAAGATGGTAATAAAAAGCATGCTTTCAAAATAACTCAGACCTGTTCAACAGGCATAGTATAAATGTAACAGGAGTCCTGTACATGGTCCTTTGGGAGCTCTAAAGAAAGCTACCATGAATAGGCTTAGCATTAGCTTAGCAACTCCATTTACCAGATCCTTTGGGTTGTCCTGGCCTTCACCCTTTAACCCCTAAACATCTAGACTTATCAAGGACCTCTAGGCTGGGGCCAATAAGTTAGTGGCCAATCAAAGTTGTTAGCTGGTAAGTAGAATAGTCTGGTAGCTGGGTAAGAGCTTGGAGGTCATTACAGGGGCAAAATCAATAGGCAGGACAATAGTCAAAATGGACCCGCGGTCAAAAATCTGGAATGTATAGCTGTCCTTTATTATTTTATTGCATGTTGATGAGAATTCATCCTTGTTCTAAGTTTTTATCTTGTCTCTCCTACATACAGACCCCCAGTTGGACATTTTATACATTTAATTAAATATACAGGGTGGGCCATTTATATGGATACACCTAAATATAATAGGAATGGTTAGTGATATCAACTTCCTGTTTGTGGCACATTAGTATATGGGAGGGGGGAAACTTTTCAAGATGTGTGGTGACTAGTGTTGAGCGATAGCGTCCGATACTTGAAAGTATCGGTATCAGAAAGTATCGGCCGATACCGGCAAAGTATCGGATCTAATCCGATACCGATACCCGATACCAATACAAGTCAATGGGACACCAAGTATCGGACGGTATCCTGTATGGTTCCCAGGGTCTGAAGGAGAGGAAACTCTCCTTCAGGCCCTGGGATCCATATCAATGTGTAAAAGAAAGAATTAAAATAAAAAATAGGGATATACTCACCCTCTGACGCGCCCTGGACTTTACCGCCGTAACCGGGAGCCGTTGTACCTAAGAATGCTCGCTTGAAGGGCCTTAGATGACGTCACGGCACTCTGATTGGTCCTTAGCGGTCGCGTGACCGCTACGCGACCAATCACAAAGCCGTGACGTCACCTAAGGTCTTTCAAGCGCTTGAAATACCTTAGAAGACGTCCGCAGCTTCTTATCGGTCGCGTAGCGGTCGCGTGACCGCTACGCGACCAATGACAAAGCAGTGACGTCACCTAAGGTCTTTCAAGCACTTGAAAGATCTTAGGTGACGTCACTGCTTTGTGATTGGTCGCATAGCGGTCACGCGACCGCTACGGACCAATCAGAGCGCCGTGACGTCATCTAAGGCCCTTCAAGCGTGCATTTTTAGGTACAACGGCTCCCGGTTACGGCGGTAAAGTCCAGGCTGCATCGGAGAGGTGAGTATATCCCTATTTTTTATTTTAATTCTTTCTTTTACACATTGATATTAATCCCGATACCGATTTCCGATACCACAAAAGTATCGGATCTCGGTATCGGAATTCCGATACCAGCAAGTATCGGCCGATACCCGATACTTGCGGTATCGGAATGCTCAACACTAGTGGTGACCATGGCAGACATTTTGAAGTTGGCCATTTTGGATCCAACTTTATTTTTTCCAAAATGGAAGATGGTCATGTGATACATCAAACTTATTGAGAATTCCACAAGAAAAACAGCGGTGTGTTGAGTTATTTACAAGTTTATGACCACTTATAAAATGTGTTCAAAGTGCTGCCAGTTGTGTTGGATTGTCAATGCAAAACTCTTATCTCACTCCTGACACACTGATAGCAACACTGCAGAAGAAATGTTAGTCTAAGGTGGTCAGATTCCTTGCATGAATGCTTGGACCTGACACCCATAATGTGCTGGTGCACCATCTTGCTGGAAAAACTCAGGGAACGTGTCATCTTCAGTGCATAAAGAGGGCAACACATCATCATGTAGCAATTTAAGACATCCAGTGGCATTGAGGTTTCCATTGATGAAGAATGGTCCCGCTATCTTTGTACCCCATATACCACACCATACCATCAATTATGGGAGTCACATCCGAGCAATCCTACTTGAACAGTTTCCTGGAAAGTGGATTGGTTATCGTGAGCCAGTTGAATGGCAACCAAGGTCTCCCGATCTGACCCCCTTAGACTTTTATCTTTGAGATCATCTGAAGGCAATTGTCTATGCTGTGAAGATATGAGATGTGCAGCATCTGAAACAATGGGTACTGGAAGCCTGTGCTAGCATATCTTCTGCGGTGTTGCTATCAGTGTTTCAAGAGTAGGAAAAGAGGGTTGTATTGACAATGCAACACAATGGGCAGCACTTTGAGCACATTTTATAAGTGGTCATAAACTTGTAAATAACTCATGAAAGAATAAAGTTACATTAAAACCAAGCACACCTTTGTTTTTCTTGTGAAATTCTCAATACGTTCAATGTGTCACATGACCCTTTTCCCATTGAAAAAAATAAAGTTGGATCCAAAATGGCCAACTTCAAAATGGCCACCATGGTCACCACCCATCTTGAAAAGTTTCCCCTTCCCACATACTAATGTGCCACAAACAGGAAGTTGATCTCACCAACCATTCCCATTTTATTTAGGTGTATCCAAATAAATTGCCCACCCTGTACTACATTAGAAGTGATGCAGCTGAAAGTACTTGGAATCTTGTAATCCTGATATAAGCTTGTCCATTTTTATTTGTCTTCTATGTTTTAGGCAGCCCCAAATCTGAGAAGCATCATTTTCATAAACTCCTAATCCTTTTCAACAACAGGTATATTTCCCTGCAGTCAGAAAAAATATAAAAAAACCTATTTATAATGGCAATAGACAAGATAATCATTCCTAACTCACATCAAGAATTACAGGATCCCAGGTACTTTCAGCTCCATCACATCTAATGTAGTGCATTTACATGTACCAAATGTCCAACTGGATGTCTATATGTAGGGGAGACAGGATCAAAGCTTTGTAGAAGGTTGAATTCTGGTCTACTCACAATAAAAGACAAAAGGCCTGATCTACCTCTTGCCAAAAACTTTGTGGTGCTGATCACAGCATCATCAAAATTAAATTGTTAGTATTCAAAGGAAACTCTAAAATCTAAGAGTGGCAGACGAGTTTGGAAATACATACTTATCACAAATTTGACACACTCAGAGCAAGAATGAATATGTCACATGGAATTATGTCTTTTTTACAACAATTAAGGAATGTGCTCCTTAGATCTGTGAGGTCATCTCAACTATGGGCTAGACCTCAATTATGAAAATGAAGAAACATCCTGCTCCAGTGATCCAAGTAAAATAATTAATTACTTTATAGAATGATCCACAAAAAATATGAACAAGACACAGTGTGTAGTTATGCTACATAAATTATGATCCTTCTTCATTGCTTTTTTTTGAAGCTGGATGGTTCTTCATTTTCACCTCTCATTACACACACACCGTATGATTTGTGTGATTTGAGCACCTGGTTGTGAGTGAGCTGGACTTTACAATAGCCATCAATTATGTGACAATAAAACTGCCACATTCCTTATTTTTGAACTGCACCACTATTTCCTGCCAGAACTATTTTCTCCCCTTCCCATGCTGTTACTTCTGCTTCACATCACTTTTCTCAGTACTGCACTATTCCCATGTCCACTGCGGCTGGAGGAGAATGGGAGACCGCAGCGGACATGGTTCGAGATTCCCCCTGTGCAGCGGTGGGGGCTCAATACCTAACATTACCCCCCTCCTACGGCCCCCTCCTTGGGCCTTGCTATGTTCAAAGGCTGCAGTGAGCAGCGGAGCCCGAATGTGCTTCACAGGCTCCCAAGTTCTGTCCTCTGGGCTGTGACCCTTCCAGTCCACCAGATAGTATTTTTTGCCATGTACCACCTTGCACCCCAAGATAGACTTCACCTCGTACTCGTCCGTGGACCAACCCAATGTCCCAGCAGATGACTCGGAAAACTGGGACATATAGATGGGCTTTAAGAGGGATACATGAAAAGTATCAGTGATACCTAGGCATGGAGGTAGAGCCAAACGGTAGACCACAGGGTTAACCTGTTTCAGAACCTTGAAAGGGCCTATGCAGCGAGGCGCAAACTTAGTGGACTCAACTCGCAGCCTGATGTTAAGGGCGGAGAGCAACACTAAGTCTCCAGGAGCAAAGGTTGGAGCGGGGCGCCAGTGTACATTGGCAGAAACCCTCATTCTCTCCTTGAAGGCCCGGATAGCATTCTGTGTGCGGTCCCATATGTCAATTGCCTCCACCGCCAAGTCTGCCATCCTAGAATTGGTGGATGACATGGGCATGGGCACAGGGACATGCAGATGCTGGCTGTAATTCAGGAGGAATGGCACTTTTCAAAGCAAATTCCGCCCATGATAGCAAAGATGCCCTGTCATCCTTCCTGGCAGAGACAAAATGTCACAGGTATGTGACCAGAGTCTGGTTGGTCCTCTCTACCAACCTATTCGTCTCGGGATAGTACGCAGAAGAAAGATTCAGCTCAATGCTGAGTAAATGACAGAGCTCTCTCCAGAACCGAGACGCAACTGGTGACCCCGATCACTAACAATTTTGTCAGGCATGCCATGTAGATGGAAAACATGTTTAATGAACAACGCCGCCAAGGCCTGTGCAGAAAGTAACCATGGAAGCGGCACCAAGTGCATTATTTTAGAAAAATGGTTGGTGACTTCCCAGATAACGGTGCAGCTGCGAGACTTGGGTAAGCCCACAACGAAGTCCATCCCAACCATCTCCTAGGGCCTGTCTGTCACTGGCAGGGGGTAAAGTAGTCCAGCAGGCCATTGCGAGGAGACCAATTCTTGGCGCAGGAGACACACACCCGAATATAGTCCCGGACCATATGCGGCCACCAGTACATCCTCACCAGAAGCTCAGATGTCCTCTTGGTCCCAAAATGTCCACCCACCCTGGACGAGTGAGCCCAAGAGAGAACCTCTGGTTGGAAATTAGATGGAACAAAAGTCTTGCCTGGGGGCACAGACTCTGGCGAAACCAGAGCCACAGTTCTCAGGCTCTCTGAAGGGACAATAAGCCGAGGCTCCTCCTCCTCTGATGACACTAAGGAGAGGTAGAGAGCATCGGCATGAGTATTCTTCTCCCTGGAGAGAAAATGGAGGGTAAAGTGGAACCGGGAGAAGAACAGGGACCATCTGGCCTGGCTAGAGTTTAGCCGCTGGGTGGTTTGCAAATACACCAAATTTTTGTGGTCAGTGAAAACTTGGAAGGGAAAGAGAGCCTGCTCCAGGTGGTGTCTTCACTCCAAAAAGGCCAACTTCATGGCTAGCAACTCCCTATCCCCGATGGAATAATTCATCTCTGCCGGTGTGAAGGTCTTGGAGAAGAAGAAGCAAGGATTCTTCTGACCTTGAGCATCCTTCTGGAAGAGGACTGCTCCAGCACCGATGGAAGAGGCATCCACCTCCATGATAAATGGTTCATCAACATCGGGGCAATGTAAAATGGGAGCGCCAGCGAAGTGTGACTTCATAGAGAGGAAGACCTTGGAGACCTCCTCAGACCACAATTTGGGATTAGCTCCCTTCTTGGTGAGGGCAACCAGGGGAGCTACCAAACTTGAGAAGTGGAGAATGAACTGGCGATAATAGTTGATGAACCCCATAAAGCGCTGCACCACTTTGAGAGAATGGGGTTCCTGCCAGTCCATCACAGCCTGTAGCTTGGTGGGGATCCGTAGCCAAACCTTGGGCCAAGATGATATAGCCCAGGAAAGGCAAAGATTCCTGCTTAAACACACACTTCTCCAACTTGGCATAGAGGGAGTTTGCTGTAGGAGTTCGAAGACTTTGCAAACATCTCTCCGGTGGGAGTCTACATCTGGAGAGTAGATGAGAGTATCATCAAGATAGACTACAACAGAGGTGGAGAGCATATCCCGAAGGATATAGTTCACAAAATCTTGGAAAACAGCAGGAGCATTACAGAGCCTGAAGGGCATCACCAGGTATTCATAGTACCCATTCCTGGTGTTAAAAGCCATCTTCCATTTGTCCCCCTCACAGATGTGAATCAGGTTGTAAGCACCCCACAGATCTAGGTTAGTAAATACCCTTGCTCCCGAAGCCTATCAAAGAGCTCAGATATAAGGAGCAGTGGGTACTTATTCTTAATGGTGATAGCGTTAAGACCCCTGTAGTCTATGCATGGACGTATAGTTATCCATTCTTCTTCTGCACGAAGAAGAACCCATCCCCTGAGGGTGACACTGACTTCCTAATGAATCCTCTTGCCAGATTCCCCTGGATGTACTGAGATTGCCTCTGTCTCTGGGAGAGATAACGGATAGACTTGACCCTAGGGAGGCTCAGCACCAGGAAAGAGGTCAATAGGACAGTCATAGGGGCGGTGAGGCAGAAGGGTCTCTGCAGCCCACTTGGAGGACACATCCGCATAGGGCCAATTGTGCTTGAGGAGAGAGGAAAGATCTGTGGGTACCTCAGTAGTAGCAACCTGAAGCACTCCCACTGACATCTACCCTCACAAGATTCACACCATCCCAAAATTCTGCCTGTGGACCACTCTATGAGAGGAGTGGTACCGTAGCCAAGGTATCCATAACAGGATATCATCAATTCCCTCAGGAATGAAGTAAAGTAAAGATATAATCTCCTGATGGGATGGCAACATAGAAAGAGTAAATGGGATGGTCTGGTATATTATCTGTGAGGGCAGTGTCGACCCATTCACCACTCGTACGGTCACTGGTTTGGCGAGCATCACTAGAAGTATTACATGCCATTGAGCAAAGGCAGAAGACATGAAGTTGTCCTCCGCCCCGGAATCCACGCAAAGCTCTACCATATGAGTGGATGGGCCTAAAGGTATTTGTCCACTTGAAGGACAATTTGGAGTAAAACGTCGTCATGTCTAGTGTACCTCCTCCTAATACCACTAGACGCTGATGTTTTTTCAACCACTGGGGACATTTCCTGGCATAATGTCCCGACTGCTGGCAGACCGGACAGACCTTGAGTGCACGAGTGGTCCGGGATTAGACCCCACTTGTGACACCTCCACAGCCTCATATGGCTCGGACGTCTGGACCAGAGAACCCAGAGGTTTGGCGAATGTGGGAGCCAGCCAAAACCTCTGCCTACATTGGGCTCGCCCCATCCTTTTCTTGTTAAAATGAGGGTTGATGAGGGTATATATAGTTATTAGCTCCTCCAGTGTGGCAGGAATCTCCCTAGTGGCCAAGGTGTCCTTCACATGGTCAGCCAGCCTCCTCCAAAATACAGGGATGAGGGTTTTATCCGGCCACTCTAGCTCAGATGCTAAAGTCCGGAAGTGGATAGAAAAATGACTGACCATGGATGAACCATGTGTCAATGTCAGCAGTTGGAGTGCCGTATCATGGGTGACTTGGGGTCCCAAAAAGACCTGTTTCAGAGTGCTCAAGAACTGCAAAGCACTCTGCACCACATGATCGTCGCACTCCCACAGCGGCGTAGCTCACTCCAACGCCCTATCCGACAAGAGAGATATAATGAATCCCACTTTAGCCCACTCTGGGGGGAAAAATGCAGCCAGGAGCTCAAGGTGAATCGCACACTGGTTCACGAATCCCCTACATGACTTGCTATCACCAGAGAATTTATCTGGCAGCGGGAGGCGGGATAAGTTTGGAACAGGGGTGGCAGCGGACAAAGTGGCTGCAGCCATGCTAGCAGCCTGAACAGCTACTGCGGTAACATTCACATCTGAGGTTGTGCACTCGAGAGACGCCAACCTGCCCTCCAGCTGCTGAATGTACCGCTGCAGTCCCTGTTCGTTCGCCATTACTAGCCAGACCCTGGTGCTAGTGTAATGTTAGGACTGGGGGAACGTACCAAGTAATAATTTGAAAGGATATGAGGTGCATTCGCAGTCCGGGGTCCACAGTGCAGAAAGGACACCTGCTGCTCGGTAATGGCGGACTAGATGGCGGTATAATGTGAATACACACACGGGTTAGCTTCATCCGGTATGAAGGAAGCGAACACTGTTGCGCCACAGGGCCACAATACTGCACAGAGAGTGCAAGCAAAGAGTCACAAAACTCTGTCCCAAGACGCGGGGAAAGAGTTCCTCTAGACCTCTTATGCTCGACACCGCTACTGTGGTGTCAGGGATAGAACTGAACTAATAATTTATCACACAAGAGTGCATACAACGCAGCTCTGGCGGACGCCACTAACCACCCTAACTAGGACCAGGAAAGCAAACTAAGTGCACAGCGCTGCAGTGGAGGTCGCTGCTGAGAGACGCTGAACTGTGCACTGGATGTGCAGAGTAGCACTGTCTGGCACTAGGTAGCTTCCATCATCCATCGACAGGCATACATACACACATTAGCAAGTTTACACTAGCGCATGGCCGAGCGGCCACGTGAACCTTTTATAGCAGTAGCGCTCCGGGACCTTCCTGATGGTCCAATAGGAGCCGCAGCAGGACCTGAGCATGTGACCCCCGATCTCCAATGGGAGATCGTCCCGTGGGCATGCTCAGTACGGGAAAAGCAGGACTTAGTCCCAGAAAGGCCTGCTCGCTGCTGATCAATGCTGGCTACAAAGGCAGAGCCTGGAAAGGCAGCAGTAACCAATCACACAGTATCAGCTTGAACCAGACATTGGGGCTGACATCTCCACTGAGCAGGTTCACCTGCGGCTGGAGGAGAATGGGAGACCACAGCGGACATGGCTTGAGATTCCCCCTGTGCAATAGTGGGAACTCGACACCTAACACATGGTAACAGGCTGTGCTTCTGTAATAATGAGTCCTTAAGACCAAGAAGAGTTACATGGTTTTTATTTCCACAAAGCATTTCAGCAATGGACTATCATCTTTTTGAAGTGAAAAAACTAATTGCATAGTAAGTACTCAAGGGCATGAGGTTTAAAACATCTGGATGTATGACTGAAACCGAAAAAAACAACCGCAAGAAAATTTGTACCTGCACACAACCTGTTAAGGTGAGCACATTCCTTTTACTTTCCTTTGTAGCTAAAAAGGTATCACCTGATGGTTTTGTGCTCTTTTTGTTCCACCCACAGCTTTTAAAATATTAGAACCCTCTTGGACTTCTTTGGACGAAGACCATCTCAGTAGCCAAGGAAGACTACGTCATCTATCATCATTATGAATTACTTCAAGAACTGCATCCTATAAAGGACTGCCTCATTCAGCAATATATACTGTAGGTACTTCTGGTTATTTTATTACTGACACTTCTGCTAATCAAGCATAGTGATGAGCGAATTTGTTTGAAAAACGATTGCCAAACATAAAATGGTCATGCACATGATTCGTAATCGGAAACACGAGCAAAATTTTATAAAATCTGAAAAAATCTGAGACATTCTGTAAAAAGTGTGGGAAAATATTTGTGTTGCCACCAAAATTATTATTATTATTTTCTGCACTTTGACTACAACAATGGTGGTGTATGATGAGCGTGGGGCACGTTTTTGATGACTATACGGGGTTTGCAGAGCTCAGAGGAGTGGTGTGCTTGTATGCTTGTAAACTTTTTTTTCTTTCAACTTTATGTGTGCACATTGCGGCTAGCCAATTAGGGCGCAGGAAACATCCACAATGTCCTGACACAACGGCTTGTGTCATTGGCTGCTGAAATCACATGTTGCTCTCCATATAAAGAGCGGACATCTTGTATTAGTGCTATTTTGACACTAACAGCGCAGAGAGGTTGCTCCTGACACTGGGACTGATTGCTGCTAGATTTTAGGCAGTTAGCTAGTCAGTTGTTTAGTAGTCAGATAGTTTAGCTAGCTAGTGTCCTGTGTGGCTGTGAAATCGACCTTCCAGCAGATTTTTTTATTTTTTTTGTGCCATTAGGTCCACAGACAAAAACAGCAGGGAATAATTCATACAAGTGTGCTATGCACTGCTTCTATTGTGCTCAATTCTAAATCTTATCTTTTCACTTTTTATGTTTGAAACAGCATGCCATATCCCACCTTGTCATTTAGTGGTCTGGTTATCGTGGACTGTTTATCGTGATCCAGGATGCCGAGTTCTCTCTGCAGCTTATTTGGTAAGCGCTATAGCTTGCTGAATATGCCCTGACCTGATCAAATACGCTCATCTCTACTAATACGTCAAAACTCTTTATAAGGGTCTGTGCACACGATGTAGATTTGGCTGCGGATCAGCAGCAGTTTTCCATGTGGTGTACCGTACTATGTAAACCTATGCAAAACCATATTCGCAGTGCACATGCTGTGGAAAATTCCACCCTGAAACGCAGCGGTTTATTTTTGGCAGCATGTGAATTCTTTGTGCGCTGTCCGCAGCGTTATACACCTATTCCTTTATAAGAATACGCAGGTGTAAAAACGCAGGTGAAATCCACACAAAAACTGCACAAAACCCGCAGAAAATCCGCAAGTAAAACGCAGGTCATTTTACCTGCGGATTCTGCAGAATCCGGGCGGAAAAATCCGCAATGGAATCCGCAACGTATGCACATACCCTAAAGATATTAAGAATTATTAGGCAGCTGCTTGTTGTCCTCATGTATATAATTGTGGAGCGAAATATGATGTTGACATTAACAACCAAAAAGATCATGCACTTTATTATCTTACTTGATCTGAATAAAATGAAGACAGCAATGTTTCTTTGGCATATGTTGATTTTAAGTTCTGTATGTGTTTTTTAACCCCTTCAAGATGGAGCCCTTTTTCGTTTTTGCATTTCTGTTTTTCGCTCCCCTTCTTCCCAAAGCCATCATTTTAATTTTTTTGTCAATATGGCCAGGTGAGGGCTTGTTTTTTGTGGGACGAGATGTACTTTTGAACGACACCATTTGTTTTACCATACCATGTTCTCACAAATAGGAAAAAAAATCCAAGTGCTGTGAAATTGCAAAAAAGAGTGCAATCCCACATTTTTTTTTTTTACCATGTTAAACTGACCTGCCACTATGATTCTCCAGGTCATTTCGAGTTCATAGCCACCAAACATGTATAGGTTCTTTTTTATTTAAGTGGTGAAAACAATTCCAAAATTTGTTAAAAAAAAAAATTGCACCATATTGGGTGAGGGCTTATTTTTTTGCATGCCTAGTTGACGTTTTTAATTATACAATATTGGTGCAGATACAATCTTTTTATCACCCATTATTGTATTTTAATGCAATGTTGCTGCGACCGAAAAAAGTAATTTTTCACTTTTTTTCTTGTTACGCTGTTTAGCAAATCAGGTAAATCCTTTGTTTATATTGATAGATTGGGTGATTCTGCACGTGGCAATACCAAATAAGTGTATGGTTGAGGTTTTTTTAATTGTTTTATTTTGGGGATTTCCGGCCTGATGGGCGGAAGCAGACATTAAATGCAACTGTCAGAGTTTGACAGCGACATTTAACGGGTTAATAGCCGGGGGTGGATCCCGATTCCACCTGCAGCTATTCCAGGCACATGTCAGCTGTTCAAAAAAGCTGATATGTGTCAGGAAAAATGTGAGATCCAGCGCTGAGACACGGCGCTCCGGCACTAAGGGGGAGACACGAAATGCACAGTACTAGTAAGGCACATGTCGTGAAGGGGTTAAACTGAGAGCCAAAAATATCATGAACAATTTTCTTTGAATAAATAAGACAAAACTGTATTTTATATTACACCATGCCATAAAATCACATTACCATTAAACGTAACAATTAACTAAACACCTGGACTTCATTGGCATTAGGTTTCATGAACATGTTTAAGCATCAGTATAATTTCTATCTGTGGATTGATGCTGTCTAAAGTTGCCCTGAAGTTAGTGCCGACATTCAGTCTGGGTTAACAATGTGCTGAACGTGAACTAAATTCTTTACAAGTAATCACGTTTGAAGATATTATACAGTACAATGTGCATGTTTACCGAAAGTAGATGTTTGATGACCTTTATTTAGTCAGTAACCTTAAAATTAAAAAAAAAAAACAATAAAGAAAATATGTTTTTTCTCCTGTCGGTATTCTATTTATGAGAGCTTTCAGGTCAGCATAAATATCATAGACTATGCCACAATGGCATCTAAGGATAAATACTTAATCCATTAGGCATCTGCAGTTTTAATTTACACACATAAAATAAATTTGAGGTCAAAATCTCTTAGAACTTTTCATGCAACCTTTCCCGGGTATCCCTCCATCCTTAAAGTGAATGTTCACCCTTGAACACCAAGTTGTTCTATTGATTTATGTAGTTGTCATTGTCTGAATGCATTCATTTCACAGCACATTTTTGTAATGATCAAAGCTCCAGTTTACTTAAATGTGGCTCCAAATTGGCTGTGCAACCATGTAGCTAAAGGTAACCTATCACACAATTTATGCTTCTCTAACCACTGGCAGCATGAATCAGAGACCGACTCCTGCATTACAAAAATAACAAGTATATTGAATTTGGAAACATTGACGAATTTCGAAGAAAAATAGTTGAGGAGGTGTCCTTGCATATTTTCTACTACCTATCTTGCTAGGATAAGTCTCACCCTAAGCATACATATGAAGAGATCTGTCAGTATAGTTGAGTGGGCAGCGAGACATAAGTGAGGACACACCTCTTGGGCTAGTCACCGAGTCACCAGCCACAATTCCAACTATGTTTTTCTCTGAAAAAAACATGTTTCAGAGAAAAACATACAGTTGTGCTCAAAAGTTTACATACCCCAGCAGAATTTTTGCTTTCTTGGTCTTTTTTCAGAGAATATGAATGATAACGCCAAAACTTTTTCTCCACTCATGGTTAGCAGTTGGGCAGATGGGGGAATATATAAAAGGAAACTAAAGCATTACTATTGTTGCTGCACTTATCTGCAACTATCCAGGTGTATACGAGTGTATGTGTACATGTATACATGTATATTTATGCATACATAATATCATGGTGATAGTTTGCCAATATAACGGGTCGTCTTTAATTACCTATGAATATGGATGTTCTTTCCATCATACTAGGATATTTGGCTTTCTGTATAGGCAGTTTGTTCCTCTTTTAGGTCATGTTGCATGTGGCCGTACACACAATGTCGACTCCCGCCCCAATTCTAAGTTTTCTAGTTGCTGTCAACACATTGGTCTTAGCCTTTGTATGCACAGGGGTTTTGGTATTTATTAACCCATCCTTACTATACCTAGTGTGTGCTGTATATTTTTTACACAATTTAATCATAAATTTATAGTATGAATTTTATTCATATAGCGCCAACAAATTCCGCAGCACTTTACAAGTTCAATAGTTACAGGAGGAGTGAGGGCCCTGCTCGGAAGCTTAAAATCTACAAGTGCGTCTCAATAAATTAGAATATCATCACAAAGATAGAGTCATTACAAAGAGAGCGATCTATTTCAAGTGTTTATTTCTGTTAATGTTAATGATTATGGCTTTCAGCCAATGAAAACCCAAAAGTCACTATCTCAGTAAATTAGAATATTTTACAGTTGTGGCCAAAAGTATTGACACCCCTGCAATTCTGTCAGATAATACTGTACTCAGTTTCTTCCTGAAAATGATTGCAATCACAAATTATTTGGTATTATTATCTTCATTTAATTTGTTTTAAATGAAAAAACACAAAAGAGAATGAAGCAAAAAGCAAAACATTGATCATTTCACACAAAACTCCAAAAATGGGCTAGACAAAAGTATTGGCACCCTCAGCCTAATACTTGGTTGCACAACCTTTAGCCAAAATAACTGCGACCAACCGCTTCCGGTAACCATCAATGAGTTTCTTACAATGCTCTGCTGGAATTTTAGACCATTCTTCTTTGGCAAACTGCTCCAGGTCCCTGATATTTTAAGGGTGCCTTCTCCAAAATGCCATTTTTAGATCTCTCCACGGGTGTTCTATGGGATTCAGGTCTGGACTCATTGCTGGCCACCTTAGAAGTCTCCAGTGCTTTCTCTCAAACCATTTTCTAGTGCTTTTTGAAGTGTGTTTTGGGTCATTGTCCTGCTGGAAGACCCATGACCTCTGAGGGAGACCCAGCTTTCTCACACTGGGCCCTACATTATGCTGCAAAATTTGTTGGTAGTCTTCAGACTTCATAATGCCATGCACATGGTCAAGCAGTCCAGTGCCAGAGGCAGCAAAGCAACCCCAAATATCAGGGAACCTCTGCCATGTTTTACTGTAGGGACCGTGTTCTTTTCTTTGAATGCCTCTTTTTTTTCCTGTAAACTCTATGTTGATGCCTTTGCCCAAAAAGCTCTACTTTTGTCTCATCTGACCAGAGAACATTCTTCCAAAACATTTTAGGCTTTTTCAGGTAAGTTTTGGCAAACTCCAGCCTGGCTTTTTTATGTCTCGGGGTAAGAAGTGGGGTCTTCCTGGGTCTCCTACCATACAGTCCCTTTTCTTTCAGATGCCAATGGATAGTACACGTTGACAGTCTTGTACCCTTGGACTGCAGGGCAGCTTGAACTTGTTTGGATGTTAGTCGAGGTTCTTTATCCAACATCCACACAATCTTGCATTGAAATCTCTTGTCAATTTTTCTTTTCCATCCACATCTAGGGAGGTTAGCCACAGTGCCATGGGCTTTAAACTTCTTGATGACACTGCGCACGGTAGACACAGGAACATTCAGGTCTTTGGAGATGGACTTGTAGCCTTGAGATTGCTCATGCTTCCTCACAATTTGGTTTCTCAAGTCCTCAGACAGTTCTTTGGTCTTCTTTCATTTCTCCATGCTCAATGTGGTACACACAAGGACACAGGACAGAGGTTGAGTCAACTTTAATCCATGTCAACTGGCTGCAAGTGTGATTTAGTTATTGCCAACACCTGTTAGGTGCCACAGGTAAGTTACAGGTGCTATTAATTACACAAATTAGAGAAGCATCACATGATTTTTCGAACAGTGCCAATATTTTTGTCCACCCCCTTTTTTATGTTTGGTGTGGAATTATATCCAGTTTCACTTTAGGACAATTCTTTTTGTCTTTTTTTCATTTAAGACAAATTAAATGAAGATAATAATAACAAAGAATTTTTGTTTGCAATCATTTTCAGGAAGAAACTGAGTATTATCTGACTTGCAAGGGTGTCAATACTTTTGGCCACAACTGTATAACATCAGCATGAAAAATGATTTTAATATCTAAAATGTAGGCCTACTAAAATTGATGTTCAGTAAATGCTCTTAATACTTGGTCGGGCTTTTGCATCAATTACTGCATCAATGCGGTGTGGCATGGAGGTGAGATGCCTGTGGCACTGCTGTGGTGTTACTGAAGCCCAGGTTGCTTTGATAGCAACCTTCAGCTCATCTGCATTGTTGGATCTGGTGTCTCTCTTCTTACTCTTGAAAATACCCCATAGATTCCCTATGGGGTTAAGGTCAGGTGAGTTTTCTGGCCAATCAAGCACAGTGATACTATTGTTTTTAAGCTAGGTTTTGGTACGTTTGGCAGTCTGGACAGGTGCCAAGTCTGCTGGAGAATGACATTTCCATCTGAAAAAAAGCTTGTTAGCAGAGGGAAGAATGAAGTGCTCTAAAATTTCCTGGTAGAAGGCTAAGCTGACTTTGGTCTTGATACAACACAGTGGACCTACACCAGCAGATGACATGGCTCCCCAAGCAATCACTGATTGTGGAAACATCACACTAGACCTCAAGCAGCTTGGATTGTGTGCCTCTCCAATCTTCCTCTAGACTCTGGGATCTTGAATTCCAAATGAAATGCAAAATTTACTTTCATATGAAAACAACACCTTGGACCACTGAGCAACAGTCCAGTTCTTTTTTTCCTTTGCCCGGGTAATACGATTCTGGTGTTGTCTATTGGTCATGAATGGCCTGAAACAAGAATATGACACTTGTAGCCCATATTCAGGATTCGTCCGTGTGTGGTGGCTCTTGAAGCAATGACTCCAGCAGCAGTCCATTCCTTTGTGAATCTCCATAAAATTTTTGAATGGCCTTTTTTTAACAATCCTATTAAGGCTGTGATTATCCTGGTTACTTGGGCACCTTTTTCTTCCATACCTTTTCCTTCCACTCAACTTTCCAATAATATTCTTGGATACAGCACTCAGTGAACAGCCAGCTTTTTTTAGCAATGACCTTTTGTGGCTTACCCTTCTTGTGTAGTGTGTCAATGTCTGCCTTCTGGACATCTGTCATGTCAGAAGTCTTCCACGTGAATATGAAACCTACAGAAACAGACTAAGGGACCATTTAAAACACTTAGGAAGCCTTTACAGGTGTTTTTTGTTAATTATTCTAATTTACTGAGATAATGAATTTGGGGTTTTCATTGACTGTAAGTAGTGATGAGTGAGCACTAAAATGCTTGGGTGTTCATTGCTCGGGTCGAACAAATTGGAATACTCGGGTATTCGACCCGAGCAACGAGCCCAATGTAAGTCTATAGGAAACCTGAGTATTTTTACAGCAATCCCCTGGGGGTCCTTTTAAAGTCTAAAATGTCTGAAAATGATGGAAACACTGCTCAAATGACACAGGAACATCATGGGGATCACCCCTGGAATCATTCCTGACTACTAGTTCACAGCTTTAAACAATTTTTTTCCGAGATTCATGCCGTTTTTCCCGGTGCCACAAAAAACACACTAAAACGAAACCAAAATGGATTTTGCTGTGAAATATGTTAAGGCACATCCTTTGCAGGTTAATGACTTGCCTGTAAGGCCAAATAATTAATCCCAGACCGAAAATTCCCCCCCCACTTGGGCTTAGTTCAGGCGCAGCGTTTTTGAAGCGTTTTTCAACTTTAACATTGCTTTCAACCACTACAAATGCATTCACTGGGAAATGTCATTGTAACATTTAACAACCCTAGCTGGCCATGTGATGTGTGACACATAAGCAGACACATCTTGTTTCATTTATGAAGGAGGGACTCTTAAAGTCAAAGAGTCTATTTTTACTGGTGCACCAGGCGGCATTCATCTTCTTAAAGGGCCATTATTATACAGGGGGTCTCCTAAACTGTTGTAGCCAGCGCTGCGAGTGGATGGGCTGCCAAGAATTAAAACGTATCACAATACCACTTTCATAAGATGTCCAGGAGGGCCTCCTGAAAAAATGTTGCATTGAATGCAAGGCCTGCCCTGCTACCAATTCATATGCACCCAAATAAGCCTTTGAACCCACATACTGGATGAGCCCATGCAAATCCACTTCACAATATTCATTTTTTATTCCCGTACTTTATTATTTTACACATTGGCAGCAAGGCCAGCTCTGCTGCATAGTCATATGCACCCCATTACACCTTTGAACACACATACTGGAAGGGCCCATGCAAATACAAAGATCCACTTGTATTTTTTAATGGTATGATGGTTCCCTCCTTGCAGAATTATTTACAGGAGAATTTGGCACTTTTATTTGCTATGTTTTTAACACTAAGGTTCAGATAAGGCTTTAAAGAAGGCTAATACTTGCAATACAATGTAATTTTATTGCAAAGTACAAATTCAAGAAATAGTATGATTGAATAGTATGAGTGCGTACCAGGGCCGGACTGGGACTAAAATTCAGCCCTGGCATTTGAAGTCACACAGGCCCACTTGTCACATGGTGACTGTATAATATCTTTGTACACTTGTAGGCTACAAGAAGTGAGGGGAGTGTAACACGACTATATAACATATAATTACAGCTGTATCCAGCATTACAGCTCAGCCCCCATAGAATGTAATACAGCACAGCCCCCATAGAATGTAATACAGCCAGCCCCCATAGACTATAATACAGCACAGCCCCATAGAATGTAATGCTGCACAGCCCCCATAGAATGTAATGCAGCACAGCCCCCATAGAATGTAATGCAGCACAGCCCCATAGAATGTAATGCAGCACAGCCCCATAGAATGTAATACAGCCAGCCCCCATAGAATGTAATACAGCCAGCCCCCATAGAATGTAATGCAGCACAGCCCCCATACAATATAATGCAGCACAGCCCCATAGAATGCAATGCAGCACAGCCCCATAGAATGTAATGCAGCACAGCCCCCATACAATATAATGCAGCACAGGCCCATAGAATGGAATGCAGCACAGCCCCATAGAATATAATGCAGCACAGGCCCATAGAATATAATGCAGCACAGGCCCATAGAGTATAATGCAGCACAGGCCCATAGAATGGAATGCAGCACAGCCCCATAGAATATAATGCAGCACAGGCCCATAGAATATAATGCAGCACAGGCCCATAGAATGGAATGCAGCACAGCCCCATAGAATATAATGCAGCACAGGCCCATAGAATATAATGCAGCACAGGCCCATAGAATGGAATGCAGCACAGGCCCATAGAATACAATGCAGCACAGGCCCATATAATATAATGCAGCACAGGCCCATAGAATGGAATGCAGCACAGCCCCATAGAATATAATGCAGCACAGCCCCATAGAATATAATGCAGCACAGGCCCATAGAATGGAATGCAGCACAGGCCCATAGAATACAATGCAGCACAGGCCCATAGAATATAATGCAGCACAGGCCCATAGAATATAATGCAGCACAGGCCCATAGAATGGAATGCAGCACAGGCCCATAGAATACAATGCAGCACAGGCCCATAGAATATAATGCAGCACAGGCCCATAGAATGGAATGCAGCACAGGCCCATAGAATGGAATGCAGCACAGGCCCATACAATACAATGCAGCACAGGCCCATAGAATATAATGCAGCACAGGCCCATAGAATGGAATGCAGCACAGCCCCATAGAATATAATGCAGCACAGCCCCATAGAATATAATGCAGCACAGGCCCATAGAATGGAATGCAGCACAGCCCCATAGAATATAATGCAGCAGAGGCCCATAGAATGGAATGCAGCACAGGCCCATAGAATTTAATGCAGCAGAGGCCCATAGAATGGAATGCAGCCAGCCCCATAGAATATAATACAGCACAGGCCCATAGAATGGAATGCAGCACAGCCCCATAGAATATAATGCAGCAGAGGCCCATAGAATGGAATGCAGCACAGCCCCATAGAATATAATGCAGCACAGCCCCATAGAATATAATGCAGCAGAGGCCCATAGAATGGAATGCAGCCAGCCCCATAGAATATAATGCAGCACAGGCCCATAGAATGGAATGCAGCACAGCCCCATAGAATATAATGCAGCAGAGGTCCATAGAATGGAATGCAGCCAGCCCCATAGAATATAATGCAGCAGAGGCCCATAGAATGGAATGCAGCACAGCCCCATAGAATATAATGCAGCACAGCCCCATAGAATATAATGCAGCAGAGGCCCATAGAATGGAATGCAGCACAGCCCCCCCCCAATAGCTCCACAATCCAGTCATCACTCATTGATAGAAAAAAAACAAAAAACACTCTACTCACCTTTCCTCCTGCCCCGCGCTGCTCTGGCTCTGGTGGTCTCAGCAGTCGCAGTCTGCCCACCCGGTCACACAGCAGGTGCGCGATGATATGACGTCATCGCGCACCCGCAGTGTCAGCGGCAGGCAGAGCGGGGAATGATGGGAGAGGAAGCGTCAGCAGACGCTCTCTCCTCCATCATTGCATTCAACTGTACCGGCGTCTATGACGCCGGTATAGTTGAATGCGGGATGCGGGGCCGGGAGTGCGCCGACAGCGGGGAGAGTGTGCCGACAGCGGCACACTCGAGCGGCCCACTACTGCCACCGGCCCTTCTGGCATTTGCCAGAACTGCCCGATGGCCAGTCCGGCCCTGGTGCGTACACTTTTGTGTATGTACTTAACATGCAAAGGTTAATAAGTACATATAAGGATTAAATACATTTAATGATTACGTATATATAAAGATTAACTACATACAGTATACTTACATCATCTACAAGAGGCTTTTAAACATCATCTGTCTGGAATATCAGAGAAGCAACACCAAGACAGAGAACCCCTGGGAGATTACATACACTGCATGGGCGTCCCCAATTATGCAGGTATAAGCACACTGTACATGTACAGTTACCCCAGTTTTGGCATCTGTCTTAGTCATGTTTCTTTGGTCTTATATAGTGATTTACACTATGTAGTAACTCTAGTTTCACCCAGCCCTTCAAGTGGCCAGCTTTCAAGGTTGTATGAAACTGAAATATCATGGAGTCATCAGACGAGGGGCCATAAACCCCTAGAATATAAAAGCCACAAGGATTTAGAGCAAACCACCACAGGCAGAGTTTCAGTAAACCTTAATGTTTTAAAATGACAAACAGCAAACATATAGAGGCTTAGAACTGTTTGTGAAATGAATAAATAGACATTTCTCAAGATTATGTCACTATGAGCATTGTCTGTCACATCTGTAAATGTTTTACAAGAAATGCAGCTATGTAATTGTCTTAATGCATTCATTATACAGTACTTTAATCTGGATTCCATATCGCCATTTGTACATTTGATGCAGCCAAAGTTATGGCTCTCAAGGAGAGAAACTAATACAGTGGACAAATAAATATTTGTAATGAACTACTGAGCCAAACTAACAGCATTGCTTTATCAAATTTATATAAAGTGTATTGTGTCCAATGTGAGCAACCAGGCAACACAAAAAGGAGCTTTTCAAGTGAGCTCTTTAAGGTACACAAATGTTATGAAGTCTTTGCCAACAAGGATGTGGTTTCACCAATAAGGGGTACCTTTTTAAAAATATACTATTGCCATCACAGCCCTTGTTGCTCAAAATTATGTGGCCTATAACAGTACAAAACACGTTCACCCAGGTCATGTTGTCGGAGAAAAGGAAGAGACATTGCAGGAAACCGAGTTAAGAAGTAGGCCCAATGTAGGGGTGTGGGTCTCTGAGACTTGTAGTAGAGTGCATGAGCTGACAAACAATTCCCCAATGGGGGGTACCTTTTTAACCCGTCCTTGACCTCGCCGTACTAGTACTGTGGAGGTCAGATCCCCTGCTTTGACGTGGGCTCCGGCGCTTCCGGCCATCGGGCAGGAAATGAGCGATGCGTCGGTATGACAACCTGAGGTCTCCTTGAGACTTCTATGGTTGTTGATGCCGGATTGCTTTGAGTGCCACCCTGTGGTCGGCGCTCATAGCAATGCAGTAAATCTACTACATAGGGGCTATCTGACGAACGCTCCTAAGTAGCAGGGCCGATCCAGTTGTGTCAGCTTCTAGCCTCCCGTGGAGGCTATTGAAGCATGGCAAAAGTAAAAAAAAAATGTTTTAAAAAACATGAAAAAAATAAAAATGTTTAAATTACCCCCCTTTCGCCCCATTCAAAATAAAACAGTAAAAAAATCAAACCTACACATATTTGGTATCGCTGCGTTCAGAATCGCCCAATCTATCAATAAAAAAAGGATTAACCTGATCGCTAAACGGCATAGCGAGAAAAAAATTAGAAGTGCCAGAATTACATTTTTTTTGGTCGCCATGACATATTATTAAAGTATAATAACAGGCGATCAAAAGAACGTATCTGCACCAAAATGGTATCATTAAAAATGTCAGCTCGGCACGCAAAAAATAAGCCCTCACCTGACCCCAGATCACAAAAAAATGGAGACGCTACGGGTATCGGAATATTGGGCAATTTTTTTATTTTTTTTTTAGCAGTTTGGAATTTTTTTTGCCACTTAGATAAAACATACCCTATACATGTTTGGTGTCTATGAACTCGTAATGACCTGCAGAATCCGGATTGCACTTTTTTTGTACTTGGAATTTTTTTCCTGGTTTCTAGTACATGACATGCTTAAACCAATGATGTCATTCAAAAGTACAATTTGTCCCGCAAAAAATAAGCCCTCACATGGCCATATTGACTTAAAAATTAAAAAAGTTATGGCTCTGGAAAGGAGGGGAGCGAAAAGCGAAAACGCAAAACTGAAAAAGGGCAAGGTCTTGAAGGGGTTAATAAATAAACTAGTGCCATCGCAACCCCCTTGCCCAATATTCACCGGCCTATAACAGTATGGAACACGTTCACCATGGTCATCTAGTGGTTCTGGATGATGAGGATGAGAATAAGAACAAAACATACCAAATCTGGAAGCGTATACCCATGTGTGGTTGTGAAGAAGTGCTTGAGAATACACCTCCCCAAAATAGAGAATGTATTTGAGGTTATGTATTGCTGTTTTCACTTGGTGGTGTACAGAAGTTTTTCCCAATCCAGCCCTTGTTCATTTTTATAATGCCTGTCAGCATTTTCAGCTGACAGGAGGATGCGCATATCTGTTATAATTCCACCAGCGGCACTAAAAACCCACTCTGACAGAACGCTAGCAGCAGGGATGGCCAGGACCTCCAAGGTGTAGAGAGCCAGTTCATGCCACATGTCCAGCTTAGATACCCAATAATTAAAAGGCACAGAGGAATCACAGAGGACGTTTGTATGATCTGCAAGGTACTCCCTCATCATCTTTCCAAACATTGCACTTCGTGTGACAGCACACCTTGCCTCTGTGCCATCACGATGGGAGGGTCTGAGAAAACTGTCCCAGAACTTTGCCATTGTACCCCTGCCTGAGCTTGATTGTACTTTTGTCTCTCTCGCTTGGACTCCTTGGTTGTACAACACACTCTGATGTCTGCTGCCAGTGTTCTCACATGGGAATTTTCTAAGTAATTCCGCTACAAGGCCGTCTGGCACTGCAACATTTTAGTACACCTCTCTGCCTCTGGCAGAAGAGATTGAAAATTCTCCATGTAGCGTGGGTCTAGAAGTGTCACCAACCAGTAATGAGTGTCACCCAAAATTTTTATAATGCGATGGTCACTTGAAACGCAGTGCAACATAAAGTCAGCCATGCATGCCAGACTGCTAACAGGCAAGACTTCCATGTCCTCACCAACAGGACTGCTGACCATGCTGTCCTCCTCATCCTCCTCCTCCCTGTCCTCAGGCTATCTCCACTGAACAGATGTGTGACAGCTGTGCTTATAGTATCATCTATAGTGCATTAAAGTAGCTCCTGTTCCTGCTCCTCCTCCTCCTCATTGCCTACCAATCCACATTGAGAAGACATGATGCTGGGCTGAGTGTAATCCGCATGTATGGTTCCTTGCTCCATGTACTCATGCTCTACCTGCAATGTATCCTCTTTTATTGTGAGCAGAGAGTTTTTCAGAATGCTGAGAAGTGGGATGTTGATGCTAATTATGGCGTCATCGCCGCTACCATCTTGGTGCAGTCCTCAAAGTTTTGGAGGATGGTACATATGTCTGACATCCATGTCCACTCCTGAGGTCTTTTGTGTGGAGTCTGAACTGAATATCGATGGCCTTGTTGAGGTTGGTAGTCAACAACTGCCCTCTTCTACTCACAAATCCTTTCCAACATATGCAGCGTAGAGTTCCAGTGCTTGGGGACATCACACACCAGTCGGTGAGCTGGAAGCTGCAAATGCTGCTGAAGCACGGCAAGGGCGGCTGAAGCTGTAGCTGACTTTATAAAATGGGCAGACAGATGGCGGACTTTCACTAGCAGATCCGGCAGCTCCGAGTAACTTTTCAGAAAACGTTGAACCACGAGATTAAGCACATGGGCCAAGCAAGGTATGTGTGTGAGCTCACCTTGCCTCAAAGCTACCACCAGGTTACGGCTATTGTCACACACGACCATGCCTGGCTGTAGGTTCAGCGGTGTCATCCAAATATCTGACTGCTCTTTCAGTGCTGTCCACAACTCTTCTGAATTGTGCGGTTTGTCACTTATGCAGATTAGGTTTAGCACAGCCTGTTGCCACTTGGCTGAGGCAGCGCCGCAGTGCTTCCAGTCGCTGACTGATGTGTTGATTTCAGAAATGGAGGATGAAGAGGAGGAGGAGGTGCAGGAGCTGTAGACTGTGGGGGCAACCGTGATTGACGTAGGGCCCGCAATCCTCGGTGTGAGGAGAATATGTTCCATCCCAAGGTCCAACTGGGTCCCAGCTTCCACTATGTTAACCCAGTGTGCCGTCAGTGAGATGTACCGTCCCTGCCCACATGCACTTGTACACGTGTCCGTGGTGAGGTGGACTTTCCCTGTAACAGGATTGGTGAGGGCATGGGTAATTTTGTGGGACACATGCTGGTGTAATGCTGGTACGGCACACCTAGAGAAATAGTGGCGACTGGGGACCGAGTGCCTTGGGATGGCCGCTGCCATTAGGTTGCAGAAAGCTTCCATCTCAACGAGCCTAAAAGGCAACATTTCAAGCCCAAGCAGAAGAGAAATGTTACAATTTAGGAATGTGTCAAACTAACCAAACTACAAAGAAGGAGCAATGATCCAATATAAAAAATATTCAAATTTTATTCCGTAAATCAACAGTAAAATGTACAGTTATAAAGAATATGGATTACAAATTAATGGGACATAGCACAAAAAATTATTAGTCGCACAAACACACAAATCTCAGGAAGGACATGGATATTAATCACATGCTAAGGAGGAAGGTGAAGTGTGTTTAAATGTATAAATATATAGTCAAAAATTTCACCTCACATTATTCCCCAAATAAGTTCCCATTGTACCATAGTCCTATACTTATATAGTCACATAAGGATACAGCAGGCAGAGTATATATAAGGGCCCATCCATTGATAATGGCAACCCAACTGATTACCCTAATCCGGGCCCCATCATCAATATGCAGTTAAATACTAATTAATATGCCTATCACAACTGTACCTGTTGATATGATGAGAAAAGTGTGTGAGCTCCAAAAAAACCTCGAAGCGCGTTTCACCGCCTCATGCAGCTTCGTCGGGAGATAGAGTAGCACTGCCCTTAGTCTCATTATATAGTGTTGTGCTGATTTCATAAATGGCCCCATGTTGTGACGCCACAGAGAGCGCGGCGCTCATTGCGCCCGGCATCCGGTCGCGTGTCCAGGTCACATGACCCGACTCGTCACCAGGACAACAGGCAACAACTAAAGAGCGCTGTCTCACTGCTTTTTAGGACTGTGACCTGTGGGGTGTTGGCTGGGTATTTCCACTTGCATTCCAAAGATTGGGGTATAGACAACTGAAGGCTGTGATGGGACAAGGATGTGGACGGGCTTGCTGATGGTGCTGCTTGACTGTGGGCCACAACAGGTGCAGGGCTAGAAGCATCTTCACATGCACGGTGTTCTGGGGATTGGCTTCCATGCAAAACAGTGGAAGAAGCAGTGGTGTGACCAGCAGGCAGTGGTCCTGGAGCCTAGGGTTCAGCCCACAAAGTCGGGTGCTTTGCTGCCATGTGCCAGATCATGCTGATGGTGGTCAGGCTGGTTGTTTTGCTTCCCCTGCTGATGCGGGCATTGCAGGTGCTGCAACTGGCTTGGGGTTATCGGCAAGGCAAAGTCTTTAAAAAATAACAAGACTCGGGAAGATCTAACAGTTGGAATGGCAACTTCACTCATGTTTGTGTTACGCGGAACGGATGCACGGCTTCTGTCTGCGGACACCACACTGCTTCTTCCTGCCTGTGTGAGGGATATGCCTCCTTCCCCATGTGTGCTGCTTTCATCGCTATGCATGTCCTCCTGCCAGGTTCGGTCAGTCACATAGTCATCCATCACCTCGTCTTCCACATCCGCACCCTGCTCCTCCTCCTGACTTTCTGGCAATTGTGTCTCATCATCGTCCACCTCTTGTGACACTTTCCCACCATCACCTTCGTGTGACCGAAGCTGGTCAAAACTTTGGGCAGCTCTACATGCAATCTGTCCCCACTTCAAGTTGACCGGCAGAGTGTCCGGAATGTTGAAATGGAAAACTGAACAGCTCTTCAGGGTGTCCAAGTGTGCGATCAGTTGTCTCAGGGCACTCGGCATGGTGGGAGGAAGGAGGATAAGGGTGAGGAATATCTGGGCCACACTCATGGCTACTCAGACTTGACCGTGTGGAAGACATGGTGGTGGTGGCTACGTGACTGGAAGCATTATCTGCTATCCAATCAACAATCATTGCACACTGCTCTGGCTTCAATAGTGGTGTGCTGCGGTCCCCTAGAAACTGGGACATGAAGGTCGAGCGAGAAAATGTGGGTCTTTGTTGTGGCCCAGTTTCACGGTCTCGTCCTCTACATGCACCATCAGCATCACATCCACTTCCCTGTCCCTTGCCTTGCCCATTTTAAATGGACTACTGCACCATTTCAAAAGCTCAACACAAATGTATTTATTTGGAGTTAAATGATATATGATCAGTATGCCTGCAAAGCTATGATTTTTCAAACACAAACACCAGGCCTCAGCCTGACATAACAGACAGTATTAATTTTTTTGGGCCTTTTTGGTGAGTTTAAAACCCCCAAAAAGAGTGGCACAAGGCTAGCACACAGAACTGTGCTATGCATGCCTACTGAAATATGATTTTTCTAAACCAGATACAACAGAACTCAGCCTGACATAACAGACTGTATTTACTTTTTTTTTTTATACAAACAAACCCAGGTGCATAATAGATGCCATTGTGTGGGGGTACTAAGTAGTAGCCCAACACATGAAGAGTGATTCAGACTCCAGAGATACTATAGGACTCAGGAGCAAAATAGAAGAGTGACTCGAATCATAATATATAGAAAAAAGTACAAATTTATTTAAACAAATATTTTTTTTAAAATTATATATATATATTTTTTTTTATATGTATCCGCCGCACTATTTACGCTGCTCTTAAAGGGCTGAAGTTATATGTATAATTATATCTTGATATATAACTACTGTTAAAACTTTGTTATTGGCCTGCTGTGTGCACATTACCATATACTGCATATCCTGAAACCTTATCATATCATATGTGTTTTTAAAAAAATATTTGTTTAAATAAATTTGTACTTTTTTCTATATACTGTATTTACTTTTCTGTAGGGTTTTGTATAATTAAAAAAAATAATAAAAAAAATAACAAGGCTAGCAGACAGAACTATGAAATTTATGCCTGTCAAGCTACGATTTTTCAACCACAAATACAACAGGCCTCAGCCCTCAGTCTGACATAACAGACTGTCTTAAATTTTTTTTGGGGGGGTTGTAGATTTTTTTAAAATGCAAAATAGTGCTGTATAAAGAGTAGAGGAACAGACACCAAAACAGTGGAAAAACGGCCTAAAATGCCAAACTTGGAGCACGCAGATATATGAGGCCTGTCACGGAAATACAACACTGCCAAATATGTGGGCTGTATTTTTTTATGCAAAATAGTGCTGTATATAAGTAGAGAAACAGACTGGAAAAATCTGGACTAATGGCCTAAAATGCCCAAACTTGGAGCACGCAGATATGAGGCCTGTCAAGGAAATACAACACTGTCAAATATGTGTCCTGTATTTTTTAAATGCAAAATAGTGCTGTATATAAGTAGAGTTACACACAGCAAAAACAGTGGAAAACCGGCCTAAAATGCCCAAACTTTGAGCACGCAGATATATGAGGCCCTTTTTGTTTTTTGGTGAATTTAAAACAAAAAAAAAAGAGTGGCACAAGGCTACCAGACAGAACCATGCTACTGTCGAAATTTGATTTTTCAAAAACAGATATACCTGTACTCAGTCTGACTTAAAAGATGTGTTTTTTTGTTTTTTGATGAATGTAAACAAAGAAGATTTGACTAAGGCTAACACACAGAACTATGCTATGTATGCCTGTGGAAATACGGTTTTTCAAAAACAGATACACCAGGATTCAGCCTGACATAACAGACTGTATTAATTTTTAGGGGGCTTTTGGATGAATTAAAAAAATTAAAAAAAAACAGTGGCACAAGGCTAGCACATACAACTATGCTACGTATGCCTGACAAACTAAGATTTTTAACCCCTTAACGACCGCCGATACGCCTTTTAATGGCGGCAGTTAAGGGTACTTAAACCACAGCACCGTTAATTAACGGCGCTGTGGAAAAAGTGAATAGCACCCCAAGAGTTGGATTTTCTCTGGGGTCTCGGTTGCCGGGACCCCAGAGAACATGATTCGGTTTTTTTTTACTGACACCCGGGTTGCAATCACCGGTAATTAACCGTTTACCGGCGGTCGCAAAACAAAAATGCGATTTCCCATTTAATTTCTCTGTCCTCCGATGTGATCGCACATCAGAGGACAGAGAAATAGGGTCCCTGATTGCCCCCCGATACTCACCCGTCTCCCCCGGTGTTCCTCATGGCTCCCGATGGGCGCTACCATCTTGGTCCGGCCAAAAAATGGCGGGCGCATGCGCAGTGCGCTTGCCGGCTGGCACCCGGTAGATCTTTGGGGTTTCGGCTGCCGGGGGTAGCCGAGACCCCAAAGAACATGATCGGGGTCGGTTTTTACCGACCGCTAGGGTTGAGCGAAACGGGTCGATCATTTTCAAAAGTCGCCGACTTTTGGCTAAGTCGGCGTCTCATGAAACCCGATCCGACCCCTGTGCTTGTCGACTTTCGCGCCAAAGTCGCGTTTCAATGACGCGAAAAGCGCCATTTCTCAGCCAATGAAGGTGAACGCAGAGTGTGGGCAGCGTGATGACATAGATCCTGGTCCCCACCATCTTAGAGAAGGGCATTGCAGTGATTGGCTTGCTGTCTGCGGCGTCACAGGGGCTATAAAGGGGCGTTCCCGCCGACCGCCATCTTACTGCTGCTGATCTGAGCTTAGGGACAGGTTGCTGCCGCTTCGTCAGAAGCAGGGAGAGCGTTAGGCAGGGTCCACTAACCACCAAACCGCTTGTGCTGCAGCGATTTCCACTGTCCAACACCACCTTCGGTGTGCAGGGACTGTGGAAGCTATTTTTTTTTTTTTTCCCCTCAGCGCTGTAGCTCATTGGGCTGCCCTAGAAGGCTCCGTGATAGCTGTATTGCTGTGTGTACGCCACTGTGGAAACCAACTGCTTTTTTCAAAGCACATATCCTCTTGTTCCTTCCTTTCTGCACAGCTATCTTTTTTGTTTGTCCACACTTTTTATTTAATTTGTGCATCAGTCCACTCCTATTGCTGCCTGCCATACCTGGCTTACATTACTGCAGGGAGATAGTAATTGTAGGACAGTTTTTTTTTTTGTTTTGTTTTTTTTTGTGGGAGATTAAGATTGGCATTTCTGCTACAGTGCCATCCCTGTGTGTGCCATCTCTCACTGAGTGGGCCATAGAAAGCCTATTTATTTTTTCCGTGATTTGTGTTCTAAAATCTACCTCAACACAAAAACACTACATCAATCAGTGGGAGAAAAATATTGGCCTCAGTCAGGGCTTGTGTGCCACTGCTGTGTGTGCTATCTCTCATTCAGTGGGCTATAGCAAGCCTATTTTTTTTTTTTTTTTTTTAATATTATTTGGTTTCTAAAGTCTCCCTGAAAAAAAACAAAAAACCTAAAAAAACAGTGGGAGAGTAATAGTGCCCTTTCAGCTTGTGTGCCAGTCTTGACTCCTGGGTGTGCCACCTCTCTCCCTCTCATTCAGTGGGCCATAGAAAGCCTATTTTTATTTTTTTTAAAATATTATTGGGTTTCTAAAGTCTCCCTTAAAAAAAAAAAAAAACCTAAAAAACCAGTGGGAGAGTAATATTGCCCTTTCAGCTTGTGTGCCAGTCTTGACTCCTGGGTGTGCCACCTCTCTCCCTCTCATTCAGTGGGCCATAGAAAGCCTATTTTTTTTTTTTTTTTAATATTATTGGGTTTCTAAAGTCTCCCTTAAAAAACAAAAAATACATAAAAAAACAGTGGGAGAGTAATATTGCCCTTTCAGCTTGTGTGCCAGTCTTGACTCCTGGGTGTGCCACCTCTCTCTCTCATTCAGTGGGCCATAGAAAGGCTATTTTTTTTTGGGTTTTTTTAATATTATTTGGTTTCTAAAGTCTCCCTGAAAAAAAAAAAAAAAACATACAAAAAACAGTGGGAGAGTAATATTGCCCTTTCAGCTTGTGTGCCAGTCTTGACTCCTGGGTGTGCCACCTCTCTCCCTTTCATTCAGTGGGCCATAGAAAGCCTATGTATTTTTTTTTTAAATATTATTGGGTTTCTAAAGTCTCCCTTAAAAAACAAAAAATACATAAAAAAAACAGTGGGAGAGTAATATTGCCCTTTCAGCTTGTGTGCCAGTCTTGACTCCTGGGTGTGCCACCTCTCTCTCTCATTCAGTGGGCCATAGAAAGGCTATTTTATTTTTTTGGTTTTTTTAATATTATTTGGTTTCTAAAGTCTCCCTGAAAAAAAAAAAAAAACATACAAAAAACAGTGGGAGAGTAATATTGCCCTTTCAGCTTGTGTGCCAGTCTTGACTCCTGGGTGTGCCACCTCTCTCCCTTTCATTCAGTGGGCCATAGAAAGGCTATTTATTTTTTTTTTTAAATATTATTGGGTTTCTAAAGTCTCCCTTAAAAAACAAAAAATACATAAAAAAACAGTGGGAGAGTAATATTGCCCTTTCAGCTTGTGTGCCAGTCTTGACTCCTGGGTGTGCCACCTCTCTCCCTTTCATTCAGTGGGCCATAGAAAGCCTATTTATTTTTTCCGTGATTTGTGTTCTAAATTCTACCTCAACACAAAAACACGACATCAATCAGTGGGAGAAAAATATTGGCCTCAGTCAGGGCTTGTGTGCCACTGCTGTGTGTGCTATCTCTCATTCAGTGGGCTATAGCAAGCCTATTTTTTTTTTTTTTTTTCTATATTATTTGGTTTCTAAAGTCTCCCTGAAAAAAAAAAAAAAACCTAAAAAAACAGTGGGAGAGTAATATTGCCCTTTCAGCTTGTGTGCCAGTCTTGACTCCTGGGTGTGCCACCTCTCTCCCTCTCATTCAGTGGGCCATAGAAAGCCTATTTATTTTTTTTTTTAAATATTATTGGGTTTCTAAAGTCTCCCTTAAAAAACAAAAAATACATAAAAAAACAGTGGGAGAGTAATATTGCCCTTTCAGCTTGTGTGCCAGTCTTGACTCCTGGGTGTGCCACCTCTCTCCCTTTCATTCAGTGGGCCATAGAAAGCCTATTTATTTTTTCCGTGATTTGTGTTCTAAATTCTACCTCAACACAAAAACACGACATCAATCAGTGGGAGAAAAATATTGGCCTCAGTCAGGGCTTGTGTGCCACTGCTGTGTGTGCTATCTCTCATTCAGTGGGCTATAGCAAGCCTATTTTTTTTTTTTTTTTTTAATATTATTTGGTTTCTAAAGTCTCCCTGAAAAAAAAACAAAAACCTAAAAAAACAGTGGGAGAGTAATATTGCCCTTTCAGCTTGTGTGCCAGTCTTGACTCCTGGGTGTGCCACCTCTCTCCCTCTCATTCAGTGGGCCATAGAAAGCCTATTTATTTTTTTTTTTTAAATATTATTGGATTTCTAAAGTCTCCCTTAAAAAAAAAAAAAAACCTAAAAAAACAGTGGGAGAGTAATATTGCCCTTTCAGCTTGTGTGCCAGTCTTGACTCCTGGGTGTGCCACCTCTCTCCCTCTCATTCAGTGGGCCATAGAAAGCCTATTTTTTTTTTTTTAAATATTATTGGGTTTCTAAAGTCTCCCTTAAAAAACAAAAAATACATAAAAAAACAGTGGGAGAGTAATATTGCCCTTTCAGCTTGTGTGCCAGTCTTGACTCCTGGGTGTGCCACCTCTCTCTCTCATTCAGTGGGCCATAGAAGGGCTATTTTTTTATTGGTTTTTTTAATATTATTTGGTTTCTAAAGTCTCCCTGAAAAAAAAAAAAAAACATACAAAAAACAGTGGGAGAGTAATATTGCCCTTTCAGCTTGTGTGCCAGTCTTGACTCCTGGGTGTGCCACCTCTCTCCCTTTCATTCAGTGGGCCATAGAAAGCCTATGTATTTTTTTTTTTAAATATTATTGGGTTTCTAAAGTCTCCCTTAAAAAACAAAAAATACATAAAAAAAACAGTGGGAGAGTAATATTGCCCTTTCAGCTTGTGTGCCAGTCTTGACTCCTGGGTGTGCCACCTCTCTCTCTCATTCAGTGGGCCATAGAAAGGCTATTTTTTTTTTGGTTTTTTTAATATTATTTGGTTTCTAAAGTCTCCCTGAAAAAAAAAAAAAAAACATACAAAAAACAGTGGGAGAGTAATATTGCCCTTTCAGCTTGTGTGCCAGTCTTGACTCCTGGGTGTGCCACCTCTCTCCCTTTCATTCAGTGGGCCATAGAAAGGCTATTTATTTTTTTTTAAAATATTATTGGGTTTCTAAAGTCTCCCTTAAAAAACAAAAAATACATAAAAAAACAGTGGGAGAGTAATATTGCCCTTTCAGCTTGTGTGCCAGTCTTGACTCCTGGGTGTGCCACCTCTCTCCCTTTCATTCAGTGGGCCATAGAAAGCCTATTTATTTTTTCCGTGATTTGTGTTCTAAATTCTACCTCAACACAAAAACACGACATCAATCAGTGGGAGAAAAATATTGGCCTCAGTCAGGGCTTGTGTGCCACTGCTGTGTGTGCTATCTCTCATTCAGTGGGCTATAGCAAGCCTATTTTTTTTTTTTTTTTTTTATTATTTGGTTTCTAAAGTCTCCCTGAAAAAAAAAAAAAAACCTAAAAAAACAGTGGGAGAGTAATATTGCCCTTTCAGCTTGTGTGCCAGTCTTGACTCCTGGGTGTGCCACCTCTCTCCCTCTCATTCAGTGGGCCATAGAAAGCCTATTTATTTTTTTTTTTAAATATTATTGGGTTTCTAAAGTCTCCCTTAAAAAACAAAAAATACATAAAAAAACAGTGGGAGAGTAATATTGCCCTTTCAGCTTGTGTGCCAGTCTTGACTCCTGGGTGTGCCACCTCTCTCCCTTTCATTCAGTGGGCCATAGAAAGCCTATGTATTTTTTTTTTTTAAATATTATTGGGTTTCTAAAGTCTCCCTTAAAAAACAAAAAATACATAAAAAAACAGTGGGAGAGTAATATTGCCCTTTCAGCTTGTGTGCCAGTCTTGACTCCTGGGTGTGCCACCTCTCTCTCTCATTCAGTGGGCCATAGAAAGGCTATTTTTTTTTGGTTTTTTTAATATTATTTGGTTTCTAAAGTCTCCCTGAAAAAAAAAAAAAAAACATACAAAAAACAGTGGGAGAGTAATATTGCCCTTTCAGCTTGTGTGCCAGTCTTGACTCCTGGGTGTGCCACCTCTCTCCCTTTCATTCAGTGGGCCATAGAAAGGCTATTTATTTTTTTTTTAAATATTATTGGGTTTCTAAAGTCTCCCTGAAAAAAAAAAAAAAAACATACAAAAAACAGTGGGAGAGTAATATTGCCCTTTCAGCTTGTGTGCCAGTCTTGACTCCTGGGTGTGCCACCTCTCTCCCTTTCATTCAGTGGGCCATAGAAAGCCTATTTATTTTTTTTTTAAATATTATTTGGTTTCTAAAGTCTCCCTGAAAAAAAAAAAAACATAAAAAAACAGTGGGAGAGTAATATTGCCCTTTCAGCTTGTGTGCCAGTCTTGACTCCTGGGTGTGCCACCTCTCTCTCTCTAATTGTGGGCCATAGAAAGCCTTTTTTTTTTTTTTTTTTTTTTAATATTATTTGGTTTCTAAAGTCTCCCTGAAAAAACAAACAAACATAAATTAGGTGGGAGATTAATATTGACATTAGTGCTTGAGTGACAGTCCTGCGTGTGTGTCATCTCTGTGATTTTGTGCCACAGAAAACAGAGTGTGTAACATTGTGCCTGATTTTCCTTGTGGTCTCACCAACCTGTTAAGGGATATTGAAATCATACTGAAGTTATAGCTCACCGTGTAAGTTGTTTGACAGCAACAAATAAAGTTACTTTGGTTAAGATTTTAAAACAATGAGGAAGTCTGGTGCAAGAGGTCGTCGTGGGCGTTCATTGTCAGCTGGTAATGATGGTAGTGGTAGTGGAGCATCAGGTGGTCGTGGGGATAAAAATATTCCACCTAAGTCTGGAGCTGTGGAGCCAGTTTCGTCGTCAGGCTACACAAGGCCTCGAACGCTCTCTTTTCTGGGAGTAGGAAAACCGCTTTTAAAGGCGGAGCAGCAACAGCAAGTTTTGGCTTACATTGCAGACTCAGCCTCTAGCTCTTTTGCCTCCTCTTCCGAAACTGGTAAATGTAAAAGCAGCGCGTCGCTTGTGGATGTTCACGGTCAGGGACAAGTCGCTTCCTTGTCCTCCTCAGCAAAAACTACAACAAGAGTGAAGGATGCAGCAGGCGACACAACGGGTCACTCCATGGAGCTCTTTACACATACCGTCCCTGGCTTAGAAAGTGAAACATTTAACAGGCCATGCCCATTACAAGTATATTCTGACATGGAGTGCACTGATGCACAGCCACAGCCAGAGTACTATGCTGCTCCTTTGACTCAGACCACCACATTGCCCTCTCAGGGTACAGATCCACAATCAGACCCTGATGAGACTATGTTGCCCCGCCACGAACGCTATACCACCGACCGACACAGTGACACAGACGAAGTTGCACACGAGCTCGAAGAGGAGGTAATAGATGACCCAGTTATTGACCCCGATTGGCAGCCATTGGGGGAACAGGGTGCAGGCGGCAGTAGTTCAGAAGCGGAGGTGGAGGAGGGGCCGCAGCAGGCATCAACATCGCAACAGGTTCCATCTGCCGGGCCCGTATCTGGCCCAAAACGCGTGTCAAAGCCAAAACCTGTTGGAGCACAGCGTTGCCATCCGGTTAAAGCTCAGTCTGCAATCCCTGAAAAGGGATCCGAGTCTAGGAAGAGTGCAGTCTGGCATTTTTTTAAACAACATCCAACTGATCAGCGCAAAGTCATCTGTCAAAAATGTTCAACTAGCTTAAGCAGAGGTCAGAATCTGAAAAGTCTAAATACTAGTTGCATGCATAGACACTTAACCACCATGCATTTTCAAGCCTGGACTAACTACCAAACGTCCCTCAAGGTTGTAGCACCCTCGGCCAATGAAGCTAGTCAGCAACGCAACATCCCTTCCGTCACTGTAAGGCCACCATTTTCCGCACCACCGGCAGTATCTGTGCAGGTTTCTTTGCCAGCCAAAAGCAGTCAGGGTCAGGGAATCACCAGTTTTGTAGGAGGAAATATTGCATCTAGGGCACCGGCGGAAACAATACCGTCTCCAACCGTCTCTCAGTCTGCCATGTACACCGGCACACCCGAAAGTTCCACGATCTCCAGCTCTCCAGTCCAGCTCACCCTACATGAGACTCTGGTTAGAAAAAGGAAGTACTTATCCTCGCATCCGCGTACACAGGGTTTTAACGCCCACATAGCTAGACTAATCTCGTTAGAGATGATGCCCTACCGGTTAGTTGAAAGCGAAGCTTTCAAAGCCCTGATGGAGTACGCTGAACCACGATACGAGCTACCCAGTCGACACTTTTTTTCCAGAAAAGCCATCCCAGCCCTGCACCAGCATGTTAAACAGCGCATCGTCCATGCACTCAGGCAATCTGTGAGTGCAAAGGTGCACCTGACTACAGATGCATGGACCAGTAGGCATGGCCAGGGACGTTATGTGTCCATCACGGCACACTGGGTGAATGTGGTGGATGCAGGGTCCACAGGCGACATCAATTTAGGGACAGTTGTGCCTAGCCCACGGTCTAGGAAACAGTTGGCTGTAGGCGTTCGCACCCCCTCCTCCTCCTCCTCCTCGTCCTCCTGCAGAAGCTACAGCTCTTCCACAGAACGCAGTCTGCCAACCACTCCATCGGCAGATGACACTGTTGCACACCAGTTGTCCCATTATGGGCCAGCTACTGCCAAGCGTCAGCAGGCTGTATTGGCTATGAAGTGCTTGGGCGACAACAGACACACCGCGGAAGTTCTGTCCAAATTCTTGCAACAAGAAACACAGTCGTGGCTGGGCACAGTAGATCTTGAGGCAGGCAAGGTAGTGAGTGATAACGGAAGGAATTTCATGGCTGCCATCTCCCTTTCCCAACTGAAACACATTCCTTGCCTGGCTCACACCTTAAACCTGGTGGTGCAGTGCTTATTGAAAACTTATCCTGGGTTCTCCGACCTGCTCCTCAAAGTGCGTGCACTTTGCTCACATATCCGACGTTCGCCTGTACACGCCAGCCGTATGCAGACCTATCAGCGGTCTTTGAACCTTCCCCAGCATCGCCTAATCATAGACGTTGCAACAAGGTGGAACTCAACACTGCACATGCTTCAGAGACTGTGCGAACAGAGGCGTGCTGTTATTTATTTGTGGGAGGATACACGGGCAGGCAGTAGGATGGCAGACATGGAGTTGTCAGGTGTGCAGTGGTCTAAGATACAAGACATGTGTCAAGTCCTTCAGTGTTTTGAGGAATGCACACGGCTGGTTAGTGCAGACAACGCCGTAATAAGCATGAGCATCCCCCTAATGCGTCTGCTGATGCAAAGTTTGACGCACATAAAGGAGCAGGCGTCTGCACCAGAGGAAGAGGAAAGCCTTGATGACAGTCAGCCATTGTCTGGTCAGGGCAGTGTACAGGACGAGGTAGCGGGCGAAGAGGAGGTGGAGGACGAGGAGGATGATGGGGATGAGTATATTTTTAATGCCGAACCTTTCCCGGGGGCACAGGAAATTGGTTGCGTGTCACGGCCGGGTTCTGGTTTTTTGAGGGACACAAGTGACGTAGATTTGCCTGCAACTGCCCCTCAACCAATCACAACCGGAGATTTGACAACTGGAACTTTGGCCCACATGGCGGATTATGCCTTACGTATCCTAAAAAGGGACACACGCATTACGAAAATGATGAACGATGACGATTACTGGTTGGCCTGCCTCCTTGATCCACGCTATAAAGGCAAATTGCAAAATATTATGCCACATGAGAACTTGGAACTAATATTAGCAACCAAACAATCAACTCTTGTTGACCGTTTGCTTCAGGCATTCCCAGCACACAGCGCACGTGATCGTTCTCACACGAGCTCCAGGGGGCAGCAGACTAGGAGTGTTAGGGGTGCACACATCAGAAGTGGCGTTGGACAGAGGGGTTTTCTGACCAGGTTGTGGAGTGATTTTGCTATGACCGCAGACAGGACAGGTACTGCTGCATCAATTGAAAGTGACAGGAGACAACATTTGTCCAGTATGGTTACTAACTATTTTTCATCCCTTATCGATGTTCTCCCTCAACCGTCATTCCCATTTGATTACTGGGCCTCCAAATTAGACACCTGGCCAGAATTGGCAGAATATGCATTGCAGGAGCTTGCTTGCCCGGCAGCAAGTGTCCTATCAGAAAGAGTATTCAGTGCTGCAGGTTCAATATTAACCGAAAAAAGGACTCGTCTGGCTACCCAAAATGTTGACGATCTAACATTCATTAAAATGAACCACAACTGGATTTCGAAATCTTTTGCCCCACCTTGCCCGGCCGACACCTAGCTTTCCTATGAAAAGCTCTTGCCTGTGAATTACTTTTCTAATGTCTAATTTGCTGCAGCTGATTGTACAGCATACGACATGTTTACACCTCCCTAAATGGCAAAACTCCCCACACGGGGCCGTGGTATCGCGACTTGGCGCAAGCACCCGTGAGACTGCTGTTTGTCTGAAGAGGTGGGTGTGCTCGCTTTTGGTTGACGGCATTGCTACTGGGTCCCTCATAGTACAATGTAGTGTCTCTGGCGGTGGTGGTGCGCACCCAACGTCAGACACACCGTTGTAACATGAGGGGCCCTGGGGCGGTCCCGCCGGCCTCAAGAGAGTTCCCCCCTACCCCAGCTCAAAATGTGCTCTACCACGTCCAAAATTATGTCGCACAGCTCCACCAATCTTTAGTCTATTCGCTGACATCATTCAATGTCTGGCACTGACAATTAGTGTTGAGCATTCCGATACCGCAAGTATCGGGTATCGGAATTCCGATACCGGTATTCCGATACTTGCCGCGTATCGGATACCGGAATCGGAAGTTCCAAGATTCAAAATTCAGAAATTCAGCCAATGAGAATGATTCCAAGTGTGGGCACATCCTGTTTAGCATGGAGGGCATGAAACTACTGGCAAGGCTGTGATTGGCTGCTGAAATGATGTCATGATGCAGTTTAAAAGTCGCTGGCGCCATTTTCCGATCACTCTGCTGTGAATTCAGTTAGTGACAGGACGCTGTTTGCTGACTGAGGGACAGTTTAGAGATAGCGATTTGCTTCTTTGTGCTTTCCAAAGGCTAATTTAGCAACCGCTGTGTTCACCTACTATTCACCTTGCTTTTGCCTTGTAGTGCTGTTTTCACAGCGATCTGCAAGGTCTGTGTGTGTGTGTGTGTGAGTGCAGCCCACTCTCTAGTCTGAGTGCAGCCACATAGGCCATCCATAGCTGGTTGTATTCAGTTCAGGGAGGGTGGTTCATTGCCTCATACTGTTCTTTTTTTTTTTTTTTTTTTTCAAGTAGTGTAGTCTGCTGCTAATTTATTCAAAAAAATCCTATTAGTGTCTTTCCACCCGTCTCCAGCTAATTTGTGGAAAAACACTACATAGGATAAAGTAGAGGAGGGTTTTTGGGCCTTGCAGCGCCGTTTACGGCTGTCTGCACGGTCTCCGTGTGACTGCAGCTCGCCCTGTAGTCTGTGAGCAGCCGTAGCCTGGTTGTCTGCAGCTCAGGGTTGTTCACTGCGTCATACCGCCAAATCAATTTTAATTTTTTTTCACGTAGTGTAGTCTGCTGCTAATTAATTTTAAAAAATCCTATTAGTGTCTTTCCACCCGTCTCCAGCTAATTTGTGGAAAAACACTACATAGGATAAAGTAGAGGAGGGTTTTTGGGCCTTGCAGCGCCGTTTACGGCTGTCTGCACGGTCTCCGTGTGACTGCAGCTCGCCCTGTAGTCTGTGAGCAGCCGTAGCCTGGTTGTCTGCAGCTCAGGGTTGTTCACTGCGTCATACCGCCAAATCAATTTTAATTTTTTTTCAAGTAGTGTAGTCTGCTGCTAATTAATTTTAAAAAATCCTATTAGTGTCTTTCCACCCGTCTCCAGCTAATTTGTGGAAAAACACTACATAGGATAAAGTAGAGGAGGGTTTTTGGGCCTTGCAGCGCCGTTTACGGCTGTCTGCACGGTCTCCGTGTGACTGCAGCTCGCCCTGTAGTCTGTGAGCAGCCGTAGCCTGGTTGTCTCCAGCTCAGGGTTGTTCACTGCGTCATACCGCCAAATCAATTTTAATTTTTTTTCAAGTAGTGTAGTCTGCTGCTAATTAATTTAAAAAAATCCTATTAGTGTCTTTCCACCCGTCTCCAGCTAATTTGTTGAAAAACACTACATAGGATAAAGTAGAGGAGGGTTTTTGGGCCTTGCAGCGCCGTTTACGTCTGTCTGCACGGTCTCTGTGTGACTGCAGCTCTATCTGTTGTCAGTTCAGCCCCCAAAAAAGAAATAAATAATAAAGTTCACCAAACACACCAGTTACACCACTTTACATTTGTGTAGGCCACATTAGCTCATATTAAAGTCTAGTCCACACTTTAGAAAATTAGTGTTTCTTATACCTGTTAGGAGGAGTTGCTCAGGAATAAGCACACAAATCCGTTAGTACTTTTCTGCTTATCTTTATCAGTCAACCAAGATGAAGAAGGCAGTGAGTAAGGCACGTGGGCGTGGGCGCGGAGCAGGGAGGGGACGTGGGGATTCTGTGCCTGCTGCGGGCACCGGTGACTCATCAGCACCCACTTTCACCAGGCAACAGTCGTTCATGCGCAGCTTTGTGTCAGAGCGCCGTACACCGCTGCTGCGTGAAGACCAAATTGAAGCCGTTGTCGGATGAATGGCAGCTAATGCATCAACTTCCATTAGTGCCACATCCTCTCAGACACAGAGCACTGGAGAGCAGCCATCTGTCTCTTCACCACCTGCCAAATTGCCCAGGCAGACAGAGAGCCCAGGACAGGAGCCGTCTCTACTTCTGTTCTCTGAATCTCTTGGCTTGGAAACAGGGGGCCAGCCAAGCAGCATTGGAGAAATGGAAGAAGAGGCAGGGTGCAGTGATGCCCAACAGCTTTTTCTGTCTTCCTCTGAAGAGGCGGGTGGGCCAGTGGCTCCGGTCACCACATCGCAGGCCGCATCAGCTGATGATGACACTCAGGTGCCACTTACTGGTGCGTGCTCTGCTGCTGAGACTACCCAGGAGGAGCAGTTGGGGGCAGAGGGTAGTGTAGATGATGAGGTCCTCGACCCATCTTGGCGTGAGGGACAGGAAGGTGGTGGGAGCAGCTCTGAGGAAGAGATTCCCCGTACGGCCCAAAGAGGGAGAGGGAGGGGGAAGACTGCGGATCCTGCAGCCTCCGCTTTGGCACCCGTTAGGAGCATGTCTCTTCCAAAAGCCAAAAAGGGCGCTCCCAAGACTTGCAGTGCCTGGTCCTTTTTTGACACAGTTGCAGATGACATTTGCTATGTCAGATGCAACGTGTGTCATCACAAAGTCAAAAGAGGTCGAAATGTCAGCAGCCTCAATACCTCCAACATGTGGAAACATGTGCGCACCAGGCACCCGGCGTTGTTAGAAAAACACACTGAAGAGGTAGGCCAACCAACAGCGGCAGCTACCACCTCTTCAGCTCGTGTTGCCTCTTCCTCTAGCTCACACGCAGCTGGTTCGGCTTCCTCCCAGGATCGCCGTGGAAGAACCTCTGGCCCTGTTGTCCAGAGACCCGCTGTAATTCCACCCGCAGCACCACTTTCCCAGTCATCCACACACTCCCAGCCCAGTCTACAGCCATCGGTAGTACAGGCATGGGAGAAAAGGCGGCCTTTCTCGTCAAACCACCCACGAGCACAGGCTCTGACTGCAGGCATTGCCAAACTTCTGTCACTGGAAATGCTGTCATTCAGGCTGGTGGAGACTGACAGCTTCCGTGACTTGATGTCATTGGCAGTCCCACAGTACAATGTGCCCAGCCGCTTTTACTTCAGCAGGCAAGCCGTCCCTGCCCTGCACAAGCATGTGGAGGGACACATAAAACACGCGCTACTGAACGCCGTCAGTAGCAAGGTCCACCTCACCACCGATGCGTGGACCAGTCAACATGGACAGGGGCGATACCTTTCCCTCACTGCCCATTGGGTTAATGTCATTGAGCCGGGTACAGACCGTGCGAGTGGCGCAGGACGTGTCCTGCCCACTCCAAGGATTGCAGGAATCCATTCTGTACACATTGACTCCTCCTCTTACACCAGTTCCTCAGAATCATCGCTGCAGGAGCCGTCACAGTCCACCTCCACATGGACCCGTGATGAACGTGTACCTGTTACGACCGACATGAGCACAGCCGTGGCCAAACGTCAACAGGCCGTGTTGAAATTAATTTTTTTGGGGAATCGTAGCCACACAGCGCAGGAGCTCTGGAATGCCATCAAGCAGGAGAGCGATGTGTGGTTTGTGCCAGCGAATCTCCAGCCAGGCATGGTAGTGTGTGATAATGGCCGAAATCTGGTGGCAGCTCTGGGCCTCGGCAACCTCACTCACATCCCATGTCTGGCACATGTGCTCAATTTGGTCATGCAGAGCTTTTTGAGGGACTATCCGGATCTTGATGCACTGCTGCACAAGGTCCGCCTAGAGTGTGCTCACTTGCGGCGTTCCAGCACGGCAAAAGCGCGCATTGCGGCTCTGCAGCGCCGACACCGCCTGCCGGAACATCGCATCATATGTGACCTACCTACCAGGTGGAATTCCACGTTACATATGTTGGAGCGGTTGTGTGAGCAGCAGCAAGCTGTAATGGAGTACCAGCTGCTTCAGGCGCAAAGAAGTCGCACTCAGCGCCGTACAGACTTCACAACCACAGAGTGGGCCACTATGAATGACGTCTGCCAGGTTTTGCATCCCTTTGATTATTCCACGCGGATGGCGAGTGCAGATGATGCACTAGTCAGCATGACTGTCCCCCTTATCTGCCTGCTTGAAAAATCACTGCAAGCGCTAAGGGATGATGTTGTGGAAGAGGTGGAGGATGAGGATTCACCATTTCCATCATCTTCTGGACAGTCAGCGCCACGTGGTTCCTCACAAACGCTTAGGCAGGGGACAGTTTGTGAGGAGGATGAGGAGGAGTCAATGGAGGAGGAAGACGTCCGTCCAGAGGAGGGAGTTACCGAATTGTCCAGTACTCAGTGTGTACAGCGAGGGTGGGGTGATGACGAGCGGGCAGAGATCACGCCTCCAGCAGGGGACAGCGTTTCTTGGGCAGTTGGCAGTCTGCAGCACATGGTGGATTACATGCTGCAGTGCCTGAGAAACGACCGCCGCATCGCCCACATTCTCAACATGTCTGATTATTGGGTGTTCACCCTCCTCGATCCTCGCTACCGGGACAACGTAGAAAGCCTCATCACACCGTTGAACCGTGAGCGAAAAATGCGGGAGTACCAAGACACACTGGTCAATTCCATCATCTTCTCCATTCCAACTGAGAGAAGTGCTGCTAGTGCATTCCAAAGCAGCTCAGTGCGTCCAGGCAGTGGTGGAGGCTCTGCACAAAGAGGGAGCAGAAGCAGTGCCTCTGCCCAAGGCAAGACCAGTATGGCCCAACTGTGGCACAGTTTTCTGTGCCCCCCACAAAAGTCTACACCATCACAGACGGCTCCAGTCAGCAGGAGGCAACGGTTCCGTCAGATGGTGACAGACTACATGTCTTGCCCTCTTGCTGTACTCCCAGACGGCTCTTCCCCTTTCAAGTTTTGGGTCTCAAAGCTGGATACATGGCCAGAGCTAAGCCAGTATGCATTGGAGGTGCTGTCTTGCCCTGCGGCCAGTGTATTATCGGAACGTGTCTTTAGTGCTGCAGGTGGTGTACTAACTGACCGTCGCATGCGACTATCCTCCGATAACGTTGACCGGCTTACTTTCCTGAAAATGAACAAGGCCTGGATCTCGCAGGAATTTGCCACTCCTCCTCCTGATTAAATAATTAGGTCACTGTATACGTTATCCAGGTCTCCTGTTGTGTTCATCTTTCTACCACCTGAACTTTAATTCCTGGGCTCCAACACCGCCAGTTGAGGCTCAGAAGTGCCGTCTGCACAGTCAAAACATACGACCCAGTGTTATTGGGTTTCAGTAACGTCAGCTGATCCCCAGCTGTGTAGCCGGCAATGTGTCATGCGACCGCCACGCTGACACAACAACTGAAATGTAAGGGAATCTGCCCCCCCCCCCCAAGGCGTTTGTTACTGAAAGAGCCACCTTGTGCAGCAGTAATGCTGCACAAGGAAAAGGTAGCTATTTTTGTTTAGCTCCTTGCACACGCAGAACTTAACACTTATAAAATGTGTCCCCTGCAACCGTAAAACCGTCCCGGAGGTGGGACTTTCCTTCGTAATGTGACGCAGCACAGCCGTCATTCCTACCCCCCCGGCGCCGCGCACCGGCTCCTCAGCGTTGTTTTATTCCGTCCCGGAGCCTGCGCTGTTATGTTATCCCGTGGCCAGGCACACTTAGCGCTGCCCGTCTTCTGGCATCATTTGGTGTCAGGATGGCTGCGCCTGTGCGGCCGCGCTGGCAGAGAGCCCGCCTCGCAGTGTCTTCTGATTTAATCCCACTGGGGGCCTGGGATCCATGGACATGCGCAGTGCATATCTGAACCTCCACCTCTCACTCATTTCCCTATGGCTTCTTCAGACTGTTCGGTGTCAGCTGGTCCCTAATAGCATGCCACGGCCGTGACACCGCACAGTCTTAAGAAGCCGTAGGGAGGGGAGTGAGAGGCGAGGATATGCACTGCGCATGTCCATGGATCCCAGGCCCCCAGTGGGATTAAATCAGAAGACACTGCGAGGCGGGCTCTCTGCCAGCGCGGCCGCACAGGCGCAGCCAGCCTAACACCAAATGATGTCAGAAGATGGGCAGCGCTAAGTGTGCCTGGCCACGGGATAACATAACAGCGCAGGCTCCGGGACGGAATCAAACAACGCTGAGGAGCCGGGGCGCGGCGCCGGGGGGGTAGGAATGACGGTTGTGCTGCGTCATATTATGAAGGAAAGTCCCACCTCCGGGACGGTTTCACGGTTTCAGGGGACACATTTTATAAGTGTTTAGTTCTGCGTGTGCAAGGAGCATGATGAAAAGAGCCACCTTTTCCTTTTGCATCTTTTGTGCTGCACAAGCTGGCTCTTTCAGCTACAAACGCCTTGGGGGGGGGTTAAAGGTTCCCTTTCGACTTTCTCAGGCTTCGGCCTACATTGTGTTCCTCTGCTTTTCCACCTGTCCCTGGGCTCCAACACCGCCAGTTGCCGTCCAGAAGTGCTGTACGCACAGTCAACAGTCCCTCCTCTGTTATTGGGGTTCAGTAACGTCAGCTGTTCCCCTGCTGTGTGTGTGGCAATCCCTCCAACCTCCTCCAACCTCCTCCTCCTCCTCCACCTGTCCCTGGGCTCCAACACCGCCAGTTGCCGTCCAGAAGTGCTGTACGCACAGTCAACAGTCCCTCCTCTGTTATTGGGGTTCAGTAACGTCAGCTGTTCCCCTGCTGTGTGTGTGGCAATCCCTCCTACCTCCTCCAACCTCCTCCAACCTCCTCCTCCTCCTCCACCTGTCCCTGGGCTCCAACACCGCCAGTTGCCGTCCAGAAGTGCTGTACGCACAGTCAACAGTCCCTCCTCTGTTATTGGGGTTCAGTAACGTCAGCTGTTCCCCTGCTGTGTGTGTGGCAATCCCTCCTACCTCCTCCAACCTCCTCCAACCTCCTCCTCCTCCTCCACCTGTCCCTGGGCTCCAACACCGCCAGTTGCCGTCCAGAAGTGCTGTACGCACAGTCAACAGTCCCTCCTCTGTTATTGGGGTTCAGTAACGTCAGCTGTTCCCCTGCTGTGTGTGTGGCAATCCCTCCTACCTCCTCCAACCTCCTCCTCCTCCACCTGTCCCTGGGCTCCAACACCGCCAGTTGCCGTCCAGAAGTGCTGTACGCACAGTCAACAGTCCCTCCTCTGTTATTGGGGTTCAGTAACGTCAGCTGTTCCCCTGCTGTGTGTGTGGCAATCCCTCCTACCTCCTCCAACCTCCTCCAACCTCCTCCTCCTCCTCCACCTGTCCCTGGGCTCCAACACCGCCAGTTGCCGTCCAGAAGTGCTGTACGCACAGTCAACAGTCCCTCCTCTGTTATTGGGGTTCAGTAACGTCAGCTGTTCCCCTGCTGTGTGTGTGGCAATCCCTCCAACCTCCTCCAACCTCCTCCTCCTCCTCCACCTGTCCCTGGGCTCCAACAACGCCAGTTGCCGTCCAGAAGTGCTGTACGCACAGTCAACAGTCCCTCCTCTGTTATTGGGGTTCAGTAACGTCAGCTGTTCCCCTGCTGTGTGTGTGGCAATCCCTCCTACCTCCTCCAACCTCCTCCAACCTCCTCCTCCTCCTCCACCTGTCCCTGGGCTCCAACACCGCCAGTTGCCGTCCAGAAGTGCTGTACGCACAGTCAACAGTCCCTCCTCTGTTATTGGGGTTCAGTAACGTCAGCTGTTCCCCTGCTGTGTGTGTGGCAATCCCTCCTACCTCCTCCAACCTCCTCCTCCTCCACCTGTCCCTGGGCTCCAACACCGCCAGTTGCCGTCCAGAAGTGCTGTACGCACAGTCAACAGTCCCTCCTCTGTTATTGGGGTTCAGTAACGTCAGCTGTTCCCCTGCTGTGTGTGTGGCAATCCCTCCTACCTCCTCCAACCTCCTCCAACCTCCTCCTCCTCCTCCACCTGTCCCTGGGCTCCAACACCGCCAGTTGCCGTCCAGAAGTGCTGTACGCACAGTCAACAGTCCCTCCTCTGTTATTGGGGTTCAGTAACGTCAGCTGTTCCCCTGCTGTGTGTGTGGCAATCCCTCCTACCTCCTCCAACCTCCTCCAACCTCCTCCTCCTCCACCTGTCCCTGGGCTCCAACACCGCCAGTTGCCGTCCAGAAGTGCTGTACGCACAGTCAACAGTCCCTCCTCTGTTATTGGGGTTCAGTAACGTCAGCTGTTCCCCTGCTGTGTGTGTGGCAATCCCTCCTACCTCCTCCAACCTCCTCCAACCTCCTCCTCCTCCTCCACCTGTCCCTGGGCTCCAACACCGCCAGTTGCCGTCCAGAAGTGCTGTACGCACAGTCAACAGTCCCTCCTCTGTTATTGGGGTTCAGTAACGTCAGCTGTTCCCCTGCTGTGTGTGTGGCAATCCCTCCTACCTCCTCCAACCTCCTCCAACCTCCTCCTCCTCCTCCACCTGTCCCTGGGCTCCAACACCGCCAGTTGCCGTCCAGAAGTGCTGTACGCACAGTCAACAGTCCCTCCTCTGTTATTGGGGTTCAGTAACGTCAGCTGTTCCCCTGCTGTGTGTGTGGCAATCCCTCCTACCTCCTCCAACCTCCTCCAACCTCCTCCTCCTCCTCCACCTGTCCCTGGGCTCCAACACCGCCAGTTGCCGTCCAGAAGTGCTGTACGCACAGTCAACAGTCCCTCCTCTGTTATTGGGGTTCAGTAACGTCAGCTGTTCCCCTGCTGTGTGTGTGGCAATCCCTCCAACCTCCTCCAACCTCCTCCTCCTCCTCCACCTGTCCCTGGGCTCCAACACCGCCAGTTGCCGTCCAGAAGTGCTGTACGCACAGTCAACAGTCCCTCCTCTGTTATTGGGGTTCAGTAACGTCAGCTGTTCCCCTGCTGTGTGTGTGGCAATCCCTCCTACCTCCTCCAACCTCCTCCAACCTCCTCCTCCTCCTCCACCTGTCCCTGGGCTCCAACACCGCCAGTTGCCGTCCAGAAGTGCTGTACGCACAGTCAACAGTCCCTCCTCTGTTATTGGGGTTCAGTAACGTCAGCTGTTCCCCTGCTGTGTGTGTGGCAATCCCTCCTACCTCCTCCAACCTCCTCCTCCTCCACCTGTCCCTGGGCTCCAACACCGCCAGTTGCCGTCCAGAAGTGCTGTACGCACAGTCAACAGTCCCTCCTCTGTTATTGGGGTTCAGTAACGTCAGCTGTTCCCCTGCTGTGTGTGTGGCAATCCCTCCTACCTCCTCCAACCTCCTCCTCCTCCTCCACCTGTCCCTGGGCTCCAACACCGCCAGTTGCCGTCCAGAAGTGCTGTACGCACAGTCAACAGTCCCTCCTCTGTTATTGGGGTTCAGTAACGTCAGCTGTTCCCCTGCTGTGTGTGTGGCAATCCCTCCTACCTCCTCCAACCTCCTCCTCCTCCACCTGTCCCTGGGCTCCAACACCGCCAGTTGCCGTCCAGAAGTGCTGTACGCACAGTCAACAGTCCCTCCTCTGTTATTGGGGTTCAGTAACGTCAGCTGTTCCCCTGCTGTGTGTGTGGCAATCCCTCCTACCTCCTCCAACCTCCTCCAACCTCCTCCTCCTCCTCCACCTGTCCCTGGGCTCCAACACCGCCAGTTGCCGTCCAGAAGTGCTGTACGCACAGTCAACAGTCCCTCCTCTGTTATTGGGGTTCAGTAACGTCAGCTGTTCCCCTGCTGTGTGTGTGGCAATCCCTCCAACCTCCTCCAACCTCCTCCTCCTCCTCCACCTGTCCCTGGGCTCCATCACCGCCAGTTGCCGTCCAGAAGTGCTGTACGCACAGTCAACAGTCCCTCCTCTGTTATTGGGGTTCAGTAACGTCAGCTGTTCCCCTGCTGTGTGTGTGGCAATCCCTCCTACCTCCTCCAACCTCCTCCAACCTCCTCCTCCTCCTCCACCTGTCCCTGGGCTCCAACACCGCCAGTTGCCGTCCAGAAGTGCTGTACGCACAGTCAACAGTCCCTCCTCTGTTATTGGGGTTCAGTAACGTCAGCTGTTCCCCTGCTGTGTGTGTGGCAATCCCTCCTACCTCCTCCAACCTCCTCCTCCTCCACCTGTCCCTGGGCTCCAACACCGCCAGTTGCCGTCCAGAAGTGCTGTACGCACAGTCAACAGTCCCTCCTCTGTTATTGGGGTTCAGTAACGTCAGCTGTTCCCCTGCTGTGTGTGTGGCAATCCCTCCTACCTCCTCCAACCTCCTCCAACCTCCTCCTCCTCCTCCACCTGTCCCTGGGCTCCAACACCGCCAGTTGCCGTCCAGAAGTGCTGTACGCACAGTCAACAGTCCCTCCTCTGTTATTGGGGTTCAGTAACGTCAGCTGTTCCCCTGCTGTGTGTGTGGCAATCCCTCCAACCTCCTCCAACCTCCTCCTCCTCCTCCACCTGTCCCTGGGCTCCAACACCGCCAGTTGCCGTCCAGAAGTGCTGTACGCACAGTCAACAGTCCCTCCTCTGTTATTGGGGTTCAGTAACGTCAGCTGTTCCCCTGCTGTGTGTGGCAATCCCTCCTACCTCCTCCAACCTCCTCCAACCTCCTCCTCCTCCTCCACCTGTCCCTGGGCTCCAACACCGCCAGTTGCCGTCCAGAAGTGCTGTACGCACAGTCAACAGTCCCTCCTCTGTTATTGGGGTTCAGTAACGTCAGCTGTTCCCCTGCTGTGTGTGTGGCAATCCCTCCTACCTCCTCCAACCTCCTCCTCCTCCACCTGTCCCTGGGCTCCAACACCGCCAGTTGCCGTCCAGAAGTGCTGTACGCACAGTCAACAGTCCCTCCTCTGTTATTGGGGTTCAGTAACGTCAGCTGTTCCCCTGCTGTGTGTGTGGCAATCCCTCCTACCTCCTCCAACCTCCTCCAACCTCCTCCTCCTCCTCCACCTGTCCCTGGGCTCCAACACCGCCAGTTGCCGTCCAGAAGTGCTGTACGCACAGTCAACAGTCCCTCCTCTGTTATTGGGGTTCAGTAACGTCAGCTGTTCCCCTGCTGTGTGTGTGGCAATCCCTCCAACCTCCTCCAACCTCCTCCTCCTCCTCCACCTGTCCCTGGGCTCCAACACCGCCAGTTGCCGTCCAGAAGTGCTGTACGCACAGTCAACAGTCCCTCCTCTGTTATTGGGGTTCAGTAACGTCAGCTGTTCCCCTGCTGTGTGTGTGGCAATCCCTCCTACCTCCTCCAACCTCCTCCAACCTCCTCCTCCTCCTCCACCTGTCCCTGGGCTCCAACACCGCCAGTTGCCGTCCAGAAGTGCTGTACGCACAGTCAACAGTCCCTCCTCTGTTATTGGGGTTCAGTAACGTCAGCTGTTCCCCTGCTGTGTGTGTGGCAATCCCTCCAACCTCCTCCAACCTCCTCCTCCTCCTCCACCTGTCCCTGGGCTCCAACACCGCCAGTTGCCGTCCAGAAGTGCTGTACGCACAGTCAACAGTCCCTCCTCTGTTATTGGGGTTCAGTAACGTCAGCTGTTCCCCTGCTGTGTGTGTGGCAATCCCTCCTACCTCCTCCAACCTCCTCCAACCTCCTCCTCCTCCACCTGTCCCTGGGCTCCAACACCGCCAGTTGCCGTCCAGAAGTGCTGTACGCACAGAGCCAAACACCTCGCCAATGTGTTAGTGGGGTTCAGCACCGCCAGCTGTTCCCCTGCTGTGTATACGGCAACGTGTACTGCGACCGCCACGCAGTCACAACAAGTTTACTTTAAGGGAACCTGTCCCCCCCCCCCCCCAGGCATTTGTTACTGAAGGAGCCACCTTGTGCAGCAGTAATGATGCAAAGGGAAAAAGTGCCTCTTTTCGTGGTGCTCCTTGCACATGCGGAACCTAACAGTTATGAAATGTGTCCCCTCACAGCGTTAAACCGTCCGGTAGGTGGAACTTTCCTTTGTCGTGTGACGCAGCACAGCCATCATTTTTACCCCCTTGGCGCCGTGCGCCGCCTCCTCAGCGTTGTTTGAATCTGTCCCGGAGCCTGCGCTGTTAGGTTAGCCCTTGGCCATGCACACATTTTGCGCTGCCCGTCTTCTGACATCATTTGGTGTCAGGCTGGCTGCGCCTGTGCGGGTGCGCTGGCCGAGATCCCGCCTCGCAGTGTCGTCTAATGTAATCCCACCGCGGGCCTGTGATCCGTGCCCGTGCGCAGTGCATATCCTCGCCTCTCACTCCCCTCCCTACGGCTTCTTCAGACTGTGCGATGTCAGCTGGTCCCTAATAGCATGCCACGGCCGTGACACCGCACAGTCTGAAAAAGAAGCCGTAGGGAGGGGAGTGAGAGGCGAGGATATGCACTGCGCACGGGCACGGATCACAGGCCCGCGGTGGGATTACATTAGACGACACTGCGAGGCGGGATCTCGGCCAGCGCACCCGCACAGGCGCAGCCAGCCTGACACCAAATGATGTCAGAAGACGGGCAGCGCAAAATGTGTGCATGGCCAAGGGCTAACCTAACAGCGCAGGCTCCGGGACAGATTCAAACAACGCTGAGGAGGCGGCGCACGGCGCCAAGGGGGTAAAAATGATGGCTGTGCTGCGTCACACGACAAAGGAAAGTTCCACCTACCGGACGGTTTAACGCTGTGAGGGGACACATTTCATAACTGTTAGGTTCCGCATGTGCAAGGACCATAATTAAAAGAGCTAAGTTTACCTTTTCCAGCATTAGTGCTGTACACAATGGCTCTTTCAGCTACAAACGCCTGGGGGGGGGGGGGTTAAAGGTTTCCTTTCAACTTGCTCGAGTGCAGGCTTCGGCCTACACTCCGCTCCCCCTGCTCCTCCTGCTGACCCTGGGCTCTAACACCGCCAGTTGGGGCCCGGCACAGAGAAAAACACCTCGCCAATGTGTCAGTGGGGTTCAGCACCGCCAGCTGTTCCCCTGCTGTGCAGCCGGCATCGTGTCCTGCGACCGCCACGCAGACACAACAGACCCAAAGCTGCCGCCAGTGCAGGCTTCGGCCTACACTCCCCTCCCCCTGCTCCTGCTCCTCCTCCTCCTGCTGACCCTGGGCTCTAACAAACCGCCAGTTGGGGCCCAGATGTGCTAGCTGCACAGAGAAAAACACCAGCCAATGTGTCAGTGGGGTCCAGCACCGCCAGCTGTTCCCCTGCTGTGCAGCCGGCAACGTGTCCTGCAAAAGCCACGCAGACACAAGAACTGAAATTGAAGGGAACCTGTCCCCCCTTCCCCCAGGCGTTTTTACGTTATCCAGCCACCTTGTACAGCGGTAATGCTGCATGTGTGCAAGGTGGCTCAGAAACGTATTCTCCTCGCACATGTGGAACTGAAAACACGTCTGCAATGTGTCCTCTGTGTGACCATTTAACCGTCCCGGTGGTGTGACTTTCCTTTGTAATGACACGCTGCAACCCCCTTGGTAGCGCTGCCCGTCTTCTGGCATCATTGTTTGGCTGCCTGCGCCTCTGCGGCCGCCCTGACCCACACAACGCCCCTCGGTGTCTTATTTATTGGGACTGCGAGGGTGTGTTTGATGGGCATGAGCAGTGCATCAGTTCGCCTGTCCCTCATCTCCTTCCGCCTTCTTCAGACTGTGCGGCTTCATGGCCGTGGCATGCGATAAGGGATCAGCTGACGCCACATAGTCTGAAGCAGGTGTAAGAACCCAAGCGAGAGGCGAACATATGTACTGCGCCAGGCCATGAATCCCAGCCCCGCAGTGTTTTAACTATGTCAATACACTGCGGGGCTGTGATTCATGGGCATCGCGAACCGCACCAGCCAACATTAAATGAGGTCAGAAGATGGGCAGCGCTAACAGCGCTAGGCCAGGGGATAACACGACAGCGCAGACTCCTGTACAGCAAATAACAACGCTCAGGAGGCTGCACCCAGCACCAAGGTGGGATTCTTGACATCTGTGCTGCGTCTCATTACAAAGGGAACTCGCGCCTCCAACACAGTTTGACTGTATAAAGGGCTAAATGTTATACATGTTTCATTCAGCGTGTGCAAGGAGCGAAATTAAAAGAGCAACCTTTGACTTGTGCAGCACTACTGCTGCATAAGCTGTGGCTCTTCTACTTTCTAACCCCTGAGGGGGGGTTAAAGGTTACCTTTGAAATTGGTTCAAGTAGGCTTCGGCCTACACTCTGCTCCCCCTGCAGAGCCCTGGGCTCCAACACCGCCAGTTGGGGCCCGGTACTGCTAGCTGCACAGAGAAAAACACCTCGCCAATGTGTCAGTGGGGTTCAGCACCGCCAGCTGTTCCCCTGCTGTGCAGCCGGCATCGTGTCCTGCGACCGCCACGCAGACACAACAGACCCAAAGCTGCCGCCAGTGCAGGCTTCGGCCTACACTCCCCTCCCCCTGCTCCTGCTCCTCCTCCTCCTGCTGACCCTGGGCTCTAACAAACCGCCAGTTGGGGCCCAGATGTGCTAGCTGCACAGAGAAAAACACCAGCCAATGTGTCAGTGGGGTCCAGCACCGCCAGCTGTTCCCCTGCTGTGCAGCCGGCAACGTGTCCTGCAAAAGCCACGCAGACACAAGAACTGAAATTGAAGGGAACCTGTCCCCCCTCCCCCAGGCGTTTTTACGTTATCCAGCCACCTTGTACAGCGGTAATGCTGCATGTGTGCAAGGTGGCTCAGAAACGTATTCTCCTCGCACATGTGGAACTGAAAACACGTCTGCAATGTGTCCTCTGTGTGACCATTTAACCGTCCCGGTGGTGTGACTTTCCTTTGTAATGACACGCTGCAACCCCCTTGGTAGCGCTGCCCGTCTTCTGGCATCATTGTTTGGCTGCCTGCGCCTCTGCGGCCGCCCTGACCCACACAACGCCCCTCGGTGTCTTATTTATTGGGACTGCGAGGGTGTGTTTGATGGGCATGAGCAGTGCATCAGTTCGCCTGTCCCTCATCTCCTTCCGCCTTCTTCAGACTGTGCGGCTTCATGGCCGTGGCATGCGATAAGGGATCAGCTGACGCCACATAGTCTGAAGCAGGTGTAAGAACCCAAGCGAGAGGCGAACATATGTACTGCGCCAGGCCATGAATCCCAGCCCCGCAGTGTTTTAACTATGTCAATACACTGCGGGGCTGTGATTCATGGGCATCGCGAACCGCACCAGCCAACATTAAATGAGGTCAGAAGATGGGCAGCGCTAACAGCGCTAGGCCAGGGGATAACACGACAGCGCAGACTCCTGTACAGCAAATAACAACGCTCAGGAGGCTGCACCCAGCACCAAGGTGGGATTCTTGACATCTGTGCTGCGTCTCATTACAAAGGGAACTCGCGCCTCCAACACAGTTTGACTGTATAAAGGGCTAAATGTTATACGTGTTTCATTCAGCGTGTGCAAGGAGCGAAATTAAAAGAGCAACCTTTGACTTGTGCAGCACTACTGCTGCATAAGCTGTGGCTCTTCTACTTTCTAACCCCTGAGGGGGGGTTAAAGGTTACCTTTGAAATTGGTTCAAGTAGGCTTCGGCCTACACTCTGCTCCCCCTGCAGAGCCCTGGGCTCCAACACCGCCAGTTGGGGCCCGGTACTGCTAGCTGCACAGAGAAAAACACCTCGCCAATGTGTCAGTGGGGTTCAGCACCGCCAGCTGTTCCCCTGCTGTGCAGCCGGCATCGTGTCCTGCGACCGCCACGCAGACACAACAGACCCAAAGCTGCCGCCAGTGCAGGCTTCGGCCTACACTCCCCTCCCCCTGCTCCTGCTCCTCCTCCTCCTGCTGACCCTGGGCTCTAACAAACCGCCAGTTGGGGCCCAGATGTGCTAGCTGCACAGAGAAAAACACCAGCCAATGTGTCAGTGGGGTCCAGCACCGCCAGCTGTTCCCCTGCTGTGCAGCCGGCAACGTGTCCTGCAAAAGCCACGCAGACACAAGAACTGAAATTGAAGGGAACCTGTCCCCCCTCCCCCAGGCGTTTTTACGTTATCCAGCAACCTTGTACAGCGGTAATGCTGCATGTGTGCAAGGTGGCTCAGAAACGTATTCTCCTCGCACATGTGGAACTGAAAACACGTCTGCAATGTGTCCTCTGTGTGACCATTTAACCGTCCCGGTGGTGTGACTTTCCTTTGTAATGACACGCTGCAACCCCCTTGGTAGCGCTGCCCGTCTTCTGGCATCATTGTTTGGCTGCCTGCGCCTCTGCGGCCGCCCTGACCCACACAACGCCCCTCGGTGTCTTATTTATTGGGACTGCGAGGGTGTGTTTGATGGGCATGAGCAGTGCATCAGTTCGCCTGTCCCTCATCTCCTTCCGCCTTCTTCAGACTGTGCGGCTTCATGGCCGTGGCATGCGATAAGGGATCAGCTGACGCCACATAGTCTGAAGCAGGTGTAAGAACCCAAGCGAGAGGCGAACATATGTACTGCGCCAGGCCATGAATCCCAGCCCCGCAGTGTTTTAACTATGTCAATACACTGCGGGGCTGTGATTCATGGGCATCGCGAACCGCACCAGCCAACATTAAATGAGGTCAGAAGATGGGCAGCGCTAACAGCGCTAGGCCAGGGGATAACACGACAGCGCAGACTCCTGTACAGCAAATAACAACGCTCAGGAGGCTGCACCCAGCACCAAGGTGGGATTCTTGACATCTGTGCTGCGTCTCATTACAAAGGGAACTCGCGCCTCCAACACAGTTTGACTGTATAAAGGGCTAAATGTTATACGTGTTTCATTCAGCGTGTGCAAGGAGCGAAATTAAAAGAGCAACCTTTGACTTGTGCAGCACTACTGCTGCATAAGCTGTGGCTCTTCTACTTTCTAACCCCTGAGGGGGGGTTAAAGGTTACCTTTGAAATTGGTTCAAGTAGGCTTCGGCCTACACTCTGCTCCCCCTGCAGAGCCCTGGGCTCCAACACCGCCAGTTGGGGCCCGGTACTGCTAGCTGCACAGAGAAAAACACCTCGCCAATGTGTCAGTGGGGTTCAGCACCGCCAGCTGTTCCCCTGCTGTGCAGCCGGCATCGTGTCCTGCGACCGCCACGCAGACACAACAGACCCAAAGCTGCCGCCAGTGCAGGCTTCGGCCTACACTCCCCTCCCCCTGCTCCTGCTCCTCCTCCTCCTGCTGACCCTGGGCTCTAACAAACCGCCAGTTGGGGCCCAGATGTGCTAGCTGCACAGAGAAAAACACCAGCCAATGTGTCAGTGGGGTCCAGCACCGCCAGCTGTTCCCCTGCTGTGCAGCCGGCAACGTGTCCTGCAAAAGCCACGCAGACACAAGAACTGAAATTGAAGGGAACCTGTCCCCCCTCCCCCAGGCGTTTTTACGTTATCCAGCCACCTTGTACAGCGGTAATGCTGCATGTGTGCAAGGTGGCTCAGAAACGTATTCTCCTCGCACATGTGGAACTGAAAACACGTCTGCAATGTGTCCTCTGTGTGACCATTTAACCGTCCCGGTGGTGTGACTTTCCTTTGTAATGACACGCTGCAACCCCCTTGGTAGCGCTGCCCGTCTTCTGGCATCATTGTTTGGCTGCCTGCGCCTCTGCGGCCGCCCTGACCCACACAACGCCCCTCGGTGTCTTATTTATTGGGACTGCGAGGGTGTGTTTGATGGGCATGAGCAGTGCATCAGTTCGCCTGTCCCTCATCTCCTTCCGCCTTCTTCAGACTGTGCGGCTTCATGGCCGTGGCATGCGATAAGGGATCAGCTGACGCCACATAGTCTGAAGCAGGTGTAAGAACCCAAGCGAGAGGCGAACATATGTACTGCGCCAGGCCATGAATCCCAGCCCCGCAGTGTTTTAACTATGTCAATACACTGCGGGGCTGTGATTCATGGGCATCGCGAACCGCACCAGCCAACATTAAATGAGGTCAGAAGATGGGCAGCGCTAACAGCGCTAGGCCAGGGGATAACACGACAGCGCAGACTCCTGTACAGCAAATAACAACGCTCAGGAGGCTGCACCCAGCACCAAGGTGGGATTCTTGACATCTGTGCTGCGTCTCATTACAAAGGGAACTCGCGCCTCCAACACAGTTTGACTGTATAAAGGGCTAAATGTTATACGTGTTTCATTCAGCGTGTGCAAGGAGCGAAATTAAAAGAGCAACCTTTGACTTGTGCAGCACTACTGCTGCATAAGCTGTGGCTCTTCTACTTTCTAACCCCTGAGGGGGGGTTAAAGGTTACCTTTGAAATTGGTTCAAGTAGGCTTCGGCCTACACTCTGCTCCCCCTGCAGAGCCCTGGGCTCCAACACCGCCAGTTGGGGCCCGGTACTGCTAGCTGCACAGAGAAAAACACCTCGCCAATGTGTCAGTGGGGTTCAGCACCGCCAGCTGTTCCCCTGCTGTGCAGCCGGCATCGTGTCCTGCGACCGCCACGCAGACACAACAGACCCAAAGCTGCCGCCAGTGCAGGCTTCGGCCTACACTCCCCTCCCCCTGCTCCTGCTCCTCCTCCTCCTGCTGACCCTGGGCTCTAACAAACCGCCAGTTGGGGCCCAGATGTGCTAGCTGCACAGAGAAAAACACCAGCCAATGTGTCAGTGGGGTCCAGCACCGCCAGCTGTTCCCCTGCTGTGCAGCCGGCAACGTGTCCTGCAAAAGCCACGCAGACACAAGAACTGAAATTGAAGGGAACCTGTCCCCCCTCCCCCAGGCGTTTTTACGTTATCCAGCCACCTTGTACAGCGGTAATGCTGCATGTGTGCAAGGTGGCTCAGAAACGTATTCTCCTCGCACATGTGGAACTGAAAACACGTCTGCAATGTGTCCTCTGTGTGACCATTTAACCGTCCCGGTGGTGTGACTTTCCTTTGTAATGACACGCTGCAACCCCCTTGGTAGCGCTGCCCGTCTTCTGGCATCATTGTTTGGCTGCCTGCGCCTCTGCGGCCGCCCTGACCCACACAACGCCCCTCGGTGTCTTATTTATTGGGACTGCGAGGGTGTGTTTGATGGGCATGAGCAGTGCATCAGTTCGCCTGTCCCTCATCTCCTTCCGCCTTCTTCAGACTGTGCGGCTTCATGGCCGTGGCATGCGATAAGGGATCAGCTGACGCCACATAGTCTGAAGCAGGTGTAAGAACCCAAGCGAGAGGCGAACATATGTACTGCGCCAGGCCATGAATCCCAGCCCCGCAGTGTTTTAACTATGTCAATACACTGCGGGGCTGTGATTCATGGGCATCGCGAACCGCACCAGCCAACATTAAATGAGGTCAGAAGATGGGCAGCGCTAACAGCGCTAGGCCAGGGGATAACACGACAGCGCAGACTCCTGTACAGCAAATAACAACGCTCAGGAGGCTGCACCCAGCACCAAGGTGGGATTCTTGACATCTGTGCTGCGTCTCATTACAAAGGGAACTCGCGCCTCCAACACAGTTTGACTGTATAAAGGGCTAAATGTTATACGTGTTTCATTCAGCGTGTGCAAGGAGCGAAATTAAAAGAGCAACCTTTGACTTGTGCAGCACTACTGCTGCATAAGCTGTGGCTCTTCTACTTTCTAACCCCTGAGGGGGGGTTAAAGGTTACCTTTGAAATTGGTTCAAGTAGGCTTCGGCCTACACTCTGCTCCCCCTGCAGAGCCCTGGGCTCCAACACCGCCAGTTGGGGCCCGGTACTGCTAGCTGCACAGAGAAAAACACCTCGCCAATGTGTCAGTGGGGTTCAGCACCGCCAGCTGTTCCCCTGCTGTGCAGCCGGCATCGTGTCCTGCGACCGCCACGCAGACACAACAGACCCAAAGCTGCCGCCAGTGCAGGCTTCGGCCTACACTCCCCTCCCCCTGCTCCTGCTCCTCCTCCTCCTGCTGACCCTGGGCTCTAACAAACCGCCAGTTGGGGCCCAGATGTGCTAGCTGCACAGAGAAAAACACCAGCCAATGTGTCAGTGGGGTCCAGCACCGCCAGCTGTTCCCCTGCTGTGCAGCCGGCAACGTGTCCTGCAAAAGCCACGCAGACACAAGAACTGAAATTGAAGGGAACCTGTCCCCCCTCCCCCAGGCGTTTTTACGTTATCCAGCCACCTTGTACAGCGGTAATGCTGCATGTGTGCAAGGTGGCTCAGAAACGTATTCTCCTCGCACATGTGGAACTGAAAACACGTCTGCAATGTGTCCTCTGTGTGACCATTTAACCGTCCCGGTGGTGTGACTTTCCTTTGTAATGACACGCTGCAACCCCCTTGGTAGCGCTGCCCGTCTTCTGGCATCATTGTTTGGCTGCCTGCGCCTCTGCGGCCGCCCTGACCCACACAACGCCCCTCGGTGTCTTATTTATTGGGACTGCGAGGGTGTGTTTGATGGGCATGAGCAGTGCATCAGTTCGCCTGTCCCTCATCTCCTTCCGCCTTCTTCAGACTGTGCGGCTTCATGGCCGTGGCATGCGATAAGGGATCAGCTGACGCCACATAGTCTGAAGCAGGTGTAAGAACCCAAGCGAGAGGCGAACATATGTACTGCGCCAGGCCATGAATCCCAGCCCCGCAGTGTTTTAACTATGTCAATACACTGCGGGGCTGTGATTCATGGGCATCGCGAACCGCACCAGCCAACATTAAATGAGGTCAGAAGATGGGCAGCGCTAACAGCGCTAGGCCAGGGGATAACACGACAGCGCAGACTCCTGTACAGCAAATAACAACGCTCAGGAGGCTGCACCCAGCACCAAGGTGGGATTCTTGACATCTGTGCTGCGTCTCATTACAAAGGGAACTCGCGCCTCCAACACAGTTTGACTGTATAAAGGGCTAAATGTTATACGTGTTTCATTCAGCGTGTGCAAGGAGCGAAATTAAAAGAGCAACCTTTGACTTGTGCAGCACTACTGCTGCATAAGCTGTGGCTCTTCTACTTTCTAACCCCTGAGGGGGGGTTAAAGGTTACCTTTGAAATTGGTTCAAGTAGGCTTCGGCCTACACTCTGCTCCCCCTGCAGAGCCCGGGCTCCAACACCGCTAGTTGCTGTCCGGAAGTGCTGGCTGCACAGAGCCAAACACCTCGCCAATGTGTCAGTGGGGTCCAGCACCGCCAGCTGTTCCCCTGCTGTGCAGCCGGCAACGTGTCCTGCAAAAGCCACGCAGACACTTGCTCTTGGACCTTCTGCTCCCCATCCTGGTTCCAGTACCGTCAGCTGGTTCCGGGCAGAGCCTTTGGCTTAGGTGCCTCCCTTTGGTATCCGAGTTCCACCAACGTCAGGTGGTCCTTGGTAGTGCTTTCAGGCACGGGTACCTCCTGCTTAGTAACCGGGTTCCAGTAACGTCAGCTGGTCCTCGGTAGTTCCATTGGCTCTTGGACCTTCGGCTACCCATCCGGGTTCCAGCACCGTCAGCTGGTTCTCGGCAGTGTCTTTTGCTCTTGTACCTTCTGCTCCCCATCCTGGTTCCAGTACCGTCAGCTGGTTCCGGGCAGAGCCTTTGGCTTAGGTGCCTCCCTCTGGGTATCTGAGTTCCACCAACGTCAGGTGGTCCTTGGTAGTGCTTTCAGCACAGGTACCTCCTGCTTAGTAACCGGGTTCCAGTAACGTCAGCTGGTCCTCGGTCGTTCCATTGGCTCTTGGACCTTCGGGTAGCCATCCGAGTTCCAGTTCCATCAGCTGGTTCTCGGCATTTTCTCAGCCTTCTTGTACCTTCTGCTACATTTCCAAGTTCAAGAGACTAAACACGATGACCCGGAAGACCACCCCTAAGATGACGACGACACCAGAGACGACAACCACCGTGATGACGACGACCCTGGAGACGATGACCCTGAAGACCACCCCGATGACGACGACCCCGGAGACCACCCCGATGACGACGACCCCGGAGACGACGACCCTGGAGACGACGACGACCTGGAAGACCGAGAAGCAGAAGAACAAGAGGCTGCAGAACAAAGAGCAGAAGGACATTAAGCATAACACAAAATATCAGAGCAAAAAATATTATGTAAATTATAAGCAGAAGAAGACTAAGCAGTGTATGGGGGTGAGTCCGTTCCTCCTCGTGGTGCCCCTGGATAAAGCCTGATGCTGCAGGCCAAACTGAACGCGGACAAATGTAACTGTTTTGTGACAGGCAGAACGGAAGGTGTAATCTTCAAACTTTTATAGATAACAACTACGGGAATGCCTGTCACAAATAAGAATATGATGAAGAAGTAGAATATGATGAAGATAATAGTAAACTAAAAACAATATGAACAATGTAACCCAAAAAATAATAGGTAGAAGATGAAGAAGAAGATGAATAAGGTGAAGAAGTTGATGTCAAAGAAGCTGATGATGAGGATAATTAAGAAGAAAGCGTGGGAGAAGTAAAAAAAAAGGTGAAGGGCGTGGAAGCAGTGAAACATCAATATCTGACATTAAAAAAAAAATTAACATAGTCAAATTCTTTCTAACGCCGAACGTCATAAAAAAAAACGCAAAATCCTGCTATTCTATTACATTGGGCTAAACCTCTGTGCCTTTAATATCTCCGCCACGTCCCCCAATACATCCTACATTATTCTTAGTTGTTTTCCTTCATGTAGAATGAACCTACAAGTGTATAAAGGGTTTATTTTAATTCCGATATTTTCGTCCCATTGACTTGCATTGGGATCGGGTATCGGTATCGGATTAGATCCGATACTTTGACGGTATCGGCCGATACTTTCCGATACCGATACTTTCCGATATCGGAAGGTATCGCTCAACACTACTGACAATACAAATTTGTAGACATCTATGATGCAACTTAAAGTAGTCTGTGTCTGTGTCCTATATTGGCACCATTAAATAGTTACTGCCAAATTACTATGTCAGAAACTCAGAAGATGAGCCCACCCCTGTACCTAAGTATGCCACCTTTTTTTTTGTTGTGGTTGTTTTGCGAGACATTAACATCTATTTATATTTTGGGAGTACTGGGACAGACACTCCTTGCACTACTCCTCCACTCACCACCAAGCTGCCTGTGTATCCATGTAACCGCTGTAAAGCTGCCATGAGCCTATTGTTTGTTATTTTTGGCCTTTGAAGCCTGTCTGCGGTCCCTCCTTCCACTAGTCCTCCACTGACCAGACCACTGCTGCCCGTGTACCCCTGGAACCAATTATAAAGTGCCTACAGCCAGCCCATTTTCTTATGTTAGGCCTTTGAAGCCTGTCTGCGGTCCCTACTTTAAATACTCCTCCACTGACCACCAAGCTGCCTGCCCGTGTATCCATGTAACCGCTGTAAAACTGCCATGAGCCTATTGTTTGTTATGTTAGGCCTTTGATAGCCTGTCTGCGGTCCCTACTTTAAATACTCCTCCACTGACCACCAAGCTGCCTGCCCGTGTATCCATGTAACCGCTGTAAAACTGCCATGAGCCTATTGTTTGTTATTTTAAGCCTTTGATAGCCTGTCTGCGGTCCCTACTTTAAATACTCCTCCACTCACCACCACCAAGTTGCCTGCCCGTGTATCCATGTAACCGCTGTAAAACTGCCATGAGCCTATTGTTTGTTATGTTAGGCCTTTGATAGCCTGTCTGCGGTCCCTACTTTAAATACTCCTCCACTCACCACCAAGCTGCCTGTGTATCCATGTAACCGCTGTAAAGCTGCCATGAGCCTATTGTTTGTTATTTTAGGCCTTTGATAGCCTGTCTGCGGTCCCTACTTTAAATACTCCTCCACTGACCAGACCACTGCTGCCCGTGTACCCCTGGAACCAATTATAAAGTGCCTACAGCCAGCCCATTTTCTTATGTTAGGCATTTGAAGCCTGTCTGCGGTCCCTACTTTAAATACTCCTCCACTGACCACCAAGCTGCCTGCCCGTGTATCCATGTAACCGCTGTAAAACTGCCATGAGCCTATTGTTTGTTATGTTAGGCCTTTGATAGCCTGTCTGCGGTCCCTACTTTAAATACTCCTCCACTGACCACCAAGCTGCCTGCCCGTGTATCCATGTAACCGCTGTAAAACTGCCATGAGCCTATTGTTTGTTATGTTAGGCCTTTGATAGCCTGTCTGCGGTCCCTACTTTAAATACTCCTCCACTGACCACCAAGCTGCCTGCCCGTGTATCCATGTAACCGCTGTAAAACTGCCATGAGCCTATTGTTTGTTATTTTAGGCCTTTGATAGCCTGTCTGCGGTCCCTACTTTAAATACTCCTCCACTCACCACCACCAAGTTGCCTGCCCGTGTATCCATGTAACCGCTGTAAAACTGCCATGAGCCTATTGTTTGTTATGTTAGGCCTTTGATAGCCTGTCTGCGGTCCCTACTTTAAATACTCCTCCACTCACCACCAAGCTGCCTGTGTATCCATGTAACCGCTGTAAAGCTGCCATGAGCCTATTGTTTGTTATTTTAGGCCTTTGATAGCCTGTCTGCGGTCCCTACTTTAAATACTCCTCCACTGACCAGACCACTGCTGCCCGTGTACCCCTGGAACCAATTATAAAGTGCCTACAGCCAGCCCATTTTCTTATGTTAGGCCTTTGAAGCCTGTCTGCGGTCCCTACTTTAAATACTCCTCCACTGACCACCAAGCTGCCTGCCCGTGTATCCATGTAACCGCTGTAAAACTGCCATGAGCCTATTGTTTGTTATGTTAGGCCTTTGATAGCCTGTCTGCGGTCCCTACTTTAAATACTCCTCCACTGACCACCAAGCTGCCTGCCCGTGTATCCATGTAACCGCTGTAAAACTGCCATGAGCCTATTGTTTGTTATGTTAGGCCTTTGATAGCCTGTCTGCGGTCCCTACTTTAAATACTCCTCCACTGACCACCAAGCTGCCTGCCCGTGTATCCATGTAACCGCTGTAAAACTGCCATGAGCCTATTGTTTGTTATTTTAGGCCTTTGATAGCCTGTCTGCGGTCCCTACTTTAAATACTCCTCCACTCACCACCACCAAGTTGCCTGCCCGTGTATCCATGTAACCGCTGTAAAACTGCCATGAGCCTATTGTTTGTTATGTTAGGCCTTTGATAGCCTGTCTGCGGTCCCTACTTTAAATACTCCTCCACTCACCACCAAGCTGCCTGTGTATCCATGTAACCGCTGTAAAGCTGCCATGAGCCTATTGTTTGTTATTTTAGGCCTTTGATAGCCTGTCTGCGGTCCCTACTTTAAATACTCCTCCACTGACCAGACCACTGCTGCCCGTGTACCCCTGGAACCAATTATAAAGTGCCTACAGCCAGCCCATTTTCTTATGTTAGGCCTTTGAAGCCTGTCTGCGGTCCCTACTTTAAATACTCCTCCACTGACCACCAAGCTGCCTGCCCGTGTATCCATGTAACCGCTGTAAAACTGCCATGACCCTATTGTTTGTTATGTTAGGCCTTTGATAGCCTGTCTGCGGTCCCTACTTTAAATACTCCTCCACTGACCACCAAGCTGCCTGCCCGTGTATCCATGTAACCGCTGTAAAACTGCCATGAGCCTATTGTTTGTTATGTTAGGCCTTTGATAGCCTGTCTGCGGTCCCTACTTTAAATACTCCTCCACTGACCACCAAGCTGCCTGCCCGTGTATCCATGTAACCGCTGTAAAACTGCCATGAGCCTATTGTTTGTTATTTTAGGCCTTTGATAGCCTGTCTGCGGTCCCTACTTTAAATACTCCTCCACTCACCACCACCAAGTTGCCTGCCCGTGTATCCATGTAACCGCTGTAAAACTGCCATGAGCCTATTGTTTGTTATGTTAGGCCTTTGATAGCCTGTCTGCGGTCCCTACTTTAAATACTCCTCCACTCACCACCAAGCTGCCTGTGTATCCATGTAACCGCTGTAAAGCTGCCATGAGCCTATTGTTTGTTATTTTAGGCCTTTGATAGCCTGTCTGCGGTCCCTACTTTAAATACTCCTCCACTGACCAGACCACTGCTGCCCGTGTACCCCTGGAACCAATTATAAAGTGCCTACAGCCAGCCCATTTTCTTATGTTAGGCCTTTGAAGCCTGTCTGCGGTCCCTACTTTAAATACTCCTCCACTGACCACCAAGCTGCCTGCCCGTGTATCCATGTAACCGCTGTAAAACTGCCATGAGCCTATTGTTTGTTATGTTAGGCCTTTGATAGCCTGTCTGCGGTCCCTACTTTAAATACTCCTCCACTGACCACCAAGCTGCCTGCCCGTGTATCCATGTAACCGCTGTAAAACTGCCATGAGCCTATTGTTTGTTATGTTAGGCCTTTGATAGCCTGTCTGCGGTCCCTACTTTAAATACTCCTCCACTGACCACCAAGCTGCCTGCCCGTGTATCCATGTAACCGCTGTAAAACTGCCATGAGCCTATTGTTTGTTATGTTAGGCCTTTGATAGCCTGTCTGCGGTCCCTACTTTAAATACTCCTCCACTGACCACCAAGCTGCCTGCCCGTGTATCCATGTAACCGCTGTAAAACTGCCATGAGCCTATTGTTTGTTATGTTAGGCCTTTGATAGCCTGTCTGCGGTCCCTACTTTAAATACTCCTCCACTGACCACCAAGCTGCCTGCCCGTGTATCCATGTAACCGCTGTAAAACTGCCATGAGCCTATTGTTTGTTATTTTAGGCCTTTGATAGCCTGTCTGCGGTCCCTACTTTAAATACTCCTCCACTCACCACCACCAAGTTGCCTGCCCGTGTATCCATGTAACCGCTGTAAAACTGCCATGAGCCTATTGTTTGTTATGTTAGGCCTTTGATAGCCTGTCTGCGGTCCCTACTTTAAATACTCCTCCACTCACCACCAAGCTGCCTGTGTATCCATGTAACCGCTGTAAAGCTGCCATGAGCCTATTGTTTGTTATTTTAGGCCTTTGATAGCCTGTCTGCGGTCCCTACTTTAAATACTCCTCCACTGACCAGACCACTGCTGCCCGTGTACCCCTGGAACCAATTATAAAGTGCCTACAGCCAGCCCATTTTCTTATGTTAGGCCTTTGAAGCCTGTCTGCGGTCCCTACTTTAAATACTCCTCCACCGACCACCAAGCTGCCTGCCCGTGTATCCATGTAACCGCTGTAAAACTGCCATGAGCCTATTGTTTGTTATGTTAGGCCTTTGATAGCCTGTCTGCGGTCCCTACTTTAAATACTCCTCCACTGACCACCAAGCTGCCTGCCCGTGTATCCATGTAACCGCTGTAAAACTGCCATGAGCCTATTGTTTGTTATGTTAGGCCTTTGATAGCCTGTCTGCGGTCCCTACTTTAAATACTCCTCCACTGACCACCAAGCTGCCTGCCCGTGTATCCATGTAACCGCTGTAAAACTGCCATGAGCCTATTGTTTGTTATGTTAGGCCTTTGATAGCCTGTCTGCGGTCCCTACTTTAAATACTCCTCCACTGACCACCAAGCTGCCTGCCCGTGTATCCATGTAACCGCTGTAAAACTGCCATGAGCCTATTGTTTGTTATGTTAGGCCTTTGATAGCCTGTCTGCGGTCCCTACTTTAAATACTCCTCCACTGACCACCAAGCTGCCTGCCCGTGTATCCATGTAACCGCTGTAAAACTGCCATGAGCCTATTGTTTGTTATTTTAGGCCTTTGATAGCCTGTCTGCGGTCCCTACTTTAAATACTCCTCCACTCACCACCACCAAGTTGCCTGCCCGTGTATCCATGTAACCGCTGTAAAACTGCCATGAGCCTATTGTTTGTTATGTTAGGCCTTTGATAGCCTGTCTGCGGTCCCTACTTTAAATACTCCTCCACTCACCACCAAGCTGCCTGTGTATCCATGTAACCGCTGTAAAGCTGCCATGAGCCTATTGTTTGTTATTTTAGGCCTTTGATAGCCTGTCTGCGGTCCCTACTTTAAATACTCCTCCACTGACCAGACCACTGCTGCCCGTGTACCCCTGGAACCAATTATAAAGTGCCTACAGCCAGCCCATTTTCTTATGTTAGGCCTTTGAAGCCTGTCTGCGGTCCCTACTTTAAATACTCCTCCACCGACCACCAAGCTGCCTGCCCGTGTATCCATGTAACCGCTGTAAAACTGCCATGAGCCTATTGTTTGTTATGTTAGGCCTTTGATAGCCTGTCTGCGGTCCCTACTTTAAATACTCCTCCACTGACCACCAAGCTGCCTGCCCGTGTATCCATGTAACCGCTGTAAAACTGCCATGAGCCTATTGTTTGTTATGTTAGGCCTTTGATAGCCTGTCTGCGGTCCCTACTTTAAATACTCCTCCACTGACCACCAAGCTGCCTGCCCGTGTATCCATGTAACCGCTGTAAAACTGCCATGAGCCTATTGTTTGTTATGTTAGGCCTTTGATAGCCTGTCTGCGGTCCCTACTTTAAATACTCCTCCACTGACCACCAAGCTGCCTGCCCGTGTATCCATGTAACCGCTGTAAAACTGCCATGAGCCTATTGTTTGTTATGTTAGGCCTTTGATAGCCTGTCTGCGGTCCCTACTTTAAATACTCCTCCACTGACCACCAAGCTGCCTGCCCGTGTATCCATGTAACCGCTGTAAAACTGCCATGAGCCTATTGTTTGTTATTTTAGGCCTTTGATAGCCTGTCTGCGGTCCCTACTTTAAATACTCCTCCACTCACCACCACCAAGTTGCCTGCCCGTGTATCCATGTAACCGCTGTAAAACTGCCATGAGCCTATTGTTTGTTATGTTAGGCCTTTGATAGCCTGTCTGCGGTCCCTACTTTAAATACTCCTCCACTCACCACCAAGCTGCCTGTGTATCCATGTAACCGCTGTAAAGCTGCCATGAGCCTATTGTTTGTTATTTTAGGCCTTTGATAGCCTGTCTGCGGTCCCTACTTTAAATACTCCTCCACTGACCAGACCACTGCTGCCCGTGTACCCCTGGAACCTATTTAAAAGTTCATAGAGCCTAGTTATATATTTTATTTACTATTAATAAGGCCATGATGGACTACGCTGTACCACGCTACAAGCTAACCAGTCGACACTTCTTTTGCGAGAAAAGCCATCCCAACCCTCCACCAGCATGTAGAAGACCGCATTGTCCATGCACTCTGGCAATCTGTGAGTACAAAGGTGCACCTGACAACAGACGCATGGACCTGTAGGCATGGCCACGGAAGATTACGTGTCCATTACGGCGCAATGGGTTAATGTGGTGGATGCATGGTCCACAGGGGACAGCCTACTAAGTCTGTCTGCAGTCCCTAATTCAAATTGTCCTCCACTGTCTAAATCGGAGCTTCCACCTTCTGGCTTTCGGCCTATAGTATCAGAAATTAAACTGCATTTGGCCTTCAACTTTGGTTAGGGCCTACTAACGGCTTCTGCCCCTCCCTGGTGTTGCCCTCAACTAAATAAAGCTGAGCTTCAACCTTCTGCTCCAAATTACCATTTTGAAAAATGCAATAGGCTTTTCCGGCCTACTAAAGGTGTCTGTCTGTGTGCCCCTGCCTGGTGTTGTCCTCAACTAAATAAAGCTGAGCTTCAACCTTCTGCTCCAAATTACCATTTTAAAAAATGCAATAGGCTTTTCCGGCCTACTAAAGGTGTCTGTCTGTGTGCCACTGCCTGGTGTTGCCCTCAACTAAATAAAGCTGAGCTTCAACCTTCTGCTCCAAATTACCATTTTGAAAAATGCAATAGGCTTTTCCGGCCTACTAAAGGTGTCTGTCTGTGTGCCCCTGCCTGGTGTTGTCCTCAACTAAATAAAGCTGAGCTTCAACCTTCCGGCTCTCATTAAGTGGTTTTAAAAAAAAAAAATGGTGGTTAGGGCCTACTAACGGCTTCTGCCCCTCCCTGGTGTTGTCCTCAACTAAATAAAGCTGAGCTTCAACCTTCCGGCTCTCATTAAGTGGTTTTAAAAAAAAAAATGGTGGTTAGGGCCTACTAACGGCTTCTGCCCCTCCCTGGTGTTGTCCTCAACTAAATAAAGCTGAGCTTCAACCTTCCGGCTCTCATTAAGTGGTTTTAAAAAAAAAAATGGTGGTTAGGGCCTACTAACGGCTTCTGCCCCTCCCTGGTGTTGTCCTCAACTAAATAAAGCTGAGCTTCAACCTTCCGGCTCTCATTAAGTGGTTTTAAAAAAAAAAAATGGTGGTTAGGGCCTACTAACGGCTTCTGCCCCTCCCTGGTGTTGCCCTCAACTAAATAAAGCTGAGCTTCAACCTTCTGCTCCAAATTACCATTTTGAAAAATGCAATAGGCTTTTCCGGCCTACTAAAGGTGTCTGTCTGTGTGCCCCTGCCTGGTGTTGTCCTCAACTAAATAAAGCTGAGCTTCAACCTTCTGCTCCAAATTACCATTTTAAAAAATGCAATAGGCTTTTCCGGCCTACTAAAGGTGTCTGTCTGTGTGCCACTGCCTGGTGTTGCCCTCAACTAAATAAAGCTGAGCTTCAACCTTCTGCTCCAAATTACCATTTTGAAAAATGCAATAGGCTTTTCCGGCCTACTAAAGGTGTCTGTCTGTGTGCCCCTGCCTGGTGTTGTCCTCAACTAAATAAAGCTGAGCTTCAACCTTCCGGCTCTCATTAAGTGGTTTTAAAAAAAAAAATGGTGGTTAGGGCCTACTAACGGCTTCTGCCCCTCCCTGGTGTTGCCCTCAACTAAATAAAGCTGAGCTTCAACCTTCCGGCTCTCATTAAGTGGTTTTAAAAAAAAAAATGGTGGTTAGGGCCTACTAACGGCTTCTGCCCCTGCCTGGTGTTGTCCTCAACTAAATAAAGCTGAGCTTCAACCTTCTGCTCCAAATTACCATTTTAAAAAATGCAATAGGCTTTTCCGGCCTACTAAAGGTGTCTGTCTGTGTGCCCCTGCCTGGTGTTGTCCTCAACTAAATAAAGCTGAGCTTCAACCTTCCGGCTCTCATTAAGTGGTTTTAAAAAAAAAAATGGTGGTTAGGGCCTACTAACGGCTTCTGCCCCTCCCTGGTGTTGTCCTCAACTAAATAAAGCTGAGCTTCAACCTTCCGGCTCTCATTAAGTGGTTTTTAAAAAAAAAAATGGTGGTTAGGGCCTACTAACGGCTTCTGCCCCTCCCTGGTGTTGCCCTCAACTAAATAAAGCTGAGCTTCAACCTTCTGCTCCAAATTACCATTTTGAAAAATGCAATAGGCTTTTCCGGCCTACTAAAGGTGTCTGTCTGTGTGCCCCTGCCTGGTGTTGCCCTCAACTAAATAAAGCTGAGCTTCAACCTTCTGCTCCAAATTACCATTTTGAAAAATGCAATAGGCTTTTCCGGCCTACTAAAGGTGTCTGTCTGTGTGCCCCTGCCTGGTGTTGTCCTCAACTAAATAAAGCTGAGCTTCAACCTTCCGGCTCTCATTAAGTGGTTTTAAAAAAAAAAATGGTGGTTAGGGCCTACTAACGGCTTCTGCCCCTCCCTGGTGTTGCCCTCAACTAAATAAAGCTGAGCTTCAACCTTCTGCTCCAAATTACCATTTTAAAAAATGCAATAGGCTTTTCCGGCCTACTAAAGGTGTCTGCCCCTCCCTGGTGTTGTCCTCAACTGAACAAAGCTGAGCTTCCACATTCTGGCTTTCGCCCTATACTATCAGATATTAAACTGCATTTGGCCTACTAGTGTGGTTAGGCCCTTGAAACAGTGTCTGCTGCTCTTGGGTTTGCTACTCCACTGAACAAAGCAATGCCGCCTGTTTAGTCCTGTTACCAATTTTGAACTGCATGTAGCCTACTTTATTCTTTGGCCCTATATCTGTTTCCTCCTCATCCTGCCCATTGCCCAGCCACTGCTAAATGAGTCTGCTGGTACATTGACCTAGACCACTACATTCCCCTTGTACTCTACACAGCCAGAATCTGTCCCTGCTGAAAATAAGGTTCCCCTTCCCGCATGTTATACCACCTTACACAGGGACAAAGAGGAAGGTGCAGATGAAAGTGCAGGTTCCTTCATCAGGTGGGGGGGCATACTCGTTGGCGACGTCACTGGCACAGGGCCCCTCAGAGTACGCAAAAGTGTCGCTGCTGGTGGGAGGCGCCCCCGCCATGCAAACACACCGCCGTACTTTGAGGGGCCCTGTGCCAGTGGCAATGCGAACGAGTGGGCCCCCCCCTGCTTGCTCAGGATCACAGCACTTGCAACTTTTAAATACTTACCTTTCCCTGCAACACCGCCGTGACGTAGTCCGCATTTCCTGGGCCCACGAAAAACTTGAGCCAGCCCTACTCCCCCCACAACTTTCCCCCAATTCCCTATGCCCAACTATTATTATACAGTTAATTAAGATTGGCAAGCTTCAGAAACAAGAATGGATGTTTTTGGCATTAAAATGGGCACTGTAGGTGTTTTCCTGGCCTCCACTCACTGCCGACTATGCTTCCCCATTGACTTGCATTGGGTTTCGTGTTTCGGTCGATCCCCGACTTTTAGCGATAATCGGCCGACTGCACTCGACTCGACTCTGGACAAAATCGGGTTTCCCAAAACCCTACTCGATCTTAAAAAAATGAAAGTCGCTCAACCCTACCGACCGCTGTTTTGCGATCAAACAGAGAAATAGGGGGATTCAGGGACCCTGTTATACTTACCGGTGTCCCTGGGTCCTCCTGCATCCCCTCCTGCTCACCGGCTTCTTCATCCGGTAAGAAAATGGCGGGTGCATGCGCAGTGCGCCCGCCATGATCTGCCGGCCAGCAACTAGAGGAGTTGGGACTAAGTTTAGGGATAGGGTTGGGTGGGGCTAAATTTAGGGTTAGGGTTGGGGCTAAATTTTGGGCTAGGGTTAGGGTTAGGGCTAGGGTTAGGCTTCTTTCACACTTGCGTTGGCCCAAAGTACCGACGCACATTGTGAAAATTGTGCACAACGTGGATAGCGGATGCAGTTTTTCAATGCATCCGCTGCCCAGTCTATGTCCTGGGGGGAGGGGGCGGAGTTATGGCCACGCATGCATGGTCGGAAATGGCCAACGCGACATACAAAAAAATGTTATATTGAAAGTTTTTTGTGACGACGGTCCACCAAAACACAACGGATCCAGTGCACGACGGACGCAATGTGTGGCCATCCATCGCGATCCATCGGCAATACAAGTCTATGGGCAAAAAACCGCATCCTGCGGGCACATTTGCAGGATCCGATTTTTGTCCAAAACGACAGATTGTGATGGCTGCCACACGACGCAAGTGTGAAAGTAGCCTAAGGGCTAAAGTTAGGGCTAAGGTTAGGGTTGGGGCTAAAGTTAGGCCTAGGGTTAGGGTTTGGGTTGAGGCTAAATTTAGGGTTAGGGCTCGGGTTAGGGCTAGGGTTAGGGCTAGGATTGGGGCTAAAGTTAGGGTTAGGGCTAGGGTTAGGGCTAGGGTTAGGGTTGGGGCTAAAGTTAGGGCTAGGGTTGGGGCTAAAGTTAGGGCTAGGGTTGCAGCTAAAGTTAGGGTTAGAGTTGGGATTAGGGTTAGGGTTTGGATTAGGGTTGGTATTAGGGTTAGGGTTGGCATTAGGGTTACGTTTGGGATTAGAGTTAGGTATGGGATTAGGGTTAAGGTTAGGGTTGGGATTAGGGCTAGGGGTGTATTGGGATTAGGGTTAGGTTTGAGGTTAGGGTTGAGATTAGGATTAGGGGTGTGTTGGATTTATGTTTTTTGATTAGGGCTATGGTTAGGCTTGAGATTAGGGTTGTTTTGAGGTTAGTGTTGTGATTATCGTTAGAGTTGTGATTAGGATTATGGATCGGGTTGGGATTAGGGTTAGGGGTGTGTTGGGGTTAGGGTTGGAGTTAGAATTGGGGGGTTTCCACTGTTTAGGTACATCAGGGAGTCTCCAAACACGAAAGCCAATTTTGCTCTCAAAAAGTCAAATGGTGCTGCCTCCCTCCTGAGCTCTGCCGTGCGCCCAAACAGTGGTTTACCCCCACATATGGGGCATATGCTTACTCGGGATAAATTGTACAACAAATTTTGTTGTCCAATTTCTCATGTTACCCTTGTGAAAATAAAAACCTCGGGGCAAAAAAATCTTTTTTGTGGTAAATAAAAATATTTTTTATTTTCACGACTCTGCATTATAAACTTCTGTGAAGCACTTGGGCATTCAAAGTTCTCACCACACATCTAGATAAGTTCCTTGGGGAGTCTAGTTCCCAAAATGGGGTTACTTGTGGGGGGTTTCTACTGTTTAGGTACATCAGGGGCTCTGCAAACGCACCATAATGCCCGCATACCATTCTATCAAAGTCTGCATTCCAAAACGGCGCTCCTTCCCTTCCGAGCTCTACCGTGCACCCAAACAGTGGTCCCCCCCACACGGGGTACCAGCATACTCAGGACAAATTGGACAACAACTTTTGGGGTCCAATTTCTCTTTTAACCCTTGTGAAAATAAAAACTTGGGGGCTAAAAATCTTTTTTGCGAAACAAAAAAAATATTTTTTATTTTCACGACTTTGCATTATAAACTTCTGTGAAGCACTTGAGCATTCAAAGTTCTCACCACACATCTAGGTAAGTTCCATAGGGGGTCTAGTTTCCAAAATGGGGTCACTTATGGGGGGTTTCTACTGTTTAGGTACATCAGGAGCTCTGCAAACGCAACATAACGCCCGCAGACCATTCTATCAAAGTCTGCATTCCAAAACGGCGCTCCTTATCTTTCGAGCTCTGCCATGCACCCAGTGGTCCCCTGCACATATGGGGTATCAGCCTACTCAGCATAAATTGCACAATACATTTTGGCATCCAATTTCTCCTGTTACCCTTGTTAAAGTAAAAATTTGGGGGTGAAAAATCATTTTTGTGGAGAAAATATGATTTTTTTTATTTTCATGGCTCTACATTATAAACTTCTGTGAAGCAGTTGGGGGTTCATAGTGCTCACCACACATATAGATAAGCTCTTTGGGGGGTCTAGTTTCCAAAATGGGGTCACTTGTGGGGGGTTTCTACTGTTTAGGTACATCAGGAGCTCTGCAAATGCAACATGACGCCCGCAGACCATCCCATCAAAGTCTGCATTCCAAGCGGTGCTCCATCCCTTCCGAACCCCGATGGGTGCCCAAACAGTGCCCCCCCACATATGGGGTATCAGCATACTCAGGAAAAACTGGTCAACAGATTCTGAGGTCCAATGTCTCCTGTTACCCTTGAGAAAATAAAAAATTGCAGGCTAAAATATCATTTTTGAGGGGAAAAAAAAGGATTTTTTATTTTCATGGCTCTACTTTATGAATTTCTGTGAAGCACTTGGGGGTTTAAAGTGCTCATGGCATCCGATCTCAATTCCAGCCAATTCTACATTGAAAAAGTAAAACAGTACTCCTTCTCTTCCAAGCTCTACGGTGCGCTCAAACAGTAGTTTATCCCCACATATGGGGTATAGACATACTCAGGAGAAATTGCAAAACAACTTTTGTGGTCTAATTTCTCCTGTTACCCTTGTGAAAATAAAAATTTTGGGGCAAAAAGATCATTTTTGTAGAAAAAATGCGATTTTTTTATTTTCACGGCTCTACGTTATAAACTTCCATGAAGCACCTGGGGGTTTAAAGTGCTCACCACACATCTAGATAAGTTCCTTAAGGGGTCTAGTTTCCAAAATGGTGTCACTTGTTGGGGGTTTCCACTGTTTAGGCACATCAGGGGCTCTCCAAACGCGACATGGCGTCCGATCTCAATTCCAGCCAATTCTATATTGAAAAAGTGAAACGGCACTCCTTCTCTTCCAAGCTCTGCGGTGCATGCAAACAGTGGTTTACCCCCACATATGGGGTATCGGCGTATTCAGAAGAAATTGCACAACAACTTTTGTTGTCTAATTTCTCCTGTTACCCTTGTGAAAATAAGAATTTGTGGGCGAAAATATCATTTTTGTGTAAACAAATGTGATTTTTAATTTTCACGGCTCTACGTTATAAACTTCCATGAAGCACTTGGGGGTTCAAAGTGCTCACCACACATTTAGATAAGTTCCTTAAGGGGTCTAGTTTCCAAAATGTTGTCACTTGTGGAGTGTTTTCACTGTTTAGGCACTCTAAATGTGACATGGCATTCAATCTGAATTCCAGCCAATTCTGCATTGAAAAAGGCTTACGGCGCTCCTTCTCTTCCAAGCTCTGCGGTGCATGCAAACAGTGGTTTACCCCCATATATGGGGTATCGGCGTATTCAGGAGAAATTGCACAACAAAATTTATGGTTAAATTTCTGTTTTTACACTTGTGAAAATAAAAAAAATGGTTCTGAAGTAAAATGTTTGCAAAAAAAGTTTTCCTTCCACATTGTTTCAGTTCCTCTGAAGCACGTAAAGGGTTAATAAACTTCTTGAATGTGGTTTGAGCACCTTGAGGGATGCAGTTTTTTAGAATGGTGTCACACTTGGTTATTTTCTATCATATAGACCCCTAAAAATGACTTCAAATGTGATGTGGTCCCTAAAAAAAAAATGGTGTTGTAAAAATGAGAAATTGCTGGTCAACTTTTAAGCCTTATAACTCCCTAACAAAAAAAAAATGTTTCCAAAATTGTGCTGATGTAAGGTAGACATGTGGGAAATGTTATTTATTAACTATTTTTTGTGACATATCTCTCTGATTTAAGGGCATAAAAATACAATTGAATCAGCAGGATCTGTTAAAGCGTTCCAGAGTTATAACCTCATAAATTGACAGTGGTCAGAATTGTAAAAATTGGCTCGGTCATTATGTACCAAATTGGCTCTGTCACTAAGGGGTTAAACAGGCATCAGTCTGATAGAACAGGCTGTATATTTTTTTGGGAGTGAATTTTTAGAAAAAGAAAAAAAAATGAAAACTGCAACTAGGTATATAGTGAATAAGCAGCAGGAGCAGACAGTTATGGAGCTTTGGGCTTTGGGAGGGATGCAGTGGGAGCTATGTACGCACATACAGTGCCTGTAGGCCTTGCACTGATGTGGATATGCTGTGCCCTGCCTACCTAGCGCTGCAATCTTGGGACCCTAAAAAGGACTTTTGGTTTCCGAGGAGTTGTGGAATTAACAGTTGCAGACCTACACTATCTATTCAAACCACGATTCTGACCCTATCTCGGCAGTAGCTCTTCCTACTTTCGCTGAATCCGGAGATGAATGTGCCGAGAAGGGCGACGCCTGGTCTCTTATACTCAGGATGATGCTGTTCAGCTAAGCCAATCATTGCACGACCACAACAAAAATGGCTGCGGCGTTTCATGGCCTGGCAGACAATCCCTGCAGTGTGATTGGGTCTCTAAAGTTCGCCAAAAATGCTGGGTGGAGACACCAGTTACCGCCAAATAATCCCGGAAATGCTCGGTGCTCGCCGAGTACACCTAGTAAACTGATACTCGGGTGAGAAATGAGTAGTGGCGGGCTCATCACTAACTGTAAGCAAGAATCATCAACATTAAGGCTATGTGCACACGTTGTGGATTAGCCTTAGGAATTTCTGGTGCGGATTCTGCATCTCTCGGCAGAAAACGCAGCTGCGGATTTGTCTCGTTTTTGTGCGGATCCGCAGCGTTTCTTGTGCTTTTTTGCTGCGGATTTTTTGCGGACTTTCAGCGATTTTACCCCTGCAGATTTCTATAATGGAATATATAGGTATATAGGTATAAAAATGCTGCAGATCCGCAAAAAAAGTAGTGACATGCTACTTCTTTTAATCCGCCGCGTTTCCGCACCGATTTTTCCACACCGTCAGCGCAGCGTTTTTTTTTCTCATTGATTTACATTGTACTGTAAGTCAATTGCAGATCTGCAGTGTTTCTGCACCACAAAAAACGCTGCGGATCCGCAGCAAATCCGCAACGTGTGCACATACCCTAACAGAAAAAAACACATTAAATAGATCACTCTGTTTGTAATGACCATTTATAATATACAGTTAGGTCCATATATATTTGGACAGAGACAACATTTTTCTCATTTTGGTTATAGACATTACCACAATGAATTTTAAACAAAACAATTCAGATGCAGTTGAAGTTCAGACTTTCAGCTTTCATTTGAGGGTATCCACATTAAAATTGGATGAAGGGTTTAGGAGATTCAGCTCCTTAACATGTGCCACCCTGTTTTTAAAGGGACCAAAAGTAATTGGACAGATTCAATAATTTTAAATAAAATGTTCATTTTTAATACTTGGCTGAAAACCCTTCGTTGGGAATGACTGCCTGAAGTCTTGAACTCATGGACATCACCAGACGCTGTGTTTCCTCCTTTTTGATGCTCTGCCAGGCCTTGACTGCAGTGGTTTTCAGTTGCTGTTTGTTTGTGGGCCTTTCTGTCTGAAGTTTAGTCTTTAACAAGTAAAATGCATGCTCAATTGGGTTGAGATCAGGTGACTGACTTGGCCATTCAATAATATTCCACTTCTTTGCTTTAATAAACTCCTGTGTTGCTTTGGCTTTATGTTTTGGGTCATTGTCCATCTGTGGTATGAAGCGACGACCAATCAGTTTGGCTGCATTTGGCTGGATCTGAGCACACAGTATGTCTCGGAATACCTCAGAATTCATTCTGCTGCTTCTGTCCTGTGTCACATCATCAATAAACACTAGTGACACAGTGCCACTGGCAGCCATGCATGCCCAAGCCATCACACTGCCTCCGCTGTTTTACAGATGATGTGGTATGCTTTGATTCATGAGCTGTACCACGCCTTCAACATACTTTTCTCTTTCCATCATTCTGGTAGAGGTTGATCTTGGTTTCATCTGTCCATAGAATGTTCTTCCAGAACTGTGCTGGCTTTTTTAGATGTTTTATAGCAAAGTCCAGTCTAGCCTTTTTATTCTTGACACTTATGAGTGGCTTGCACCGTGCAGTGAACCCTCTGTATTTACTTTCATGCAGTCTTCTCTTTATGGCAGATTTGGATATTGATACTCCTATCTCCTGGAGAGTGTTGTTCACTTGGTTGGCTGTTGTGAAGGGGTTTCTCTTCACCATGGAGATAATTCTGCGATCATCCACTACTGTTGTCTTCCGTGGGCGCCCAGGTCTTTTTGCATTGATGAGTTCACCAGTGCTTTCTTTCTTTCTCAGGATGTACCAAACTGTAGATTTTGCCACTCCTAATATTGTAGCAATTTCTCGGATGGGTTTTTTTCTGTTTTCAGAGCTTAAGGATGGCTTGTTTCACCTGCATGGAGAGCGCTTTTGACTGCAAGTTTACTTCATAGGAAAACCTTCCAAATGCAAGCACCACACCTCAAATCAACTCCAGGCCTTTTATCTGCTTAATTGAGAATGACATAATGAATTGATTGCCCACACCTGTCCATGAAATAGCCTTGGAGTCAATTGTCCAATTACTTTTGGTCCCTTTAAAAACAGGGTGGCACAGGTTAAGGAGCTGAAACTCCTAAACTCTTCATCCAATTTTAATATGGATACCCTCAAATGAAAGCTAAAAGTCTGAACTTCAACTGCATCTGAATTGTTTTGTTTAAAATTAATTGTGGTAATGTCTATAACCAAAATGAGAAAAATGTTGTCTCTGTCCAAATATATATGGACCTAACTGTACAGGTGCTTCTCACAAAATTAGAATATAATCAAAAAGTTAATTTATTTCAGTTCTTCAATACAACAAGTGAAACTCATGTATTATATAGAGTCATTACAAACAGAGTGATGATTACAAACTGTTGATGATTATGGCTTAAAGCCAATGAAACCCCCAAAGTCATTATCTCAGTAAATTAGAATACTTTATAACTAGTGTTGAGCGATACCGTCCGATACTTGAAAGTATCGGTATCGGAAAGTATCGGCCGATACCGGCAAAATATCGGATCCAATCCGATACCGATACCCGATACCAATACAAGTCAATGGGACTCAAGTATCGGACGGTATTCCTGATGGTTCCCAGGGTCTGAAGGAGAGGAAACTCTCCTTCAGGCCCTGGGAACCATATAAATGTGTAAAAGAAAGAATTAAAATAAAAAATATTGCTATACTCACCTGTCCGACGCAGCCGGGACTTCAGCGAGGGAACCGGCAGCGTTGTTTGTTTAAAAATCGCGCTATTACTTGGTTACGTGAATTCCCGGCTTGTGATTGGTCAGGTCGGCCATGTTGCCGGGACGCGGACCAATCACAGCAAGCCGTGACGAAATTACGTCACGGCTTGCTGTGATTGGTCCGCGTCCCGGCAATATGGCCGCCCTGACCAATCACAAGCCGGGACGTCACGGGAGGCTGGACACGCGCTCATTTTAAAATGGGCGCGTGTCCAGCCTCCCGTGACGTCACGGCTTGTGATTGGTTGCGCCGCGATCAACCAATCACAAGCCGGGAGGCTGGACGCGCTCATTTTGAAATGGGCGCGTGTCCAGCCTCCCGTGACGTCACGGCTTGTGATTGGTTGCGCCGCGATCAACCAATCACAAGCCGGGAGGCTGGACGCGCTCATTTTGAAATGGGCGCGTGTCCAGCCTCCCGGCTTGTGATTGGTTGACCGCGACGCAACCAATCACAAGCCGTGACGTCACGGGAGGCTGGACACGCGCCCTTTTTAAAATGAGCGCGTTTCCAGCCTCCCGTGACGTCACGGCTTGTGATTGGTTAATGGCGGCCATGTTGCCGGGACGCGGACCAATCACAGCAAGCCGTGACGTATTTTCGTCACGGCTTGCTGTGATTGGTCCGCGGCCCGGCAACATGGCCGCCCTGACCAATCACAAGCCGGGACTTCGCGTAACCATGTAAAAGCGGGAATTTTAAACAAACAACGCTGCCGGTTCCTGCGCTGAGGTCCCGGCTGCGTCGGACAGGTGAGTATAGCGATATTTTTTATTTTAATTCTCTATTTTACACATTTTAACATTAATGTTGTTCCGATACCCGATACCCGATACCACAAGAGTATCGGAATCCCGGTATCGGAATTCCGATACAGCAAGTATCGGCCGATACCCGATACTTGCAGCATCGGAATGCTCAACACTATTTATAACACCAGCGTGAAAAATGATTTTAAAATCTGAAATGTTGGCCTACTAAACTGTATGTTCAGTAAATGCACTCAATACTTGGTCGGGGCTCCTTTTGTATCAATCACTGCATTGTGGATTAGAGAGAAAAGTTTGAATTGCATTCTGGAATCAATGGGTAACCAGTTTAATGACTAGCATAAGGTTGCCATATCTATTTTTGACTCCTAGCCAGATCAAAATAAACTGTCAATGCAGCAGACCTAGAGTCCCTTCCTCAATCACCCAATTTTTTAATAGGACATTGTGCCAGTCTTTCTCCTGCTAATTGACAAAAGGTGGAGGCATTGGTGTTGCAACTGGACAAAAACATGACTCTTCGGCTATTGCATTCAGGAAAAACTGGAAAGGCTAAAGTGTGATTAAGGGGAATCCGATCAGTAGAGAGTTGTAGTATTCAAGATGAGGATGATTAAGCATGACCACAAGAGTTTTGCAGTTTCAAAAGTGAGAATGAGTGATTGAATAAAGGGAATAAAGGAAAGTTATGTGCCAAATATGACCCAAGACTGAGCATGCTGCTAGGGAGTTATTGTTGAACCAACCTGTCATGACTCTGTCACGATGGTTCTGCCTCCATCCTGGTCAGTTCAGGGTTAATTCTAGTCCGCCTCTCTTTGTTTCTGGGGCACCTATTTAATGTTGGTAGTTCCTGAGTTTGGTGTCGGTGATACTTCCATATACACGGTTTGTGGATGCTGACCCAGGTTACTCGTTCGTAATCGTTGTGCCTCTGTGTGTGAGCTTTTGCTGTTTATGACCCGGTTTGTCCCCTGAATTTTGCATCTATATCCTGGTTTTGTACTGCCCTGTCATTCCTGGTTATCTGACCCCTTGGCTCATCTCGGTTTACTCTCTGTCTTATCCCTAGGTACTATGCTCTCGTCTGGCTTTTGACCCTCGGCTCTCCTTTTACTACATTCTGTGCCCTGTACTGCGCACTCCCAGCAGTCTTCCCTGGCCATATGCATGGTGACTCTGCCCCCTGTTATCACATTACTGCTTAGTTCCAGGTCCTGTGCTCACTGCTTAGTTTCAGGTCCTTGCACGTGCCTTGTTCCTCCACTCCCTGTGCTCATTTCCATGGCCCCTGATGGTGCCCCCTAGTCTGCGCCAGTGACACCATCGGAGCAATATCAGGTATAGATAGGTTAGTAGAGGTAGGAAACACGAGAAGTCATCGTAATAAAGCCTCCATATAGATTTTATTACAAACAGAATGGTTAACCCCTTCACAGTAATAGTACAGCGGAGGTCGGATCCCCTGCTTTGATGTGGGCTCTGTGACCACCTCAAAGCCGGGACATGTCAGCTGTTTTGAACAGCTGACATGTGCCCGCAATAGCGGTGGATGAAATCCCGATTCACCCGCCACTATTAACTAGTTAAATGCTGCTGTCAAATGCTAACAGAAGCATTTAACCGGTGCTTCTGGCCATCTGTCCGGAAATGAGCGCATCGCCGTCACATGATCGGGGGTCAGCGATGCATCGGCATAGCAACCAGAGGTCTCCTTGAGACCTCTATGGTTGCTGTCGCCGGCTTGCTGTGAGTGCCACCCTGTGGTCTGCGCTCATGGCAAGTCTGTAATTTAGCTACATAGGAGCGATCTGTGATCGCTGCAATGTAGTAGAGCCGATCAGGCTATGCCAGCTTGTAGCCTTCCATGGAGACTATTAAAGCATGGCAGAAGTAAAAAAAAAGTTTAAAAAATATGAAAAAAATAAAAGAAATAAAAAAGTTTAAATCACTCCCCTTTAAATCAAACCTACACATATTTGGTATCAACACATTTAGAATCGCACGATCTATCAATAAAAAAAAGGATTAACCTGATCGCTAAACAGCGTAGCGAGAAAAAAATTTGTAACGCCAGAATTTTTTTGGTCGCCGTGACATTACATTAAAATGCAATAACGGGCAAGCAAAAGAACATATCTGCACCAAAATGATATAATTAAAAACGTCAGCTCGGCACGCAAAAAATAAGCCCTTACCTGAACCCAGATCACAAAAAATGGAGACGCTACGGGTATTGGAAAATTGAGCAATTTTTTTTTTTAGTTTGGAATTTTTTTACCACTTAGATAAAAAGTTACCTAGACATGCTTGGTGTCCATGAACTCACAATGACCTGGAGAATCAAAATGGCAGGTCAGTTTTAGCATTTAGTGAGCTTAGCTAAAAAGCCAATTAAAAAACAAGTGTGGGATTGAACTTTTTTTGCAATTTCACCACACTTGGAATTTTTTTCCTGTTTTCTAGTACACAACATGCTAAAACCAATGATGTCATTCAAAATTGCAACTTGTCCTACAAAAAACAAGCCCTGACATAGCCATATTGATGGAAAAATAAAAAAGTTATGGCTCTGGGAAGGAGGGGAGCGAAAAACGAGAACGCAAACACGGAAAAGGGCAAGGTCTTGAAGGGGTTAATAATCCTGTCAAAATTTTCGCCTGAGAGAGTTTGGACCAGCATTTCTAGCTTAAACCTTGATCAGTAACAGGTGGATCTGTAACAGATGTAGGCTTGGTGCTCTGAGAGCCCTGCCAAATTCAGGCAACACACATGAAGGAGACACAATTTGGATTCCAAACATTTCCAAAAATTAGAGACAGACACCTTGAAAAGTGGCATCAGATGATCCACAGTAGAAATGTTATAATGGTGTAGCAGTAAGGCATAGGCCATGCATTGGACAGGGTCTGGGTCAGCATTTATTGCTTTGAAATTAAGTTGAAATTAAGAAGTAATTAAGTCACTGTTGTAGGTCTGCTGTGATGGGAATCCTGCCAAATTTGGTTAACACATATGACGGAGACCCAACTTGGAGTCAAAATATTTTCAAAAATTATGCTCAGTCTCCAGAAAAGTGGCATTAATTGACCTTCAGTAGATATTTTATAATGTTTCTGCATGGATGGATGGAACAGGGCCAGGCCTAGCATTTCTAACTTACAAATTGATTAGTAACAGGTGGATTAGTGACAGGTGTAGGCCTGGTGCTATGAGACCCCTCCCACTAAAGGCAACAAACCAGATGGAGACTGACCTTGGAGTCTCCAGATTTCAAAAAATTATTGACAAACACTACTAAAGTGGCATCAATTTCCCCAGAGTAGAAATGGTGTAATGGAGCACAGAGACCTCTACCACTAAATGTAACTCATAACAAGTTAAGCCAAAATAAGCCAAAAAGGTGGCTTATCGTAACTCAGGAGGAAGCAAAATGAGGAGGAATAGGAGGAATATTAGATGCTTTAAAAGAAAAGGCAAATTGTAAAAGTAACAATGTTGGACACACCTTCTGATTGTTGTGCCAGCAAAGCACTTGTTAGTAACATCAGCAGCAAGGGCAGCAACAGAAGCCATGACAAAAGTGTCACAAACCTCAATACTGTGAGATCAATGCAGCACACTGAAAACTACACCATCGCCTAGTATGCGACTGGGGTGCAAAAGTCATTGGAGATCCATGATTTGATTATTGTGATGAAAGTTAGGTGGTTTTAACTTTCATGGGACAGCTGGATACGCTTAACCATCAGGACACCACCAGCAGAGCTAAAGACATGTTCTGAGAGAACTCTGGCTGCTTGGCATTACAAAACCTCCAAGGCGTTACTGGCAAGCTCAGACCACTCTTCTATTTTTGAAGACCAAAATACAAAAGGGCACTCTAATATATTGGTTCATGGGATTGTCAAAAAAAGGGGGGAAATGGTGTTCATTGGCAAACTTCAGACAGCCATGCACATGTGCCTTCTTGAGCAGGGGGAACTTGCAGGCACTGCAGGATTTTAAACCTTTACAGCATAATGTGTTACCAATGGTTTTCTTGATGATTGTGGTCCCAGCTGCCGCGAGGTCATTAACAAGTTCCACCTGTGTAGTTTTAGGCTGACCTCTCACCTTCCTCATGATCAAGGATACCCGACGGGGTGAGAATTTGACTGGTGCCCCAGATCTATGTCGATTGACAGTCGTTTTGTATTTCTTCCATTTTCTTACTATTGCTCCAACAGTTGCCTCCTTCTCACCCAGCATCTTACATGTGGTTTTTGTAGCCCATTCCAGGTTTGTGCAGGTCTATGATCCTGTCTCTGACATCCTTAGAGAGCTCTTTGGTCTTGTTCAAGTTGTAGAGATTAGAGTCTGACTGATTAATTGAGTCTGTGGACAGGAGTCTTTTATAAAGGTGACTATGTAAGACAGCTGTCTTTAAGGCAGGTAACAAGTTGATTAGGAACATCTAACAGGTCTGTAGGAGCTAGAACTCTTAATGGTTGGTAGGGGATCAAATACTTATTTCTCACTGCAAAATGCAAATAAATTGATATAATTTATACAATGTGATTTTCTGGATTTTATTTTTGATATTCTATTTCTCAATGTTAAAATTAACCTACCCTTAAAATTATAGACTTTTCGTGTCTTAGTCAGTGGGCAAACTTACAAAATCAGCAAACAAATAAATGCTTATTTCGCCCACTGTTTATATATATATATACAGCATTTTTTGGACTATATCATGTATTTTTTTCCTCCAAAAATGTGAAGGAAAATGGGGGTGCGTCTTATATAATCCAGATGTGCCAGCTCTGGCTGTGGTGGGAAGGAAGAGTAGTGGCATCGACGGAGCAGCGGGTCATAAAGGCAGGAGTCGGCTGCTGCAGCTAACTCCTGTGCCCGCTTCTAAAGAGAAATGAATATTCACTGGTTTCCACACCCATGAGCATTGAGGGTGTCACGATATGGTATGAAATATCATAAGTTAGTTTTCCTGCTAGCATGCGGGGGCTAAACCCCCCTTCTCTCTGGTTCTCTTTCTTTCCCTGTGTTTCTAGCTGTCTGTGTAGAAGAGCTTGCCTTGTGGGGGAGTTTTATTGACGAAAGGTATTTACGACGGGCATAGCTGCAAGAGAAATTTGTGTTAGCAGGAACTGTTAGAGAAACTTCTAGAATGCATGGGATTTCTTTGTTCTGTTTTTGGAAGATATTATGCAAACCGTTTAATGTTGTGAATTTGGATTCTGGGCTCCCCCGGTGGCTACTGGTGGAATTGAACTGGTGTCTTCATCTTCTCTGTTCACCTGTTCCCATCAAGATGTGGGAGTCGCTATATAACCTTGCTGCTCTGTTAGTTTCTTGCCGGTCAACAATGTTATCAGAAGCCTCTCTGTGCTTGTTCCTGCTCCTAGACAACTACTAGATAAGTTGGACTCTTGTCCATGTTTGTTTTTGCATTTTTGTTCCAGTTCACAGCTGTAGTTTCGTTACTGTGTCTGGAAAGCTCTTGTGAACAGGAATTGCCACTCTGGTGTTATGAGTTAATGCCAGAGTTTTAAAGTAATTCCTGGATGGTGTTTTGATAGGGTTTTCAGCTGACCATGAAAGTGTCCTTTCTGTCTTCTGCTATGTAGTAAGTGGACCTCAAATTTGCTAAACCTATTTTCATACTACGTTTGTTATTTCATCTTAATTCACCGCCAATACATGTGGGGGGCCTCTGTCTCCTTTTGGGGTATTTCTCTAGAGGTGAGCTAGGACTGATATTTTCCTCTGCTAGCATTATTTAGTCCTCCGGCTGGTGCTGGGCATCTAGAATCAACGTAGGCATGCTACCCGGCCACTGCTAGTTGTGCGTTAGGTTTAGTTCATGGTCAGCTCAGTTCCCATCTTCCAAGAGCTAGTTCCTATATATGCCTATGCTATGTTCTCTTGCCATTGAGATCATGACAGTTTGACCGGCCCACTAAAGGGTTAAAATCCTTGGCTGAGAAAGGAGAGAAATAAGTAGTCTGCTGAAATTTTTTTTTTTTTTTTTTCTCTCCTTCTAATCTTTGAATGGCTCTGTGTCCACCTGTTTGTAATGGATCTTCAGAGTGTAACTGCAGGTTTGAATAATCTCGCTACGAAGGTACAAAATTTGCAAGATTTTGTTTGTCATGCACCTGTATCTGAGCCGAGAATTCCTTTGCCGGAATTTTTCTCGGGGAATAGATCTGGGTTTCAGAATTTTCGAAATAATTGCAAATTATTTTTGTCCCTGAAATCTCGCTCTGCCGGAGACCCTGCACAGCAGGTCAGGATTGTGATTTCCTTGCTCCGGGGCGACCCTCAAGACTGGGCTTTTTCATTGACACCAGGGGATCCTGCGTTGCTCAATGTGGATGCGTTTTTTCTGGCCTTGGGGTTGCTTTATGACGAACCTCATTTGGAGCTTCAGGCAGAAAAAACTTTGATGTCCCTATCTCAGGGGCAAGATGAAGCGGAAATTTACTGCCAAAGATTCCGTAAATGGTCTGTGCTTACTCAGTGGAATGAGTGCGCCCTGGCGGCGACTTTCAGAGAGGGTCTCTCTGATGCCATTAAGGATGTTATGGTGGGGTTCCCTGTGCCTGCGAGTCTGAATGAGTCCATGACAATGGCTATTCAGATCGATAGGCGTTTGCGGGAGCGCAAACCAGTGCACCATCTGGCGGTGTCCACTGAGAAGTCGCCAGAGAGTATGCAGTGTGATAGAATTCTGTCCCGAAGCGAGCGGCAGAATTTTAGACGGAAAAATGGGTTGTGTTTCTATTGTGGTGATTCTACTCATGTTATATCAGCATGCTCTAAGCGCACTAAAAAGCTTGATAAATCTGTTTCCATTTGCACCTTACCGTCTAAGTTTATTCTATCTGTGACCCTGATTTGCTCTTTGTCATCTATTACCACGGACGCCTATGTCGACTCTGGCGCCGCTTTGAGTCTTATGGATTGGTCCTTTGCCAAACGCTGTGGGTATGATTTAGAGCCTTTGGAGACTCCTATTCCTCTGAAGGGGATTGACTCCACCCCATTGGCTAATAATAAACCACAATATTGGACACAAGTAACTATGCGTATTAATCCGGATCACCAGGAGATTATTCGCTTTCTGGTGCTGTATAATCTACATGATGATTTGGTGCTAGGATTGCCTTGGCTGCAATCTCACAACCCAGTCCTCGACTGGAGAGCTATGTCTGTGTTGAGCTGGGGATGTAAGGGGGCTCATGGGGATGTACCTGTGGTTTCCATTTCATCATCTATTCCCTCTGAAATTCCTGAGTTCCTGTCTGACTATCGTGACGTCTTTGAAGAATCCAAGCTTGGTTCGTTACCTCCGCACCGAGAGTGCGATTGTGCCATAGATTTAATCCCGGGTAGTAAATACCCAAAGGGTCGTTTATTTAATCTGTCTGTGCCTGAACATGCTGCTATGCGAGAATATATAAAGGAGTCCTTGGAAAAGGGACATATTCGTCCATCGTCATCTCCCTTAGGAGCCGGTTTTTTCTTTGTGTCAAAAAAAGACGGCTCTTTGAGACCATGTATTGATTATCGGCTTTTGAATAAAATCACTGTTAAATATCAATACCCATTGCCGTTGCTGACTGATTTGTTTGCTCGCATAAAGGGGGCCAAGTGGTTCTCTAAGATTGACCTTCGTGGGGCGTATAATTTGGTGCGAATCAGCCAGGGGGATGAGTGGAAAACCGCATTTAATACGCCCGAGGGCCACTTTGAGTATTTAGTGATGCCTTTTGGTCTTTCAAATGCTCCGTCAGTTTTCCAGTCCTTTATGCATGATATTTTTCGCGATTATTTGGATAAATTTATGATTGTGTATCTGGATGATATTCTGATTTTTTCGGATGACTGGGACTCTCATGTCCAGCAAGTCAGGAGGGTTTTTCAGGTTTTGCGGTCTAATTCTTTGTGTGTGAAGGGTTCTAAGTGTGTTTTTGGGGTACAGAGGATTTCCTTTTTGGGATATATTTTTTCCCCCTCTTCCATTGAAATGGATCCTGTCAAGGTTCAAGCTATTTGTGATTGGACGCAGCCCTCTTCTCTTAAGAGTCTTCAGAAATTTTTGGGCTTTGCTAACTTTTATCGTCGATTTATTGCTGGTTTTTCGGATATTGCTAAGCCATTGACCGATTTGACTAAGAAGGGTGCTGATGTTGCTGATTGGTCCCCTGATGCTGTGGAGGCCTTTCGGGAGCTTAAGCGCCATTTTTCCTCTGCCCCTGTGTTGCGTCAGCCTGATGTTGCTCTACCTTTTCAGGTTGAGGTCGACGCTTCTGAGATCGGAGCTGGGGCAGTGTTGTCACAGAAAAGTTCTGACTGCTCCGTGATGAGGCCTTGTGCCTTCTTTTCCCGTAAATTTTCGCCCGCTGAGCGGAATTATGATGTTGGGAATCGGGAGCTTTTGGCCATGAAGTGGGCTTTTGAGGAGTGGCGCCATTGGCTTGAGGGGGCCAGACATCAGGTGGTGGTATTGACTGACCACAAAAATTTGATTTATCTTGAGACCGCCAGGCGCCTGAATCCTAGACAGGCGCGCTGGTCATTATTTTTCTCTCGGTTTAATTTTGTGGTGTCATACCTACCGGGTTCTAAGAATGTTAAGGCGGATGCCCTTTCTAGGAGTTTTGAGCCTGACTCGCCTGGTAACTCTGAGCCCACAGGTATCCTTAAGGACGGAGTGGTATTGTCAGCCGTTTCTCCAGACCTGCGGCGGGCCTTGCAGGAGTTTCAGGCGGATAGACCTGATCGTTGCCCACCTGATAAACTGTTTGTTCCTGATGATTGGACCAGTAGAGTCATCTCTGAGGTTCATTCTTCTGCGTTGGCAGGTCATCCTGGCATTTTTGGTACCAGGGATTTGGTGGCAAGGTCCTTCTGGTGGCCTTCCCTGTCACGAGATGTGCGAGGCTTTGTGCAGTCTTGTGACGTTTGTGCTCGGGCCAAGCCTTGTTGTTCTCGGGCTAGTGGATTATTGTTGCCCTTGCCTATTCCTAAGAGACCTTGGACGCACATCTCGATGGATTTTATTTCAGATCTGCCTGTTTCTCAGAAGATGTCTGTCATCTGGGTGGTGTGTGACCGTTTCTCTAAGATGGTCCATTTGGTTCCTCTGCCCAAGTTGCCTTCTTCTTCCGAGTTGGTTCCTCTGTTTTTTCAAAATGTTGTTCGTTTGCATGGTATTCCTGAGAATATCGTTTCTGACAGAGGGACCCAATTCGTGTCTAGATTTTGGAGGGCATTCTGTGCTAGGATGGGCATAGATTTATCTTTTTCGTCCGCTTTCCATCCTCAGACGAATGGCCAGACCGAGCGGATTAATCAGACCCTGGAGACATATCTGAGGTGTTTTGTGTCTGCTGACCAGGATGATTGGGTTGCTTTTTTGCCATTGGCGGAGTTCGCTCTCAATAATCGGGCCAGCTCTGCCACTTTGGTGTCCCCGTTTTTCTGTAATTCGGGGTTTCATCCTCGATTTTCCTCTGGTCAGGTGGAATCTTCGGATTGTCCTGGAGTGGATGCTGTGGTGGAGAGATTGCATCAGATCTGGGGGCAGGTGGTGGACAATTTGAGGTTGTCCCAGGAGAAGACTCAGCTTTTTGCCAACCGCCACCGTCGTGTTGGTCCTCGGCTTTGTGTTGGGGATTTGGTGTGGTTGTCTTCTCGTTTTGTCCCTATGAGGGTCTCTTCTCCTAAGTTTAAGCCTCGGTTCATCGGCCCGTATAAGATATTGGAGATTCTTAACCCTGTTTCCTTCCGTTTGGACCTCCCTGCATCCTTTTCTATTCATAACGTTTTTCATCGGTCATTATTGCGCAGGTATGAGGTACCGGTTGTGCCTTCCGTTGAGCCTCCTGCTCCGGTGTTGGTTGAGGGTGAGTTGGAGTACGTTGTGGAGAAAATCTTGGACTCTCGTGTTTCCAGACGGAGACTCCAGTATCTGGTCAAGTGGAAGGGATACGGCCAGGAGGATAATTCTTGGGTGAATGCATCTGATGTTCATGCCTCTGATCTGGTTCGTGCCTTTCATAGGGCCCATCCTGATTGCCCTGGTGGTTCTGGTGAGGGTTCGGTGCCCCCTCCTTGAGGGGGGGGTACTGTTGTGAATTTGGATTCTGGGCTCCCCCGGTGGCTACTGGTGGAATTGAACTGGTGTCTTCATCTTCTCTGTTCACCTGTTCCCATCAAGATGTGGGAGTCGCTATATAACCTTGCTGCTCTGTTAGTTTCTTGCCGGTCAACAATGTTATCAGAAGCCTCTCTGTGCTTGTTCCTGCTCCTAGACAACTACTAGATAAGTTGGACTCTTGTCCATGTTTGTTTTTGCATTTTTGTTCCAGTTCACAGCTGTAGTTTCGTTACTGTGTCTGGAAAGCTCTTGTGAACAGGAATTGCCACTCTGGTGTTATGAGTTAATGCCAGAGTTTTAAAGTAATTCCTGGATGGTGTTTTGATAGGGTTTTCAGCTGACCATGAAAGTGTCCTTTCTGTCTTCTGCTATGTAGTAAGTGGACCTCAAATTTGCTAAACCTATTTTCATACTACGTTTGTTATTTCATCTTAATTCACCGCCAATACATGTGGGGGGCCTCTGTCTCCTTTTGGGGTATTTCTCTAGAGGTGAGCTAGGACTGATATTTTCCTCTGCTAGCATTATTTAGTCCTCCGGCTGGTGCTGGGCATCTAGAATCAACGTAGGCATGCTACCCGGCCACTGCTAGTTGTGCGTTAGGTTTAGTTCATGGTCAGCTCAGTTCCCATCTTCCAAGAGCTAGTTCCTATATATGCCTATGCTATGTTCTCTTGCCATTGAGATCATGACAGTTTAAGTTACGAACACCAAAATATATCGTCATAATCACACTCGGAGGATCTACGCATCACTCTAAATACGGGCGTCTAACTCCATCTGGTGAAGAAGTAGGGATTTCTCTGTAAATATGTATCCCAGACAGGGCATATTTGATCTCATCGGAATGCCCACGATACTATGAGATGAACGATGGGTATGGTGCGATTATTTTATGTTCTGTAGCGAAGATACGGGCATCAGATATATTTAATGCCCAGTTAGTGAAACCGAAGAGGTAGGAGGAGTTGGAAAACCAAGCCCTTTCTGTGAGGTCACAGACTGTAGGTTTTAAGTGCTGGCAGGCATCCAAGAGAGCAGAGTTGTGAGTTTTTACCTGAAGCGACCAGACTGCGAGTGCCCAATGCACTGGGATAGATGGAAAGCTCCTAGCCTGTTGCCTGCAATGCAATGATCTAAGAACATGTGAGTTATCTTTTCTTCCTTTAATCCTTTTATTTTTATAATTACCTTGTACATATTTGCAATTGTCTCATTTGTAACATCTTTGTAAAATATTTTATAAACACTGCCTAAAATCATTTATGGGGTATCCTATTTAATACTAGTTCGTTCTTCCTGCCCTAAACCGTACCCTGTCTCTGAAGGGAATTACGCTACTGTTTTTTGGGGTTTGCTCCAGACCCGTTCAATTGGAGCTGGTGGCAGCGACCGTGTGCCGGCTTTTGGGGGGTCACTGTAGCGACTGCGGCTTGATAATTATTGTTCCTGCCTGAGTGGGAGTAGTTATCGCATCGCTGCAGTGTTCCCAATAGCCAGTACATAGCAGGCAGCGTTTCTGGCGACTAATTACCCCAGGTGCAGTACCTAATCTGACCTGAGAGTAAGGGGGGCGCCAGAGAGCTGCAAGTGTTAAGTGGAACTGTAAGCGGGATAGACACAAATCCCTGCAGTTCATGGTATATTGAAGAGCAGTGGGATACCTAGAATAAGCCCCTGCTGTAAACTAAGAGGTCAATAGCCTCGTGTGTGTTTTTTTCATCACATTGTGGCAGTGGAGGGATAACTAGGATAAGCCCCTGCACATGTGATAGCCGTCTGTTGGTTTAAAGTCACCCCAATCCGTGACTTATTGTGGGCAGCGGCTAAGGGATCTTGACAGTCACGGTGTGAATCGTGACATATTGGTGGCAGCGGTGGGATAACTAGGATAAGCCCCTGCACATGTGATAGCCGTCTGTTGGTTTAAAGTCACCCCAATCCGTGACTTATTGTGGGCAGCGGCTAAGGGATCTTGACAGTCACGGTGTGAATCGTGACATATTGGTGGCAAGGCGGTGGGATATTAGAGCATTAGTGATTTGGTTTGAGCAATCATTCCTCTCACTAAAAACTTGCAGAAAGTTCTTGCGAGAACTCTGCGCAAATAAGTTTGGAGAACGAACTCAGTGTTTATTAGTTGTGAGACAATTGTGTACTGGTAATTATTCCCTTCCCTTTTTCTTCGTTTTTCTATCCTATCTTTTATTTGGCAACCATGGTTGTGCTGGGAGAAACCTTTTATGAGCAGCAGACCAAAGACACCCTTGTGGCCTTGTGCAAGTCCCAGCACATTGACTATGCAAACAAAAACAAAAGCCAACTGGTCGCAGTCCTGATGCAATGGGAAGCCGCTCTAGACCACTCACAGAGCCCAGAGGCCGCAGAAGCCGGCACAAGCGAGCATGGTGCTGCAGCAGAGGTCCAACCACAGAATACGGGCCCTACTGGCAACCAGGGGGGTGCAGACCACCTCCTGCAGCTGGCTCTGCAACAATGCTCCGCAGATGACCTGGACCGACGTCTGCAGCTGATCCAGCAATACCAGGAGCAGGCCGAGGCCCGAGCCGAGCGAGAGGCCCAGCGAGCCGAGCGAGAGGCCCAAGCGCAGCGGGAGCACCAGCTGCAGATGGCCCAACTGCAAATGCAGGGGTCGTCCCAGTCCAGCCGTGAGCCCAGCAGCGCTCAGATACCGAAGCCCCGGCCTGACCACTTCCCTGTTATGGAAAAGGATGGGGACTTGGACACTTTTCTGCGGGCCTTTGAGAAAGCCTGCAGACAGTACCAGCTGCCTACACAAGAATGGGCATGGTACCTGACACCAGGGCTGAGAGGAAAAGCTCTGGAGGCGTTTGCTGCACTCCCTCAAGAACAAGATGGTGACTATGAGGCCATCAAGCAGGCTCTCATAGCTAAGTACCAGCTTACACCCGAGGTGTACCGTAAAAAGTTTCGGACCCTCCAACGTGGCCCACACGACAGTTACAGTGATGTGGTGCATAGACTGGGGACCCACTTTGACCAGTGGACCCAAGGACTGTCAGTGACCACCTTTGTACAGCTGCGAGACCTGATGATCAAAGACCAGTTCTTCCGTCTTTGCCCAACTGAGGTGCGACAGTTCGTGATGGACAGAGAACCCAACGATGTGACGAAAGCAGCGCAGATTGCCGATGCCTATGAGGCCAACCGTAGATCGGAAGTGCGGAAGCCAGTCACCTCCAGCTGGAGAGGGGGTAAGCCTGCAGCCAACGCCAGTACCCCTGCCAGCCAACACACCAGAGGTCCTGTCCCCATGGCCAACAGCACCAGACCTACCACCGAACTTCGCCAGTGTTACCACTGCAGGCAGACTGGACACCTCAGTCACCGATGTCCAGCCAAGCAGAATAACCCCTCATCTCAGGCCCCAGGGCCTAATGCAGCAGTTCTTTTGGTGGGTGGTGTGGCTGGGAGGGGGTGTGACAACGTACAGCCTGTCACTGTGGGAGGTCGTGTTGCTACAGGCCTCAAGGACACCGGGGCTGAACGAACCCTCATCCGACCTGAACTGGCAGCCCCTGAAGAAATCATTCCGGGGAAAACCCTAACGGTCACTGGGATTGGGGGCATCAGCTGTCCCTTACCGATGGCCCGGGTTTTTATTGATTGGGGTGCTGGGAGCGGGGTGAAGGAAGTGGGGCTGTCTGATAATTTGCCCACTGATGTTTTGTTGGGGACTGATTTGGGGAGGTTGTTTGCCTACTACGTCCCTGACACCCCTCCCCAATCTGCTAATAAGGGTAACGTTAACCCTGATAATGATGATGGGAGATCGCATGTGTTACCTGACCATGCTTTATCTTGTAATTATGCATCTGTTAACCATTTTTTCCCTAGGATTGATGGTGAAAATGTTGTACCTGTGCCAACTGTACCTGATAATGATGTTTCTGTAAAAGTTGATGTGTCCATAGGTACAGGAGTGCTCAGCCACGTCGCTCTGCGGAGTGAGACGGCTGAGGAACCCCTAGCAGGGGCAAGTGTCGGTGCTACAAGAAATGGGGAGATACATGGGAACCGTGAGGAAGGTGATGCCATGCAATTGACCAGTGCCACCGAGGAAGGTAACTGGCCCATAAGTAGCAATGCTCCTGAGGTAACGGGGGTGGATGGGGAGGTAGAGCCCATAGCAGCGTCGGCTGTTGGGTCTGTAGAAATCCCCGGGGAGACAGCCTACGTAGCTGCTGTCACCCGCAGTCAGAGTGCCCGGAACGCAGATACCTGTCTGCCTTCCGGACCCTCCTCAGTCATCAGTGTGACTGAACCAGAGGTGGACCCAGTGCAGGTCCCAGAGGGCTCCCGTGGGGAAGGGACCCTGACGTCACTTCTGGCTTCCCCTAGCCAGGAGTTTCAGGCCGCTCTGCACACAGATGCGAGCCTAGAGAGTTTGAGACAACTCGCCGAGACGCGCTTCTCCGAGACTGATAAGGAGAAGGTGTTCTGGGAAGGAGGAAGGTTGTACCGGGAGACAGTACCCGGAGAATCACAAAAGGAGTGGTTGAGGGAAAGACAGCTGGTCGTCCCGCAGCAATTCCGGGGTGAGTTGTTGCGGATTGCCCATGAGATCCCGCTAGCTGGACACTTGGGGATCAGCAAAACTAAGGCCCGGCTGTCTCAACACTTCTATTGGCCTAAGATGGGGACAGATGTGTCAAACTACTGCCGCTCCTGTGTCACCTGTCAAAGAGTGGGGAAGGTGGGGCCTGCTCTTAAGGCTCCCCTGATCCCTTTGCCAGTGATAGAGGAGCCTTTCCAGAGGATTGCGGTGGACATTGTGGGCCCGCTGGCCGTCACCAGCAGCTCTGGAAAGCAATATATTCTTACTGTGGTAGACTACGCTACCCGGTACCCAGAGGCAGTAGCTCTGTCGTCAATTAGGGCAGATAAGGTGGCGGATGCCCTGTTGGCCATCTTTTCACGTGTAGGATTTCCCAGGGAAATGCTTACTGATCGAGGGACCCAATTTATGTCTCACCTAATGGAGGCTCTCTGTAAGAAAATGCAGGTGAAGCACCTGGTATCGAGTGCGTATCACCCACAGACCAATGGCTTGTGTGAACGCTTCAATGGTACCCTCAAACAGATGCTACGCATGCTGGTTGAGACACAAGGGCGCGACTGGGAGCGGTACCTCCCACACCTGCTATTTGCTTACCGAGAGGTTCCGCAGGCCTCGACGGGGTTCTCCCCCTTCGAGCTCCTGTACGGCAGGCGAGTCCGGGGACCCCTTGGGTTGGTAAGAGAATCCTGGGAAGAGGAGCCGAACCCTTCTGAAGTGTCCATAGTGGAGTATGTCATGCGCTTCCGTGACAAGATGCAGACCTTGACACAATTGGTGTATGACAACATGACGCAGGCTCAGGCTGATCAGAAGCACTGGTACGACCAGAACGCCCGGGAGCGGACCTACCACGTGGGTCAAAAGGTGTGGGTGCTGGTTCCTGTACCAACGGATAAGCTTCAGGCAGCCTGGGACGGCCCGTACGTCATCCACCAACAGCTCAACCCGGTCACCTATGTGGTCACGCTTGACCACACTCGGGGTAGGCGAAAGGCCTTTCACGTCAACATGATGAAGGCTCATCACGAACGTGAACCTTTCGTCCTACCGGTCTGCAGCGCACCCGAAGAAGGGGAGGAAGACGCCCTCCTGGACATGCTGGCCCAAGCCAAGGCCCGTGGGTCCATTGAGGACGTGGAGGTAAGCGCCTTGCTAGATGAACCACAGCGGTTGCAGTTGCAAACCACACTGGAACCCTTCCGGGTCGTGTTCTCCAACCGGCCTGGAAGGACTGAGTTAGCGGTCCACGAGGTGGACACCGGGAATCACGCCCCACTACGGCGAACACCCTATCGAATCTCTGACCAGGTGCAGCAGATTATGCGCCAGGAGATCGATGAGATGTTACAGCTGGGGGTGATTCGACGGTCAAAGAGCGCGTGGGCCTCACCTGTAGTTCTCGTGCCAAAGAAGGACCGGACCACCCGGTTCTGCGTGGACTACAGGGGGCTCAACGCCATTACAGCCTCTGACGCGCACCCAATGCCGCGCATCGAGGAGCTGCTTGAGAAGTTAGCTGGCGCAGAATACCTGACAATAATGGATCTGAGTCGCGGATACTGGCAGATTCCCCTGAGCCCCGAGGCGCAGGAGAAGTCCGCCTTTATCACACCCTTTGGACTGTACGAGTCCACGGTCATGCCCTTCGGCATGAAGAATGCCCCTGCCACTTTTCAGCGGATGGTCAATCTCCTGCTTCAGGGACTGGAGAAGTACGCCGTGGCGTACTTAGATGACATTGCCATCTTCAGTCCCTCCTGGGATGAACACCTGCAGCATCTCGAGGAGGTGCTCGGGCGAATTCACCGAGCAGGACTGACTATCAAGCCGGGAAAGTGCCAGATGGGCATGAGGGAGGTTCACTACCTGGGGCACCGGGTAGGTGGAAACACCCTGAAACCGGAGCCTGACAAAGTGGGCGTGATCGTGAACTGGCCCACTCCCAGGAACAAGAAACAGGTGATGTCCTTCCTGGGCACTGCAGGGTACTATAGGCGCTTCGTGCAGCACTATAGTAGCCTGGCAAAACCTTTGACGGACCTCACCAGGAAGAAGCTACCCCACATCGTCAACTGGACAGATGGCTGTGAGGGGGCCTTCCAGGCGTTGAAAACAGCACTGTGCAACGCCCCTGTGTTGAAAGCAGTCGACAGCAGTCGACCGTTCTTGGTACAGACCGACGCCAGCGAGTTTGGCCTTGGTGCTGTGCTCAGCCAGGTTGACTCGGAGGACCAAGAGCACCCCGTGTTGTACCTGAGCCGGAAACTTTTGCCGAGGGAAGTGGCCTACTCCACCATCGAGAAGGAGTGCCTGGCCATAGTCTGGGCTCTGCAGCGCTTGCAGCCCTACTTGTACGGTCGCACCTTCACGGTGGTGACCGACCACAACCCTCTGCGCTGGCTAAGCACCATGTGTGGAACCAATGGCAGGTTGCTACGCTGGAGCCTTGCCCTTCAGCAATTTGACTTCACCATTAAGCACAGAGCGGGCAAAGAGCATGGTAATGCAGATGGACTTTCCCGTCAGGGTGAACCCACGGACGTGCGCATGGAGGCATACCGAGAGGTCCTGCCGCCGTAGCGCACGCTAAAAGGGGGAGGTGTCACGATATGGTATGAAATATCATAAGTTAGTTTTCCTGCTAGCATGCGGGGGCTAAACCCCCCTTCTCTCTGGTTCTCTTTCTTTCCCTGTGTTTCTAGCTGTCTGTGTAGAAGAGCTTGCCTTGTGGGGGAGTTTTATTGACGAAAGGTATTTACGACGGGCATAGCTGCAAGAGAAATTTGTGTTAGCAGGAACTGTTAGAGAAACTTCTAGAATGCATGGGATTTCTTTGTTCTGTTTTTGGAAGATATTATGCAAACCGTTTAAGTTACGAACACCAAAATATATCGTCATAATCACACTCGGAGGATCTACGCATCACTCTAAATACGGGCGTCTAACTCCATCTGGTGAAGAAGTAGGGATTTCTCTGTAAATATGTATCCCAGACAGGGCATATTTGATCTCATCGGAATGCCCACGATACTATGAGATGAACGATGGGTATGGTGCGATTATTTTATGTTCTGTAGCGAAGATACGGGCATCAGATATATTTAATGCCCAGTTAGTGAAACCGAAGAGGTAGGAGGAGTTGGAAAACCAAGCCCTTTCTGTGAGGTCACAGACTGTAGGTTTTAAGTGCTGGCAGGCATCCAAGAGAGCAGAGTTGTGAGTTTTTACCTGAAGCGACCAGACTGCGAGTGCCCAATGCACTGGGATAGATGGAAAGCTCCTAGCCTGTTGCCTGCAATGCAATGATCTAAGAACATGTGAGTTATCTTTTCTTCCTTTAATCCTTTTATTTTTATAATTACCTTGTACATATTTGCAATTGTCTCATTTGTAACATCTTTGTAAAATATTTTATAAACACTGCCTAAAATCATTTATGGGGTATCCTATTTAATACTAGTTCGTTCTTCCTGCCCTAAACCGTACCCTGTCTCTGAAGGGAATTACGCTACTGTTTTTTGGGGTTTGCTCCAGACCCGTTCAATTGGAGCTGGTGGCAGCGACCGTGTGCCGGCTTTTGGGGGGTCACTGTAGCGACTGCGGCTTGATAATTATTGTTCCTGCCTGAGTGGGAGTAGTTATCGCATCGCTGCAGTGTTCCCAATAGCCAGTACATAACAGGCAGCGTTTCTGGCGACTAATTACCCCAGGTGCAGTACCTAATCTGACCTGAGAGTAAGGGGGGCGCCAGAGAGCTGCAAGTGTTAAGTGGAACTGTAAGCGGGATAGACACAAATCCCTGCAGTTCATGGTATATTGAAGAGCAGTGGGATACCTAGAATAAGCCCCTGCTGTAAACTAAGAGGTCAATAGCCTCGTGTGTGTTTTTTTCATCACATTGTGGCAGTGGAGGGATAACTAGGATAAGCCCCTGCACATGTGATAGCCGTCTGTTGGTTTAAAGTCACCCCAATCCGTGACTTATTGTGGGCAGCGGCTAAGGGATCTTGACAGTCACGGTGTGAATCGTGACAGAGGGCAATGAATATTAATTTCTCTTTAATAGTATCCTGGTATGATAGGCCCCCATCCCTGTCCTGGTTTGCATAGCCTTATCCTTATCCTGGTATGCATGGCCCCATCAGAAAACATTAAAAAAAAATTACACTTACATGTCCGGCGCTACCTGGCAGTGACCAATCCTGATGCCAGCAGCTGCTTTATGTTTGTTCACAGCACATGGCGGGAACATCGTATGCTGCTTGCAAGCTGAAGGGCAGCTGCCAAACCAGTCATGCTGAAGGATGTGGCAGGCAGCAGATCTCTCTCCACGGCATCTGCAGACTGTCACATCTGTCACATGTGCTCAGTGTGAACATGCTTTCATCTGTGAAGAGCACAGGGTGCCAGTGGCGAATTTGCCAATACTGGTGTTCTGTGGCAAATGCCAAGCGCCCTGCACGGTGTTGGGCTGTGAGCACAACCCCCATCTGTGGACATTGGGCACTCAGACCATCTTCATGGAGTCAGTTTCTAACTGTTTGTGCAGACACATGCACATTTGTGGCCTGCTGGAGGTCATTTTGCAGGGCTCTGGCAGTGCTCCTCCTGTTCCTCCTTGCACAAAGGCTAAGGTAGCGATCCAGCTACTGGGTTCTTGCCCTCCTAGGGCCCCCTCCACATCTTCTGGTGTACTGGCCTGTCTCCTGGTATCGCCTCCAACCTCTGGACACTACGCTGACAGGCACAGCAAACCTTCTTGCCACAGCTCGCATTGATGTGCCATCCTGGATGAGCAGCACTACCTGAGCCACTTGTGTGGGTTGTAGAGTCTGTCTCATGCTACCACGAGTGTGAAAGCACAACCAACATTCAAAATTGACCAAACATCAACCAGAAAGCATTGGTACTGAGATGTAGTCTGTGGTCCCCACCTGCAGAATCACTCCTTTATTGAGTGTGTCTTGATAATTGCCAATAATTTCCATCTGTTGTTTATTCCATTTGCACAACAGCATGTGAAATTGATTGTCAAACAGTGTTGCTTCCTAAGTTAACATTTTGATTTCACATAACTTTGATTTACTTGGAGTTATATTCTGTTGTTTAAATGTTCCCTTTATTTTGTGAGCAGGGTATATGATCCTTTATATCTCCTCCATAAACTTTATTTGGTTTTAAAAAGATATATAAAAAATGAATTAGCACAGCATATTGGACCTAAAAAATATATATGTATTTGGTCTAAGAGGTGAATGTTCATTTTATAGGCTTTCAGGTATAATTAATTTGTTGTAAATGTAATGTCAAGAAGAGCACTTGAAACTTCATCTGAGCATGAAAACCTGTACTAGAGATGCAATCTCATGAAAAGAGCTACATATGTAAGAAAAATACATCCTGAACAATTTTGTGACAGATGACTTTTGGTGAGATTTTCTCCAGAAATTATTAACCCAAACAGAAAAAGTATTTCTCAAATTGATTGTAGAAATGAACAATATTTCATCTTGAGCCTGAAATCTGAACTTTCAGTAGTTTAAAAAAATACTAATCAAAAGAGAGAAAAAAACTATTGTCAGGTAATTCTTGAAGGATAACAAGAAAAGAAACACTGAGCTTTTCTAACAAGTGTCAGGTTGTTAGAGCAGAATGTGTTATATTTGGAATCTGAGTGATAAGAAATTATGCAATTACAGTAAATCTTGTCTAAGAAGAAAGCCTATTATATCAAGGACAGAAAATGCCGGCCTTTTAAATATATGAAATATTGTAAGATGGTCAGGTTTTCTGAAGATCTGAAAGTTTTAGGCCGGCGTCACACATGCGAGTTTTACGGACGTAAGAGCGCAGAAACTACGTCCGTAAAACTCGCATTACATACGGCACAATTATTCTCAATGGGGCTGCTCCTATCAGCCGTATATTACGGTTCAGTATTATACGGCTTTCTACGGCAGTACAAAATCGCAGCATGCTGCGTTTGTCAGCGTATTGCGCAAAAAAAATCGCCAATGAAAGTCTATGGGGGCGAGAAAAATACGGATTCCACACGGACCAGCAGTGTGACTTGCGAGAAATACGCAGCGGTGTTAGTGAAAAGTCGGTAATTCAATTGCCGGCTTTTCATTTCTCCTGCACAAACCCGACATGATATGAGACATGGTTTACATATAGTAAACCATCTCATATCCCCTTTTTTTTTGCATATTCCACACTACTAATGTTAGTAGTGTGTATGTGCAAAATTTCAGCGCTGTAGCTGCTAAAATAAAGGGTTAAATGGCGGAAAAAATTGGCGTGGGCTCCCGCGCAATTTTCTCCGCCAGAATGGTAAAGCCAGTGACTGAGGGCAGATATTAATAGCCAGGAGAGGGTCCATGGTTATTGGCCCCCCCGTGGCTAAAAACATCTGCCCCCAGCCACCCCAGAAAAGGCACATCTGGAAGATGCGCCTATTCTGGCACTTGGCCACTCTCTTCCCACTCCCTGTAGCGGTGGGATATGGGGTAATGAAGGGTTAATGCCACCTTGCTATTGTAAGGTGACATTAAGCCAGATTAATAATGGAGAGGTGTCAATTATGACACCTATCCATTATTAATCCAATTGTTGGAAAGGGTTAAAAAACACACACACACACACATGATTTAAAAGTAGTTTAATGAAATAAACACAGCGGTTGTTGTAATAATTTATTGTTCTCTCAATCCATCAGGAACACCCTCGCTTGGCAAAATAATAAATGCACAAGATACATACCTTCTGATGTCAGATCACGTCCCACGAAGTAATCCATCTGAAGGGGTTAACTAATATTACAGGCAGGAGCCCTGCTAAATGCAGCGGTGCTCGTGCTTGTAATTCCCCGGCGAATGAATGAAATGTAGGTCATTGACCTACAGTTCCTTCAGTCGCGGTGATGTGCCCCCTGGTGGATGTCCTCATATGACCTGGAGCGTGGGAAAAAGTTCCCAGGCTGCAGTTCATGAAAACATCCAGCAGGGGCGCATCACCGCGACTCAATGTAAGTACAGATCCTGCTTTCCTTTCAGCACCCGGGGATTACAGGCACGAGCGAGTCGTTTATCGCAGCTCGTGCCTGTAATATTAGTTAACCCCTTCAGATGGATTACCTCGTTGGACGTGATCGGACATCAGAAGGTATGTATCTTGTGCGTTTATTATTTTGCCAAGCGAGGGCCTGGAAATGGATTGAGAGAGCAATAAATTAGTAAAACAACCGCTGTGTTTATTTCATTAAACTACTTTTAAATCATGTGTGTGTGTGTGTGTTTTTTAACCCTTTCCAACAATTGGATTAATAATGGATACACCTATCCATTATTAATCCAATTGACGCCTCTCCATTATTAATCTGGCTTAATGTCACCTTACAATAGCAAGGTGGCATTAACCCTTCATTAGCCCATATCCCACCGCTACAGGGAGTGGGAAGAGAGTGGCCAAGTGCCAGAATAGGCGCATCTTCCAGATGTGCCTTTTCTGGGGTGGCTGGGGGCAGATGTTTTTAGCCACGGGGGGGCCAATAACCATGGACCCTCTCCTGGCTATTAATATCTGCCCTCAGTCACTGGCTTTACCACTCTGGCGGAGAAAATTGCGCGGGAGCCCACGCCAATTTTTTCCGCCATTTAACCCTTTATTTCAGCAGCTACAGAGCTGAAATTTTGCACATACATACTACTAACATTAGTAGTGTGGAATATGCAAAAAAAAAGGGGATATGAGATGGTTTACTGTATGTAAACCATGTCTCATATCATGTCGGGTTTGTGCAGGAGAAATGAAAAGCCGGCAATTGAATTACCGGCTTTTCACATATATCGCGCTGAATGAAATCTAAATACAGAATATATATATATGTGTCTCAATGACATATATATATATATACACTCACTGGCCACTTTATTAGGTACACCTGTCCAACTTCTTGTTAACACTTAATTTCTAATCAGCCAATCACATGGCGGCAACTCAGTGCATTTAGGCATGTAGACATGGTCAAGACAATCTCCTGCAGTTCAAACCAAGCATCAGTATGGGGAAGAAAGGTGATTTGAGTGCCTTTGAACGTGGCATGGTTGTTGGTGCCAGAAGGGCTGGTCTGAGTATTTCAGAAACTGCTGATCTACTGGGATTTTCACGCACAACCATCTCTAGGGTTTACAGAGAATGGTCCGAAAAAGACAAAAAATCCAGTGAGCGGCAGTTCTGTGGGCGGAAATGCCTTGTTGATGCCAGAGGTCAGAGGAGAATGGGCAGACTGGTTCGAGCTGATAGAAAGGCAACAGTGACTCAAATCGCCACCCGTTACAACCAAGGTAGGCCTAAGAGCATCTCTGAACGCACAGTGCGTCGAACTTTGAGGCAGATGGGCTACAGCAGCAGAAGACCACACCGGGTACCACTCCTTTCAGCTAAGAACAGGAAACTGAGGCTACAATTTGCACAAGCTCATCGAAATTGGACAGTAGAAGATTGGAAAAACGTTGCTTGGTCTGATGAGTCTCGATTTCTGCTGCGACATTCGGATGGTAGGGTCAGAATTTGGCGTAAACAACATGAAATCTTTGGGATGTGGTGGAACGGGAGATTCGCATCAGGGATGTGCAGCCGACAAATCTGCGGCAACTGTGTGATGCCATCATGTCAATATGGACCAAAATCTCTGAGGAATGCTTCCAGCACCTTGTTGAATCTATGCCACGAAGAATTGAGGCAGTTCTGAAGGCAAAAGGGGTCCAACCCGTTACTAGCATGGTGTACCTAATAAAGTGGCCAGTGAGTGTATATATATATATATATATATATATATATATATATATATATATATACTGTATATATGTTTTCCCTAACATTTGAGCACATAAATCCATTAGATGTCGGTTTTGCAAGCCTGCGCGAAAATCTCGCAGTACGGATGCCATACGGATTACATACGGAGGATGCCATGCGCAAAATACGCTGACACACCCTGACTACGGATCAATATTTTGGGAACATTTCTCCGTATTACGGCCGTAGTACGGACGTATAATACGAGGCGTATTGTCTTACGCCAAGTGTGACGCCGGCCTTAGTGTGCAAAATTTAGGAAGCACCCTAGTTTTTATGTTATAAAAAGGTAATACTGTAACTGCCATTTAGTTGGTCACAAATTAAAAATCAAAGGAAAAGAGTAAAACTAAAGTATAAAATGTCTGTTATAAAAAATCTACTCCATTTAAGAATACTTGTTCTGTCCAGTGAATTGTATTCTATACCATCCTATACTTATATTAATAATCATTTCTATTTTGTTCAATTTTTATAGGTGACAAGTTTAAATGTTGTTAGCTACTTTGTGACATTAGTCAGCTGTCATCTATTAGTTCTTTATACTAGTAAAAGCCATTGTGGATCCGATTAGCTGTCATCACCAAGATCCTTACTATATATATATATATATATATATATATATATATATATATATATATATATATATATATATATATATATATATATAGCATATTGAAATGGCTGATACATATGACATAAGTCATTATTGTAAATATAATTTCATCCTCTATTAGATGTTGGGACACTGAAGGATTTGGAGCTTGCGTAAGACTGTGGCCATACTAATTTACTAATATTGGCGCTTCTCGAGATTACAGGCAATGCTAGGTTGAATTGGCATTTGATTTTATTATATATGTTGTAGTATATAATAAAAATGTTTATAATTTCCAATTTTTACAATTTTTAACATGGTTGTGCTTGATTAACTTTAGTTGTTGTATGTGTTATTTAGGTTAGTCAAGTATTTTTATTTAAAGAATAAAGTATTTTTAGCACATTTATTACTAATATATTCACTTATTTATGTGACCTTAACAAACTGACATGATCATCAACCCCCTTTACTCCAGAGGGTGGTTTGCACATTAACAACCGGACCAATTTTTACAATTTTGACCACTGTCTCTTTATGAGGTATTAACTCTGGAATGCTTCAATGGATCTTGGTAATTCTCAGAATGTTTTCTCGAGACATATTGTACTTTGTGATGGTGCTAAAATTTCTTTGATATGACTTGCGTTTATTTGAGAAAAAAAAAGGAAATTTCCAACTTTGAATTTTCATGGCCTTAAATCACAGGGATATGTCACACAAAATACTTAAAGGGAACCTGTCACCTCCCAGGCGTTTGTAACTAAAAGAGCCACCTTGTGCAACAGTAATGCTGCATTCTGACAAGGTGGCTCTTTTAGTTCTGGTCTCTGGCACTGGGCACTGCTGCAATAATGGTTTTTGAAGTTTGTCCCTCATACCTGTGAAATTGTCCCGGGACAGGTCCTTCCCCCCTAATCCAGATGCTTCCCAGCCGTCACTCATGGCCTCTGCGCGCCGGGCGCCGCCTCCTCTCCTTCATTAGCATCCCCGGCACCTATGCTGTAAGTTCAAAGGGCAGCGCAACTGCGCATGCCCGGAAAAAAAATGACAGCGCAGGCTCCGGGGATGCTAATGAAGGAGAGGAGGCGGCGCCCGACACACAGAGGCCATGAGTGACGGCTGGGAGTCATCTGGATTAGGGGGGAAAGACCTGTCCTGGGACAATTTCACAGGTATGAGGGACAAACTTCAAAAGCCATTATTGCAGCAGTGCCAGGGACCCAAACTAAAAGAGACACCTTGTCAGAATGCAGCATTTGTGCTGCACAAGGTGGCTCTTTTAGTTACAAACGCCTGGTGGGGGAGACAGGTTCCCTTTAATAAGTAACATTTCCCACATGTCTACTTTACATTAAAAAAATTTTGGAACCAAATTTTTTTTGTTAGGCAGTTATAAAGGTTAACAGTTGACCAGCGATTTCTCATTTTTACAACACCATTTTCTTTAAGGACCACATCACATTTGAAGTCACTTTGAGGGGTTTATATGATAGAAGATACCCAAAAGCAGGGCCGTATTTGCCACTAGGCACGTGAGGGCATGTGCCTAGGGCAGGGACAATGCAGGGGGCGGCACCTGAGCAAGGTTTTTTTTTTGTTTTGTTTTGTTTGTTTTTTAAAGCTGGGTCACCTCCTGACCGACCCCGCCCCCCCTGCCCCCCCCTGGCCACCCCCCCTGGCCACCCCCCCTGGCCGCCCGCCTCCCACCTGCCCTCCTTGAAGACGATACTCACCCTGCTCCAGCGATGCCTGGTCTCGGCATCTGGAGCTCGTCCTGAATGAGAGGTCACGTGGTACCACTAATTAAGGTCATGAATATGCGCATATTCATGACCTTAATGAGCAGAGCGGTATCACCTGACCGCTCACGCAGGAAGAAGGTGCAGCGCGCCGGATGTCGGGACAGCCAGAGGGACGTCGTGGCTGCGCGGTGAGGAACAGGTGAGTATGAGGGATGGGGGGACAGGGGAGGGGGGAAGAAGGAGGACGGTAAGCCACACCATTCAAGATGGGGGGTTGGTGGAATATGAGCCATGCATACAGGGCGGGTGGACTATGAGCCATGCATACAGGGGGGTGAATATGAGCCATGCATGCGGGGGAGAGGTTAAATATGAGCCAAGCATACAGGGGGGGAATATGAGCCATACATACAGGGGGGGTGGAATATGAACCATGCATACAGGGGGGTGAATATGAGCCATGCATATGGGGGGGAGTGGAAATATGAGCCAAGCATACAGGGGGGGAAATATGAGCCATGCATACAGTAGGGGGGTGAATATGAGCCATGCACACAGTGGGGGAATATGAGCCATGCATACAGGGGGGGTTGAATATGAGCCATGCATACGGGGGGAGGGGAAATATGAGCCAAGCATACAGGGGGGGGAAATATGAGCCAAGCATACAGGGGGGGGAAATATGAGCCATGCATACAGGGGCGGTTGAGTATGAGCCATGCATATGGGGGGAGGGGAAATATGAGCCAAGCATACAGGGGGGGTGGAATATGAGCCATGCATACAGGGGGGGTGGAATATGAGCCATGCATACAGGGGGGTGAATATGAGCCATGCATACGGGGGGAGTGGAAATATGAGCCAAGCATACAGGGGGGGAAATATGAGCCATGCATACAGTAGGGGGGTGAATATGAGCCATGCATACAGTGGGGGAATATGAGCCATGCATACAGGGGGGGTGGACTATGAGCCATGCATACAGGGAGTGAATATGAGCCATGCATGCGGGGAGAGGTTAAATATGAGCCAAGCATACAGGGGGGAATATGAGCCATACATACAGGGGGGGGTGGAATATGAGCCATGCATACAGGGGGGGTGGAATATGAGCCATGCATACAGGGGGTGAATATGAACCATGCATACGGGGGGAGTGGAAATATGAGCCAAGCATACTGGGGGGGAAATATGAGCCATGCATACAGTAGGGGGTTAATATGAGCCATGCATACAGTGGGGGATTATGAGCCATGCATACAGGGGGAATATGAGCCATGCATACAGGGGGGGTGGAATATGAGCTGTGCATACAGGGGGGGTGGAATATGAGCCATGCATACAGGGGGGTGGAATATGAGCCTTGCATACAAGGGGGTGAATATGAGCCATGCATACGGGGGGAGGGGAAATACGAACCAAGCATACAGGGGGGAATATGAGCCATGCATACAGTAGGGGGTGAATATGAGCCATGCATACAGTGGGGGAATATGAGCCATGCATACAGGGGGGAATATGAGCCATGCATACAGGGGGAATATGAGCCATGCATACGGGGGGGAAATATGAGCCAAGCATACAGGGGGGGAAATATGAGCCATGCATACAGTAGGGGGGTGAATATGAGCCATGCATACAGGGGGGTGAATATGAGCCATGCATACAGGGGGTGAATATGAGCCATGCATACAGGGAGGGGAAATATGAGCCAAGCATACAGGGGGGAATATGAGCCATGCATACAGGGGGGGGAATATGAGCCATGCATACAGTAGGGGGGTGAATATGAGCCATGCATACAGGGGGGTGAATATGAGCCATGCATACAGGAGGGGGGTCATTATACAGTATGGAGAACTGTGTGTGGCCATAATACAGTATTGAGCATCATGTGTGGCCGTTATACAGGATGGAGCATCATGTGTGGCCATTATACAGTATGGAGCATCATGTGTGGCCTTTATACAGTATGGAGCATCATGTGTGGCCGTTATACAGGATGGAGCATCATGTGTGGCCATTATACAGGATGGAGCATAATGTGTGGCCATTATACAGTATGGAGCATCATGTGTGGCCATTATACAGTATGGAGCATCATGTGTGGCCAATGGCCATTATACAGTATTGAGCATCATGTGTGGCCGTTATACAGTATGGAGCATCATGTGTGGCCATTATACAGTATGGAGCATCTTGTGTGGCCATTATACAGTATGGAGCATCATGTGTGGCCATTATACAGTATGGAGCATCATGTGTGGCCATTATACAGTATGGAGCACTGTGGCCATATTTTTTTGTTTATAATTATTGTATATAAAACAGTGTGATCAGCAGTGTTAAATGGCTGTGGTTGGGACGTGGATATGGGTGTGACTAGTTGTGAAATGGGTGTGGTCAGAGGCGTGGCCTAAAATTTGCCACGGCGCACTACGTGCGCCACAAACTTTATACCTCCTTCCCTTCTTCAAAAGTTGGGAGGTATAGTACTGCATTTGCCAGATCATGGCAAGTGCCGCAAATCCCATAGGGAATGAATGAGGTGGAACGCAGTGTTGCTGTAAGTGATCCGTTACGTGGCACATGCAGAAAAAACTGCCGGATCTGCTGCAAAAGGCAACTTTCACATCAGGGAATCTTGCCAAAGTCACTGCCGATAGTGTCATACTCGCCAAAGGGGGAGGCAGCGCTAAAAGTGCCTAGGGCAGCAGAAACTCTAAATACGGCCCTGCCCAAAAGTGACACCATTTTTTAAACTGCCCTCCTCAAGGTTCTCAAAACCACATTGAAGAAGTTTATTAACTCTTCAGGTGCTTCCCAGGAATTTTTGGGATGTTTAAAAAAAAGATAAACTTACTTATAAAATTATTTCAGACCCAAATTTTGTTCACATGAGTAACAGGAGAAATTTGACTACAAAATTTGTTATGCAATTTGCCCTGAGTACACCGATACCCCACTTGTGGGGGTAAACCACTGCTTGGGAGCATGGCAAAGTTCGAAATGGAAGGAGCGCCATGTGACTTTTTCAAAGCAAAATTGGCTGGAATTGAGATCGGACACCATGTCGCTTTTGTAGAGCCCCTGATGTGCCTGAACAGTGGAAACCCCCCACATGTGGCCTCATTTTGGAAACTAGACCACCCAAGGAACTTATATAGATGTGTGGTGAGCACTTTGAACTCCCAAGTGCTCTCCAGAAGTTTATAATGTAGAGCCATGAAAATAAAATATCATATTTTTTCCACAAAAATAATTTTTTGACCCCAATTTTTTATTTTACCAAGGGTATCAGGAGAAATTGGACCCCAATAGTTGTTGTTTAGTTTGTCCTGAGTACATTGACACCCCATATGTGGGGGTAAACCACTGTTTGGATGCATGGCAGAGGTCGGAAAAGAAGGAGCGCCATTTGACTTTTTCAATGCAAAATTAGATGGAAATTAGATTGGACATCATGTCGCGTTTTGAGAGCCCCTGATGTGCCTAAACAGTGGAAACCCCCCACAAGTAACCCCATTTTGGAAACTACACCCCTTAAGGAATGTCTTAGATGCATGGTGAGCACCTTGAACTCCCAGATGCTTCACAGAAATGTATAATGTTGAGCCATGAAAATAATAAAATCACACTTTCCTCACAAAAATGTTATTTTAGCCCCAAATGTTTGCATTTTCATAAGGGCAAAAGAGAATTTGCACCATACAATTTGTTGTGCAATTTCTCTTGAGTATGCTGATACCCCATATCTAAGGGAACACTAGGTTTGAGGCACAGTGCAAAGCTCAGAATGGAAGAGGCACCATATTGGAGTTTAGATTTTGCTGGAATGGTTTGAGGGTGCCATGTCACATTCACAGTGTCCCTGAGGTGCCAGAACAACAGAAATCCCTTTATGTGAACTCATTTTACAAACTACACTCCCCAATGAATTCATCTAGGGGTTCAATGATCATATTTACACCACATGTGCCTCACAGAATTTTATACCACTGAGCGGTGAAGAAAGAATAAATTACATTTTTACCACTAAAATGAAGCTTTAGCCCCAAGTTTTTAATTTTTTTAAGGGCTAATAGAATTTTTTTTTACTACAAACTGAGGTCCATTTTTTCCTGAATGCGCCAATACCATACATGTAATCAGGAAATATTTTTCAGGCACAGTGCAAAGCTCAGAAGGCAAGCAGATTTTACTGTTATGGTTTTCAGGTGCCATGACCCACTGGAAGAGCACTTGAGATGCCAGAACATCATAACCCCCCTGAGTGACCCCATTTTAGAAAGTACACCTCTCAATGAATTTATCTAGCGGTGCAGTGATCATATTGACACCATGGGTGTGTCACAGAATTTTATACCATTGGGCAGTGAAGACAAAAGAACTACATTTTTACCATCAAAATTTAGTTTTAGCCAAAAATTTTACATTTTTACAGAAGAAGTGTGTACAAATGGCACCAAAATTTATCCCACAATTTCTCCTGAACGTGGCAATACCCCATATGTGGCTTTACAGCACTACTTAGCCATACAAAGAGACTCGGAAGTACAGTGTTCATTTTAAGACATGGTCACAAATCAAAGTCAAACATCAGAGATACCTCATTCTGATACTTGACTCTGATACCTAACTCTGATACTTGACTCTGAAACCTAACTCTGATACTTGACTCTGATACCTAAATCTGATACCTGAGTCTGATGCCTAACTCTGATACTTGACTCTGATACCTAAATCTGATACCTGAGTCTGATACCTAACTCTGATACTTGACTATGATACCTAACTCTGATACCTGAGTCTGATACCTAACTCTGATACATGAAATTAGTAAAATTAGCTAAAATTAGCACCTGGGATCACTTGAGCTTGTGGTGCAATGGTAAGGCCAATTTAGATGAAACCCCTGAGGGATCCATTCACTATACTGAGGTTACTCTTGATTGTTCAGTGCTGTCCTTCTTTTCAGAAGTGCACAAGACTGTGGCCGACAGCTTTTATGCAATCCTAAAAAGACAGACACCGCCGCATCACAGGTCAGTTGGCATCCACAGTGCACCCATCTGCCTCACTCTAGGGAATCTTATGCCGGGGGTTCCATCTGAATTACATATTTCAGAGATTTACATGGAAACCCCAGTGCAAGCACTCAGCGCAGGATAGATGTGCGCCAAGCCTTACTGTGATCTTTGGAAGGCAGAATGAAAAAATCAACAGCATGTGAAGAATTGGTTTTATTTATTTTTTACATTGTTCCTCGTGCAATATAAGTGATTAGGTGACTTTTTTCTTCTGGTCGGTGCAGTTATAGTGATACCGGATTTAGGCCTCTTTCACCAATCCGTATCTCCGGTATGTGTGGTGATAGTTTTCACACGTACTTGAGACATGTACACACATAGACCCATTCAAGTGAATGGGTCTGTGCACATGTTAGTGTGCTTCCATGGACCATGTGTCCGTGGGCAAAACACACTGACAAGTCCATTTACTAATGTCAGCAAGGGCCACAAAACGTCCCGCATATGTGCATACAAATAACACACATGGATGTCATCCATGTGATATGCATCTGCACCGGGGAAGAAACGTTACAGTAAGCACTGTCCCCATCACCAGGTGCTGAACATGGCTGTAAACATTCTCCCCTGCTCTGCCGGAGAGCTCTCACGGTGCTAGCAGGGATCTCACCGCAGTTTAGCCTGGCTGGAAATCGAGCCTCAGTGACCAGAGATAAGCTCAATGACATCACCACCGGCCACTGAGGCTCACAGCAGCTCATTCACCAGTGGTTATCATCTTGGACGGTCGCATCTTGGCACTGCCCAGGTTGAAAACTATTTATCTCCCATTCTTGGATTACGGCATGGGACAGAACAACCAACAGGTGAGGGATATTGTTTTTTTCTTATTTTTGTTTTACTACAGGAAAACGAAGGCTTCAGTGGAATTAGGTGTAAGGTGAGTATAACCATGGGCATGATGTCACCTGACAATACAAAGGTGACATCAACCCCACAAATATGAAATCCACTTAACACAACTACAGGGCAAGTGGGAAGAGCTGTTCACAGCATCAGAATTGGCATATCTGATAGATGTCTTTTCTGAGCAGTTGTAGGCTGCTATTTTTAGGCTGGGGGTCAATATCTATGACCCCTTACCAGCCTGAGAATACCAGCTGTGAACTTTAACAAGGCTGGTTGTCAAAACTGGGGGGAACCAACCCATGCTTTTTTTTTATTATTTATTTATTTAAAAAAAAAAAAAAAAACAGTGAGGGGAAGCCTCTGTTCTTGATAACCAACCTTGCTGAAGTTGTCAGCTAAGAGCTGCTGTCCCTAGCTGTGCCAGGCTAATTATAGAAAAAACAGGTGAACCCACGCTATTATTTTTCATGAATCTATTTATTTATAGCGCAGGTGGAGGCTGATGAATACCCCATCAGCCGCGGCTGCTGTCACTGATATTAGCAGCAGTAGGGCTAGGCTGATGGGAGTAATAGTCCCATCAGCTGCTGCCTGCTGTCTCCTTTATCACTTAAATATAACTTTTATCATTCTCCTCTGTTCGCGGCGATTGCCGGTAGAGCAGGGGAGAATGAGAGCCGTGTTCAGCACCCAGCGCCAGGGAACATTGCATGCTGTAACACTTCCCCCCTGGCGCCCTTCCATGTTGTACTGATGTGGCATATGAATGCCACATGTGTGCCGCAAGTATTACACATACAGACACTGACATTTCTGGCAGTTTTTTTTCCAGTACTGGAAACATGAGGAAGAGTGAAAGAGGTCTTATAGCGGGTTTTTATGTTTGGCTACTGTCACACACTAAAAGACGCTGTTTATTGCAAAAAATATTTTTTGCATCACCATATTTTGAGCACCATAATTTTTCCGTATTTTGTCCTACAAAGATATGTGAGGGCCTTTTTTTGTGGGACGAATTGACGTTTTTATTGGTAACATTTTCAGGCACATGACATTTTTTGATGGCTTTGCATTCTCACTTTTGGGAGACAGAATGAACAAAAACTAATAATTCAGGAATTTCTTTTGGGGGGGTTATGCCTTTCTGCGTTTTGTAAAATTGATAAGGCGGTTTTATTCTTCGGGTCAGTATGATTACAGCGATACCTCATTTATATGTTTTTTATACTTTGGCGCCTTTATACAATAAAAAATATTTTACAGAAAAAATAATGATTTTTGCATCATTTTATTCTGAGAGCTATAACTTTTTTATTTTTACACTGATGGAGCTGTATTGCAGCTGTTTTTTTGCGGGACAAGATTACATTTTCAGTGGTACCATGCTTATTTATGTCTGTCTTTTTGATCGCGTGTTATTCCACTTTTTGTTTGGCAGTATGATAATAAAGCATTGTTTTTTGCCTTTTTTATGGTGTTCCCTAAAGGGGTTAACTAGTTAGACAGCTTTACAGGTCTAGTCGTTGCGGACGTGGCAATACAAATATGTGTAATTTTATTGTTTATATATTTTTTCTTTCAAATATTTTGGAGATAGAATATACAGTTGTGCTCAAATGTTTACATATCCAGCAGAATTTTTGCTTTTTTGGCCTTTTTTCAGAGAATGTAAATGATAACACCAAAACTTTTTCTCCACTCATGATTAGTGGTTGGGTGAAGCCATTTATTGTCAAACTACTGTGTTTTCTTTTTTAATCATAATGGCAACCCAAAACATCCAAATGGCTTCACCCAACAACTAATCATGAGTAGTGTTGAGCATTCCGATACCGCAAGTATTGGGTATCGGACGATACTTGCGGTATCGGAATTCCGATACCGAGTTCCGATACTTTTGTAATATCGGGAATCGGTATCGGAACCATATTCATGTGTAAAATAAAGAATTAAAATTAAAAATATGGATATACTCACCTCTCCGGCGGCCCCTGGATCTTACCGCAGTAACCGGCAGCCTCCGTTCCTAAGAATGAGCGCGTGAAGGGCCTTCAATGACGTCGCAGCTTCTGATTAGTTGCGTGAGCGCTCATGTGACCGCTCACGCGACCAATCACAAGCCGCGACGACATCGCAGGTCCTTCACGCGCTCATTCTTAGGAACGGAGGCTCCCGGTTACGGCGGTAAGGTCCAGGGGCCGCCGAGAGGTGAGTATATGGATATATATATATATATATATATATATATATATATATACTCACCTCTCCGGCGGCCCCTGGACCTTACCGCCATAACCGGGAGCCTCCGTTCCTAAGAATGAGCGCGTGAAGGACCTGCGATGATGTCGCGGCTTGTGATTGGTCGCGTGAGCGCTCACGTGACCAATCAGAAGCCACGACGTCATCAAAGGCCATTCACGCGCTCATTCTTAGGAACGGAGGCTCCCGGTTACATCGGTAAAGTCCAGGGGCCGCCGGAGAGGTGAGTATATCCATATTTTTTATTTTAATTCTTTATTTTACACATGAATATGGATCCCAGGGCCTGAAGGAGAGTTTCCTCTCCTTCAGACCCTGGGAACCATTCCGATACTTTGCGTCCCATTGAAATGCATTGGTATTGGGTATCGGTATCGGCGAGAACCGATATTTTGCCGGTATCGGCCGATACTATCCGATACCGATACCAATGCATATCGGAAGGTATCGCTCAACACTAATCATGAGTGGAGAAAAAGTTTTGGTGTTATCATTCATATTCTCTGAAAAAAGGCCAAGAAAGCGGAACTGGGGTATGTAAAGTTTTGAGCACAACTGTATTTACATTTTTTATTTATTTTTTTAAATATATTTTTACAATTATTTAAACTTTTTTTTTCTTTTTTTTCTTACTTTTTTCAAATTTTCTTACTTTGTCCCACTATGGGACTATCATTTTTTGCAGGGTGATCACTTCTATAGCATGGAGATGAAGCAGCTTCTTCATGCTGTAGAAACAGTCAACTCTGCACTGACAGAAAAACTTGCCCATCATGCACTGGGCATGATCAGCAAGTTTTCTAGGTCTGATGCCCCGGACGTTGTCATGACGACATCAGGTCCCCAATGATCGGGACCCTGCATCATGCCTTGGGGTCTCCGATATCTACCGGAATGCTGCAATCGTGTTTGATCACAGCATTTCAGGGGTTAAAGTGCCTGAAGCAGTCTGTGACCACTCCTGGCACCTAGTGCTGGGTGTCAGCTGTCAGAATCAGTTGACACTCGAGCGGGCGATCGCAATGGCATTACTGTATATTCTGTCCCTAGTCAAATAGGCCCAGGGCACATGGACGGAATATTACGTCCGATGTCAGAAATGGGTTAAGCAAATAATTTGATGTTATCCATCATATTTATACTCACTTTTTATCTTTAAGAATAGTAAAATAAGCATTACCTATTTTTTTAATTTCTTTAGAATCCTGTGCTGCCTCTCTTTCCAACAATTTTTATTTACAATACTACAGCGGTAAGAGCTTGTCTACAGCACATGACCATTTCAATAAATTATTCACCTAAACTATTTACTGTAGTGTTGTCTACCTCAGGATCACTGCTTAGTCCAATGACTGCCTGCAGTGGTTTCTAGCGAAAGAAGTTTTAGCTTTCCTAATGAGTTTGTGTGAAAATAAGTAATATCAAATGTGATACTACAATGCAGCAAATATTTTATTAGACATAAATTTAGTCATCATCATGCAATCATACCATGATTGTTAAAAGTGTTGAATTGTCTATTTGCCATTTAATGGGCACGTTGCCATTTGCTGGGCAGCTAAAATATAGAATAACAAAATAAAGAAACAATATAATGCATAGATATTTATCCTTACTAAAATTGTACTTGGCATATATTGCAGATTAGTAATTTAATATAATTAGTCTTGTTTTGAGCTGCAATACATAAGGTTTAACTAGTCGAGAAAGGTTGAACTTGATGGACCTCTGTTTTTTTTAAATTTATGTGACTATGTAACTAAATTAGAACATATAGTTACATAATTACATATTTATTATTTTTGAAAAAAGACACATATATCGTTCAAGTTCAACCAAAGGATGGAAAGAAATAAAGCCATTAGGTTTTTAGGATCATCCATAATGACCCAGTCTGTCAAAGAGAGAACATTTTTCTCTACTGTTCCTAAATTTCCATTGACTGTATCAAGATTCCGAAAATTAGCTGTACACATGTACTTAAGTATTTATATCTTCTAAAAAGCATCTAATGCTTTCTTGCAGCCATCGATAATACCTGCTGTGACTAGCTCCTGAGATAGGCTGGTCTATAGAGGAATAGTTCTCATGTTATAGAATCCTTGCATCCTATGGAGATTAAACCTTTTTTTAGATGGATGTAGAGCCTTGTTTGTTTTTGGAAAGATTTTACACGAAATAGCTATACTTAAAGGGAACCTATCACCCCGTTTTTTTCGGTATGAGATAAAAATACTGTTAAATAGGGCCTGAGCTGTGCATTACAATAGTGTAGTTTGTGGACCCCGATTCCCCACCTATGCTGCCGAAATACGTTACCAAAGTAGTCGTTTTCGCCTGTCAATCAGGCTGGTCAGGTCGGATGGGCGTGGTTTCTTCCCCCAGATATTGCGTAGTTTTCTGTTGGTGGCGTAGTGGTGTGCGCATGTCCAAGGTCCCGAATCCTGCACAGGGGTGTGAAAATAGCAGCGATGTCCGTTATTCCATTGGTGATCGGTGGGCGCGGCCATCTTGCTTTGGCCGCGCGTGCGCAGAAGCGGCGCTCTGCTGGCCGCGGCTTCAGGAAAATGGCCACGGGATGCAGCGCGTGCGCAGATGGATATCGCGGCGGCCATTTTCCTGAAGCCGCGGCCAGCAGAGCGCCGCTTCTGCGCACGCGCGGCCAAAGCAAGATGGCCGCGCCCACCGATCACCAATGGAATAACGGACATCGCTGCTATTTTCACACCCCTGTGCAGGATTCGGGACCTTGGACATGCGCACACCACTACGCCACCAACGGAAAACTACGCAATATCTGGGGGAAGAAACCACGCCCATCCGACCTGACCAGCCTGATTGACAGGCGAAAACGACTACTTTGGTAACGTATTTCGGCAGCATAGGTGGGGAATCGGGGTCCACAAACTACACTATTGTAATGCACAGCTCAGGCCCTATTTAACAGTATTTTTATCTCATACCGAAAAAAACGGGGTGATAGGTTCCCTTTAAAGAAGTGAATTAGTGAATAACATCCCAACTCATTTGTCTCTTCTTCAGACTAAGTTACTCTAATTCTTACACTCTTTCCAAGTACATCAAGATTCTTCTATACAAGTGGCTCTTCTAGCTTTGCTATTAAAGAGCTTATTTATATTCTGTAGGAGTTTACACTGTGTGCAGAATTATTAGGCAAGTTGTATTTTAATCACATTATACTTTTTATACATGTTGTCCTACTCCAAGCTGTTCAGGCTTGAGAGCCGACTACCAATTAAGTAAATCAGGTGATGTGCATCTCTGTAATGAGGAGTGGTGTTGTCTAATGACATCAAAACCCTATATAAGGTGTGCTTAATTATTAGGCAACTTCCTTTCCTTTGGCAAAATGGGTCAGAAGAGAGATTTGACGGGCTCTGAAAAGTCCAAAATTGTGAGATGTCTTGCAGTGGGATGCAGCAGTCTTGAAATTGCCAAACTTCTGAAGCGTGATCACTGAACAATCAAGCGTTTCATGGCAAATAACCAACAGGGTCGCAAAAAAGGTGCAAAATAACTGCCCATGAATTGAGGAAAATAAAGCGTGAAGCTGCCAAGATACCATTTGCCACCAGTTTTGCCATATTTCAGAGCTGCAACGTTACTGGAGTAACAGAAAGCACAAAGTGTGAGATACTCAGATACTCAGATACTCAGATAAGGAAGATAAGGAAGGCTGAAAAACGACCACCTTTGAACAAGAAACATAAGATAAAACGTCAAGACTGGGCCAAGAAATATCTTAAGACTGACTTTTCAAAGGTTTTATGGACTGATGAAATGAGAGTGACTCTTGATGGGCCAGATGGATGGGCCAGAGGCTGGATCAGTAAAGGGCAGAGAGCTCCACTCCGACTCAGACACCAGCAAGGTGGAGGTGGGGTACTGGTATGGGCTGGTATCATCAAAGATGAACTTGTAGGACCTTTTCGGGTTGAGGATGGAGTGAAGCTCCACTCCCAGACCTACTGCCAGATTCTGGAAGACAACTTCTTCAAGCAGTGGTTCAGGGAGAAGTCGGTATCGTTCAAGTAAAACATGATTTCAGTGTGGCTGGCCAGTAAAGGTCACAAAGAAGAAAAAATAACGACATGGCCCCCTTGTTCACCTGATCTGAACCCCATAGAGAACCTGTGGTCCCTCATAAAATGTGAGATCTATAGGGAGTGAAAACAGTACACCTCTCAGAACAGTGTCTGGGAGGCTGTGGTGGCTGCTGCACGCAATGTTGATCGTAAACAGATCAAGCAACTGACAGAATCTATGGATGGAAGGCTGTTGAGTGTCATCATAAAGAAAGGTGGCTATATTGGTCACTAATTTTTTGGGGTTTTGTTTTTGCATGTCAGAAATGTTTATTTCTAAATTGTGTGCAGTTATATTGGTTTACCTGGTGAAAATAAACAAGTGAGATGGGAATATATTTTGTTTTTATTAAGTTGCCTAATAATTCTGCACAGTAATAGTTACCTGCACAAACAGATATCCTATATTTGGGTTGATTGAGAACATAGTTGTTGATCAATAATAAAAATAATCCTCTAAGATACAACTTGCTTAATATTTCTGCACACAGTTTATAGACATTGTCATTACTAGAGTTGAGCGACTTTTACTTTTTTCAGATCGAGTCGGGTTTTGCGAAACCCGACTTTGTCACAATTCAGTTCGGGTGAAATCGGCCGATTATTGCGGAAAGTCGGGGGACAACTGAAACACGAAACCCAATGCAAGTCAATGGGGAATCAAAGTCGGCAGTGAGTGGAGGACAGGAAAACACCTACAGTGCCCATTTTAATGCCAAAAACATCAATTCTTATTACTTAAGCTTGTCAATCTTAATTTACTTTATAATAATAGCTAGGCATTGAAAACAGGGGGTCATTTGGCTAAAGTTGTGGGGGGGGTAGAGCTGGCTCAAGATTTTCGTGGGCCCAGGAAACGAGGAATACGTCAGGGCGGTGGAGCAGGGAGAGGTAAGTATTTCAACTTTGCAAGTGCTGTGATCCTGAGCAAGCAGGGGGGGCCCACTCTTTGGCACTGGCACAGGGCCCCTCATAGTACGGCGTTGTGTTTGATGGCGGGTGGCACCTCCCACTGGCAGAGACACTTTTGCGTACTATGAGGGGCCCTGTGCCAGTGACGTCGCCAATGAGTATGACCCCCCACCTGATGAAGGAACCTGCACTTTCATCTGCACCTTCCTCTTTGTCCCCTTGTAAGGTGGTATAGTATGCAGGAAAGGGGAACCTGACTTTCAGCAGGGTCAGATTCTGGATGTGTAGAGGGCAAGGGGAATGTAGTGGTCTGGGTCAATGTACCAGCAAACTCATCTAGCAGTGGCTGGGCAATGGGCAGGATGAGGAGGAAACACAGATATAGGCCCAAATAATAAAGTAGGCTAAATGCAGTTCAAATGTGGTAACAGGACTAAACAGGCGGCATTGCTTTGTTCGGTGGAGGAAAACTGTAATGGGTGGCAGACACAGTTAGTAGGCCCAAATAATAAAGTGGGCTAAATGTCTGCCAAAAAATTGTTCATAAATAAACAGGTGGCATAGCTAGGTACAGGGGTGGTTCCTCTGCTGAGTAGCAGACAGTGGTAGTAGGCGCAAAGTATTAACTGGTCTAAATGGGGGCCAGGGCCCCTGTATATTTTAACTATCATCTATCATTTCATCAAATTTGTATTGGCAGTGCCATTGAAGGATTTAACAGCACAGACTACACAGTGGTGGAGCAGGGAGAGGTAAGTATTGCAAGTGGTAGAGCGCTTTTCGAGCTGGGGGGAACATTCTCTCGTGGGCGGCGGTATTGGCACAGGGCTCCTCATATTACGACGGTGTGTCTGACGTTGGTTGTGCACCACCACCATCAGAGACACTTCATTGTACTATGAGGGACCCTGTGCCAGTGCCGTCGCCCAAGAGTGGGCCCACCCACCTGCCCAGGCAAACGGCACTCGCACGGGTGCTTGCTCCAGGTGGTGACCACGGCCCTGTGGGGGGAGTCAGCCCATTTAGGGAGGTATAAAAATGGCCTATGGTGGACATTCAGCAGCTGCAAATGGAGGAATTGGAGAAGTCAGTAAGAGGAGGCCAAAAGCAAGACATTTTTCAGGCAAGCTATGTGTCAGCAGGGGAAGGTGGGGCAAAATAATTTGAAATCCATGATTGGTTCATTTTAATGAAGGTTAGATCATCAACATTTTGGGTAGCCAGATGTGTCCTTTTTTCGGTCAGTATTGAACCAGCAGCACTGAAGACTCATTCTGATAGCACACTAGCAGCAGGGCAAGCGAGCTCCTCTAATGCATATTCTGCCAATTCAGGCCAGGTGTCTATTTTATATGCCCAGTAATCAAAGGGGAATGACCTGTGAGGGAGAATATCGATAAGGGAGGAAAAGTAGTTCGTAACCATACTGGACAAATGCTGTCTCCTGTCACTTTGAATCAATGCAGCAATACCTGTCGTGTCAGCGGTCATTGCGAAATCACTCCACAACCTGGTCATAAAACCCCTCTGTCCAATGCCACTTCAGATTTGTGCACCTCTAACACCTCTGCTATGTTGCCCCCTACGGCTTGTGTGAGAACCATCACCGCCGCTGTGTGCTGGGAATGCCTGAACCAAACGGTCTACAAGAGTTGCTTGTTTGATAGCCAATATTTGCTCAAGGTTCTCATGTGGCATGATATTTTCTAATTTTCCTTTATATCATGGATCCAGGAGGCAGGCCAACCAGTAATCGTCATCGGTCATCATTTTGATAATGCGGGGGTCCCTTTATAGGATACGCAAGGCATACTCAGCCATGTGGGCCAAAGTTCCAGGTGTCAATTCACTGCTTGTGCTGGGTTGAGGAGCACTTTCTTGCAAACCAACATCACTTGTGTCCCGCAAAAACCCTGTACCTGACCTTGCAACGTCACCAGTTTCTATTGCCCCCTGAGAAGCATCCTCCTCCCATAAATATTCATCCCCATCATCCTCCTCATCTTCATCCGACACCTCGTCCAGGGAAGTTCCCTGAGCAGACAATGGCTGACTGTCATCAAGGCTTCACTCTTCCTCAGCTGCAGACACCTGCTCCTTAATGTGCGTCAAACTTTGCATCAGCAGGCGCATTAGTGGGATGCTCATGCTTATGATTGTGTCGTCTACACTTACCAGCCTTGTGCATTCCTCAAAACACTGAAAGACTTGACAGAGGTCTTGTAGCTTCGACCACTGCACACCAGACAACTCCATGTCTGCCATCCAAGTGCCTGCCCATGTATGTGTATCCTCCCACAAATTAATTACAGCACGCCTCTGTTCGCACAGCCTCTGAACCATGTGCAGTGTGCAGTTCCACCTTGTTGCAACATCGATTATTAGGCGGTGCTGTCACGGGAAGCTTAGGAAGGCAAGAGCTAATAACCCAGGCCCCTGCGATCTCCCTCAACTCTGGGAAACCCTGACTGACCCTCTCCCAGAGTTTATACTGATGGTGTGCATGTCTGGCCCTCCACTCTCACCCTGTCTTCTGTTTCAACCCTAGGCTGAAACCTCCACCCACCACCCAGTGACGAGACCACACACCAATACCCACAGTTAGCACAGACAAGGATAACAGAAAATATGCACCACGCCGCAGTCACACAGGAATACACTATAAGTGCACAGGGCAAAAACAAATACAAATAAAGGAAGGAGAAAATACGACAAAGGGAACTTCACCACCAGATACAATACTCTTTCTCCTAGACCACCACTCCAGACCGAGATAACCAAGCACAAGACATAAGCTATAATCGGCGACGCCCAATGTTCAGAAGAACTATTTAAAGGCAGTGGGCGTGACCCAGCTTCCAATCCGAGCACCAGCTAAATTAACCCAGGACCAGCTAGATAAAAACTAGCCGACGCCACTGAGCGCATAGAGGACAAAAGCGGAATTACCGCTGTCTGTCGAATGCCCTAGTATGAACAGTGTCCGACATGACAGGTGCTGGGGAAGATTCAACAATCGCTGATGGTTCTGCATACGGCTGGAGTGTACGTGCGACCGGCGGATGTGCGAGCAAAGTCTTTGCACCTTCAGGAGCAAGGCTGGTAACTCCGGATAATTTTTGAGGAAGCACTGCACCACCAGGTTCAAGGTGTGAGCCAGGCAAGGTATGTGTTTCAGTTCTGAAAGGGCTATGGCAGCCATAAAATTCCTTCCGTTATAACTGACTACCTTGCCTACCTCAAAATGTACACTGCCCAGCCATGACTGAGTTTGTTGCTGCAAGTACACGGACAGTACTTCCGCTGTGTGTCTGTTGTCACCCAAACACTTCATTTGTAACACAGCCTGCTGACGCTTACCACTAGCTGTTCGATAATGGGACACCTCGTGTTCAACACTGGCAACTGCGGATGGAGTGGTCATGTGACTGCGCTCTTTGGATGAGCTTTCGCTTCTGGAGGAGGAGGAGGAGAAGGAGGGGTGGCGAATGCCTACAGCCAACTGTTTCCTAGACCGTGGGCTAGGCAGAACTGTCCCACTATCGCTGTCCCCTGTGGACCATGCATCCACCACATTAACCCAGTGTGCCATGATGGACACATAACGTCCGTGGCCATGCCTACTGGTCCATGCATCTGTTGTGAGGTGCACCTTTCCACTGACTGATTGCCTCAGTGCATGGACAATGCGGTCTTTGACATGCTGGTGGAGGGCTAGGATGGCTTTTCTCGCAAAGAAGTGCCGATTCGGGAGGTCATAGCGTGGTACTGCATAGGCCATCAGGTCTTTGAAAGCTTTGCTTTCAACCAACCGGTAGGGCATCATCTCTAACAAGATTAGTACAGCAATGTGGGCGTTCAAACCCTGTGTGTGCAGATGAGAGGATGAGTACTTTCTTTTCCTAACGAGAGTCTCTTGTAGGGAGAGCTGGACTGGAGAGCTGCATATGGTGGAACTAGCGGTGGTGGTGGTGGACATGGCGGATTGAGAGAGGGTTGGTGATGGTATTCTTGATGTTGGCCTACATACAGTGATTCCTACCTATAACCTTGGGATTCCCTGACTGCTTTGGCCTTGCGACGATACCTCCACATTTGCTGCTGGTGGTGTCCTAACCGGTGGGCTTACAGTGAGGGAAGCAATGTAGATTTGCTGACTACCTTCATTCTGAGCAGGTGCACCAATGGTACGGGACGTTTGGTAGTTAGTCCAGGCTTGCAAGTGCATGCTGGTTAAATGATTAAGCATGCACGTTGTATTTAAATTTTGAAGATTCTTCCCTCTGCTAAAGGTCTTTGAGCATTTCGTACAGATAACTTTTGACTGATCATTTGGATCTTGGTTAAAAAATTGCCATACTACACTCTTCCTACTATGGAATACCTTTTCAGGCATTGCACGCTGTGCTACTTTCACTGGATGGCCACGCTGTCCTAAAACTGTTTTTGTTCTTGACAAACGTGTTTGTCCTGATACAGGCCTGCCAGATGACAGCTGTTGCGATGTAGATGGCTGCAGCGGATCATCCTCCTCTGCTTCTGAGCTACTGGCAGTGGCACCCTCTTTCCCCAATGGCTGCCAATCTGGGTCAACAACTGGGTCATCTATCACCTCCTCTTCAATGTCCTGTGCACCTTCCTCTTTGTCACCATGTAAGGTGCTATAGCATTCAGGATGGGGCACCATAGTCTCATCAGGGTCAGATTCTGGCTCAGTACACTGCGAGGGCAATGTAGTGATCTGGGTCATTGGAAAAGCATAATAATCTAGCTGTGGCTGTGCATCAGTGCACTCCATGTCCGATTCATCTTGTAATGGGCAGTTAACAATTTCCCTTTCTAACCCAGGCACGGTATGTGTAAAGAGCTCCATGCTGTAACCTGTAGTGTCGCCTGACACATCCTTCACTTTTGGTTTGGGTGAAGGACACAAGAAAATGTCTTGTTCCTGACTAGGAGCATCCACTGATGATTCGCTGCTTTTATATTTGGAACTTTCTGAATAGGAGGCAAAAGAGCTAGAGGCTGAGTCAGCAAGGAAAGCCAAAAGTTTTTCCTGCTGCTCCGGCTTTAAAAGCTGTTTTCCTACTCCCAGATAAGGGAGCCTTCGAGGCCTTGTGTAGCCAGACGATGACGCTGGCTCAACACCTCCAGCCTTAGGTGCTTTTGTGCTTTTGCCACTACCACCAGATGCACCACCACCACCAACACCATCAGTACCAGCTGGTAACCACCGCCAACGGGCTCTTCCACCGGACTTCCTCATTTTTTGGAAAATCTAACCAAAATAACAACCATTATATGGTACTGTAAAACAAGGTAGAAGGTGTATATAAACTTGTTGAGAATTTAAATCTCCCTTTTTATTTTGGGGAGACTGAACCAAAACTCAGGCCCCGTGTATAAAACAACACAAAGTAATTGGCAGAAAGTGGCTGGCTGACATACGACAAACTAACAGGACTGAAGTATATCCACTTTGTGAGAATTTGAATCTCACTTTTTTTTTTGGAGACTGAACCAAAACTCAGGCCCAGTGTATAAAACAATGATCTCAGAACAAGTATGGCAGCAATAAAAAGGACTGCTGCACACAAAAGTGTGGACAAATAAGCAAGATAACTGTGCAGAAAGGAGCAACAGGATTTTTGCTTTTAAAAATGCAGTTGGTTTGCACAGCAGCGTGCAAACAGCAATGCAGCTATCAGGGAGACTTATAAGGCAGCCTAATAACCTACAGAGCTGATGCTGTAGGTTATTAGGCTGTCCCTTAAAAAAAGGTGGTGTTGAACAGTGGAAATCGCTACAGCACAAGCAGTTTGGGGTTAATCTTCCCTCCCTAACTATATCCCTTCTTCTGATGAAGCTGCAGCAACCTCTCCCTATGCTAAGATCGGCAGAAGTAAGATGACAGTCGGCAAGCACGCCCCTTTATAGCCCCTGTGACACCGCAGAAAGCAAGCCAATCACTGTCATGCCCTTCTCTAAGATAGTGGGGACCGAGACCTATGTCATCACGCTGTCCACACTCTGCGTCCTCCTTCTATGGCTGAAAAATGGCGCTGAAAGCGTCATATGAAATGCGACTTTTGCGCGCAGATCGGCGACCTCATGGCCGATCCCACACTAGGATCGGGTTGGGTTTCATGAAACCCGACTTTGCCGAATGTCAGCGATTTTTGAATTTGTCCGATCCGTTTCGCTCAACCCTAGTCATTACTATTCCCAGGACCTCATCAATGCAAAGTAACAATGCTAACAACTGATCCACCATGCCACCCTGATGCATAACTTTATATTCTTCCATATTTAGCCCCATCTTTTAAGGGGATGCCCAAACATTCAGTTTTTCTACAGTGGCATTGAACGTGTTTTTGGACTGCATTATGCAAATAGTTGGCATCATCAGTAGAGATGAGCAAATTTGAATGGGTCCCTGCTTATTCCACAAGCTGAAGCACTTGCCGAATAAGCTACAGAGGGAACCCGGATACCTGGTGTGTGCCGGCTGCTCAGCTGTTCGGCTCCACAGCTGCATGAGTCACTGCTGTGCTAGTCACAAAACATGCATGGAGAGCCCAACAAACAGGCTCTCCATGCATGTGCTGTGACTGCGACACAGCCAGGACACATGCAGCTGTGGAGCAGAACAGCTGATCAGCCGGCACACACCAGGTATCTGTGTTCCCTCTGCAGCTTATTCGGCAAGCGCTAAAGCTTTCTGCATAAGCAGGGACCCGATCAAATTCGCTCATCTTTAATCATCATCATCAGTCTTGTCTTGTACAATGCATATCATTAATTAATATGTTGAAAAAAATAGCAGACCCAACACTAAATTATATTTTTACAAAACTTACCTTCTAAGTCTATGCACCTTCATTTTCTAATTAGTTTTCTATACTGGATAAAGTGTCAAGTGCCTTTATAATGTCCAAAAATACTTAATCCACTGCTACCTTTCTGTCCAGGTTTCTACTCTCTTCCTCATAAACACTTATGAGGTTAGTTTGACAACTCATGACCTTAGTAAAACCATGCTGGCTATCACTTTTTGTCACAGGGTTCTTCTCCGGTATCAATCAACAGAGCTAGAGTATAGTAAACAATTCCAAGACCTTTATTTAGGCAAAAATAAGAAAGGTCCATATACGATCCACCACACAAAGGATAAAATAGTCCAGAACACGAATGCAGTTCAGTAAGAGGATAAAAGTCCAACAATCCAGCAGACAGGGGATAGCATAGTCCATATAATCTTCTTTCTGTCTGAGATGCTGTGTACTCATCATCATTCCACACAGGACTCATCTGTGTCTCACCTCCCTGATATTTTAAGTCTCCCTCCTCATTCACAGGTCAGGAGGGGGAAGGTCTCAGGGACTCATTGTTTCAACAAGCTAGGTCAACATGTCATTAGCATACAATACAGTACTTTGGGGGCTGATATCAGATGGCAGCAACAGACATTCATCAATTAGCAAATAACTCCTTCTACAAGAGAATACCATGAAAATAAGTAAAATAGAAATATACACAAAAATGATACCCACATAGCATATCACACCATCACACTTATGTTACTTTCTACCACTTACTTCTGTATGCAGTCCATTACAAGCCCTGCAAACATTTTTCACACAATCGATGCTAAGATTACTGGTCTATAATTACTCTGGAATGACATAGAGCTCTTTTTGAAAGTATGAAGCACATTACCTTTGTGCCAGTTGCTTGTGTAACACTCCAGGGTCCTGGATGTTACAGTGGCATTACTTTCCTCACGGGGTGAGTGATGTCATGTTTGGAATTGAAGAAGGATCCCTTTAACAGGTTTTCAGCACATACAACACCATTCTGACTCCAGGCCAGAAGGGGGAGCTCTACACCTGACTTCAGGGGAGCTGCTCTCTCTGGTCAAGAGGAGTCAGTTGCTAGGCAGTTGCTAAGCAGTTGGAGTTAGACAGTTGGTGGAAGGAGAGCGAGAAGCGAGGAAGGAAAGCTGGGTCCGTGCAGACAAATGATTCTGCAGCTCATAGGAAGGAAAAAGCGAGCAGAGCAACTTGTAAAGAGACTGAAAGGAGGAAGAAGCACTGGCGAGTGATAACTGGGGAGGATAGCTACAACTGGGCTACCTCCCTGAAAAGCACAGATTCCAGTAGCCGGAAGACCAAGGTTATGAGGGACTGTAAGACTTACAGCAGAAACCGGCAGGACAGCTGTACTACATGTAACCTGTCTTCCCTAATACCCAGGAGGCACAGTGGCGCTTAGAGCCCGGGTCGTGATAGAGACCCTGTAAAAAGGCTCGAGCCACCTCTCATATTGGTTAGCGTCCTACCTTTAACCCCTTTCTGACATCTGACGTACTATCCCGTCAAGGTGGGGTGGGCCCGTATTTCCACCGACGGGATAGTACGTCATACGCGATCGGCCGCGCTCACGGGGGGAGCGCGGCCGATCGCGGCCGGGTGTCAGCTGCGTATCGCAGCTGACATCCGGCACTATGTGCCAGGAGCGGTCACGGACCGCCCCCGGCACATTGACCCCCGGCACACCGCGATCAAACATGATCGCGGTGTACCGGCGGTATAGGGAAGCATCGCGCAGGGAGGGGGCTCCCTGCGGGCTTCCCTGAGACCCCCGCAGCAACGCGATGTGATCGCGTTGCTCCGAGGGTCTCCTGCCTCCCTCCTCGCCGCAGGTCCCGGATCCAAGATGGCCACGGCATCCGGGTCCTGCAGGGAGGGAGGTGGCTTACCGAGTGCCTGCTCAGAGCAGGCGCTGGTAAGCCTGCTGCACTCTAAGTGAGATCGGTGATCTGACAGAGTGCTGTGCACACTGTCAGATCACCGATCTGTAATGTCCCCCCCGGGACAAAGTAAAAAAGTAAATAAAAAAATTTCCACATGTGTAAAAAAATAAATAAAAAATAAATTCCTAAATAAAGAAAAAAAATATATATTGTTCTCATAAATACATTTCTTTATCTAAATAAAAAAAAAACAATAAAAGTACACATATTTAGTATTGCCGCGTCCGTAACAACCCAACCTATAAAACTGCCCCACTAGTTTACCCCTTCAGTAAACACCGTAAGAAAAAAAAAAAAACGAGGCAAAAAACAACGCTTTATTACCATACCACCGAACAAAAAGTGGAATAACACGCGATCAAAAAGACCGATATAAATAACCATGGTACCGCTGAAAACGACATCTTGTCCCGCAAAAAACGAGCCACCAAATAGCATCATCAGCAAAAAAATAAAAAAGTTATAGTCCTGAGAATAAAGCGATACCAAAATAATTATTTTTTCTATAAAATAGCTTTTATCGTTTAAAAGCGCCAAAACATAAAAAAAGATATAAATGAGGTATCGCTGTACTGACCCGAAGAATAAAACTGCTTTATCAATTTTACCAAACGCGGAACGGTATAAACGCCTCCCCCAAAAGAAATTCATGAATAGCTGTTTTTTGATCATTCTGCCTCACAAAAATCGGAATAAAAAGCGATCAAAAAATGTCATGTGCCCGAAAATGTTACCAATAAAAACGTCAACTCGTCCCGCAAAAAACAAGACCTCACATGACTCTGGACTCAAATATGGAAAAATTATAGCTCTCAAAATGTGGTAACGCAAAAAATATTTTTTGCAATAAAAAGCGTCTTTCAGTGTGTGATGGCTGCCAATCATAAAAATCCACTAAATAACCCGCTATAAAAGTAAATCAAACCCCCCTTCATCACCCCCTTAGTTAGGGAAAATAAATAAATAAAAAAAATGTATTTATTTCAATTTTCCCATTAGGGTTAGGGTTAGGGCTAGGGTTAGGGCTAGGGTTAGGGCTAGGGTTAGGGCTAGGGTTAGGGCTAGGGTTAGGGCTAGGGTTATTGCTAGGGTTAGGGTTAGGGCTAGGGTTAGGGCTAGGGTTATTGCTAGGGTTATTGCTAGGGTTAGGGTTAGGGCTAGGGTTAGGGCTAGGGTTAGGGCTAGGGTTATTGCTAGGGTTAGGGCTAGGGTTAGGGCTAGGGTTAGGGCTAGGGCTAGGGTTAGGCTTAGGGCTAGGGTTAGGGCTAGGGTTATTGCTAGGGTTAGGGCTAGGGTTATTGCTAGGGTTAGGGCTAGGGTTAGGGCTAGGGTTAGGGTTAGGGCTAGGGTTGGGGCTAGGGTTAAGGCTACAGTTAGGGTTGGGGCTAAAGTTAGGGTTAGGGTTTGGATTACATTTACGGTTGGGAATTGGGTTGGGATTAGGGTTAGGGGTGTGTCAGGGTTAGGGGTGTGGTTAGGGTTACCGTTGGGATTAGGGTAAGGGGTGTGTTTGGATTAGGGTTTCAGTTATAATTGGGGGTTTCCACTGTTTAGGCACATCAGGGGCTCTCCAAACGGGACATGTCATCCGATCTCAATTCCAGACAATTCTGCGTTGAAAAAGTAAAACAGTGCTCCTTCCCTTTAGAGCTCTCCCGTGTGCCCAAACAGGGGTTTACCCCAACATATGGGGTATCGGCATACTCAGGACAAATTGGACAACATCTTTTGGGGTCCAATTTCTCCTCTTACCCTTGGGAAAATACAAAACTGGGGGCTAAAAAATAAGTTTTGTGGGAAAAAAAAGGATTTTTTATTTTCACGGCTCTGCGTTGTAAACTGTAGTGAAACACTTGGGGGTTCAAAGTTTTCACAACACATCGAGATAAGTTCCTTGGGGGGGTCTAATTTCCAATATGGGGTCACTTGTGGGGGGTTTCTACTGTTTAGGTACATCAGGGGCTCTGCAAATGCAACGTGACGCCTGCAGACCAATCCATCTAAGTCTGCATTCCAAACGGCGCTCCTTCCCTTCCGAGCTCTGCCATGCGCCCAAACAGTGGTTTACCCCCACATATGGGGTATCAGCGTACACAGGACAAATTGGACAACAACTTTTGGGGCCCAATTTATCCTGTTACTCTTGTGAAAATACAAAACTGGGGGCTAAAAAATCATTTTTGTGAAAAAAAAAAAATTATTTTCACGGCTCTGCGTTATAAACTGTAGTGAAACACTTGGGGGTTCAAAGTTCTCACAACACATCTAGATAAGTTCCTTGGGAGGTCTAGTTTCCAATTTGGGGTCATTTGTGGGGGGTTTCTACTGTTTAGGTACATCAGGGGCTCTGCAAATGCAACGTGACGCCTGCAGACCAATCCATTTAAGTCTGCATTCCAAATGGCGCTCCTTCCCTTCCGAGCTCTGTCATGCGCACAAACAGTGGTTCCTGTTATGACCTGGTGGTTAGGAGCACCTGAAGTGACCTGATGGTTAAAACAGAAAACCTGGGACAAGCTCTGAGGAAGTGGTAACTCTACTGACCGCAATCCCTAATCCTATCACACACACTAGAAATAGCCGTGGAGCATACCTAACTCTCCCTAGATGCCTCTTCACAGCCTAAGAGCTAACTACCCCTAAAGATAGAAATAGCAGCCTACCTTGCCTCAGAGAAATTCCCCAAAGTAAAGGTAGACCCCCACAAATATTAACTGTGAGTTAAGAGGGAAGTGACAAACACAGGAATGAAACAGATTTTAGCAAAGGAGGCCGAATCTTCTCTAGAAAGACAGAGGATAGGAAAGGGAACTATGCGGTCAGTATTAAAAACTACAAAAACCACGCAGAGTGTGCAAAAAGACCTCCACACCGACTCACGGTGTGGAGGTGCAGCTCTGCACCCCCAGAGCTTCCAGCTAGCAAGGAAATATCATAATAGCAGGCTGGACTGAAACATAGCATGTACTGAAAAATATATTCAAAAATCCAATGAACAGCAAATGACTAGCAAGGACTTAGCTTCTGCTGGAGTAGTCAGGTCATCAGAGAATTCCAAGAGAGATCTCAACCAGTACTGAAACATTGACAGCTGGCATGGACTAACGACCTGGGCAGAGTTAAATAGGGAAGCAGCAGCAGCAGCAATAAACGAGGGCAGCTGAGAAAGCCAACCTCAAAGATCAGCAGTTCCACTCAAAGCCACCAGAGGGTGTCCAAGGACAGAATTCACCAAAGTACCATTCACGACCACAGGAGGGAGCCCGAGAATGGAATCCACAACAGTACCCCCCCCTTGAGGAGGGGTCACCGAACCCTCACCAGAGCCCCCAGGCCGATCAGGACGAGCCAAATGAAAGGCACGAACCAAATCGGCAGCATGGACATCGGAGGCAACAACCCAGGAATTATCCTCCTGACCATAGCCCTTCCATTTAACCAGGTACTGAAGCTTCCATCTTGAAATACGAGAATCTAAAATCTTCTCCACCACGTACTCCAACTCCCCCTCAACCAACACCGGAGCAGGAGGATCAACGGAAGGAACCATAGGCACCACTCCTCAAATGCCCACTTCAAAGCCAACAACTCCTGATTGCCGACATCATAATTACGCTCGGCAGGCGAAAACTTTCTAGAAAAGAAAGCACACGGCTTCATCAAAGAGCCATCAGAACTTCTCTGAGACAAAACAGCCCCTGCCCCAATCTCAGAAGCATCAACCTCGACCTGAAAAGGGAGCAAAACATCTGGCTGACGCAACACAGGGGCCAAAGTAAAACGACGTTTAAGCTCCTGAAAGGCCTCAATGGCCGCAGGGGACCAATTCACCACATCAGCGCGTTTCTTCGTCAAATCAGTCAAAGGCTTATCCACACTAGAAAAATTAGCGATGAAGCGACGGTAAAAATTAGCAAAGCCCAGGAACTTCTGAAGACTCTTCACAGATGTATGTTGAGTCCAATCATAAATGGCCTGAACTTTAACAGGATCCATCTCGATAGTAGAAGCGGAAAAAATGAAGCCCAAAAAGGAAACCTTCTGAACTCCAAAGAGGCATTTAGAGCCCTTCACAAACAACGCATTAGCACGAAGGGCCTGGAACACTATCCTGACCTGCCTTACATGAGACTCCCAATCATCTGAAAAGACCAAAATATCATCCAAATATACGATCATGAACCTATCCAGATACTTCCGGAAGATGTCGTGCATAAAGGACTGAAACACAGATGGAGCATTAGAAAGCCCGAATGGCATCACCAGGTACTCAAAATGGCCCTCGGGCGTATTAAATGCTGTTTTCCATTCATCGCCCTGTTTAATACGCACAAGATTATACTCCCCTCGAAGGTCAATCTTGGTAAACCAACTAGCCCCCTTAATCCGAGCAAACAAATCAGACAACAAAGGCAAAGGGTACTGAAATTTGACCGTGATTTTATTGAGAAAGCGGTAATCTATACAGGGTCTCAGAGAGCCATCCTTCTTGGCCACAAAAAAGAACCCTGCTCCCAACTGCGACAAAGACGGGCGAATATGCCCTTTCTCCAAGGACTCCTTTACATAACTCCACATAGCGGCATGTTCTGGCACAGATAAATTGAACAGTCGTCCCTTAGGGAACTTACTACCAGGAATCAAATTAATAGCGCAATCACAGTCCCTATGAGGAGGTAGGGCACTGGACTTGGGCTCATCAAATACATCCTGGTAATCCGACAAAAACTCAGGGACTTCAGAAGGAGTGGAAGAAGAAATTGACATCAAAGAAACATCACCATGTATCCCTTGACAACCCCAACTAGACACAGACATAGATTTCCAATCCAGTACTGGATTATGAACCTGTAACCATGGCAAACCCAACACAACAACATCATGCAAATTATGCAACACCAAAAAGCGAATATTTTCCTGATGTGCGGGAGCCATGTACATGGTCAGCTGAGTCCAGTACTGAGGTTTATTCTTGGCCAATGGCGTAGCATCAATCCCCCTTAAGGGAATAGGACTCTGCAAAGGCTCCAAGAAAAAACCACAGCGCCTGGCAAACTCCAAGTCCATCAAGTTCAGGGCAGCGCCCGAATCCACAAATGCCATAACAGAGTAGGACGACAGTGAGCAAATCAGAGTAAAAGATAAGAGAAATTTAGGCTGCAAAGTACTAATGGTGACAGACCTAGCGAACCTCTTAGTGCGCTAAGGACAATCAGAGATAGCATGAGAGGAGTCACCACAGTAAAAACACAGCCCATTCTGACGTCTGTGTTCTTGCCGTTCAGCTCTGGTCAAAGTCCTATCACATTGCATAGGCTCAGGCCTCCGCTGAGAGGACACCGCCAAATGGTGCACTACTTTGCGCTCGCGCAAACGCTGATCAATCTGAATGGCCAAAGACATTGACTCATTCAGACCAGCAGGCATGGGGAACCCCACCATAACATCCTTAAGGGCTTCAGAAAGACCCTTTCTGAAAATTGCTGCCAAGGCACACTCATTCCATTGAGTAAGCACAGACCACTTTCTAAACTTCTGGCAATATACTTCTGCCTCATCCTGACCCTGACATAGAGTCAGCAAGATCTTTTCTGCCTGATCCACAGAATTAGGTTCGTCATAAAGCAATCCAAGCGCTAGAAAAAATGCATCCACATTAAGCAATGCAGGATTTCCTGGCTCAAGGGAGAATGCCCAGTCTTGCGGGTCACCAAGCAACAAAGAAATAACAATCTTTACTTGCTGAATGGGATCACCAGAGGAGCGGGGTTTCAGAACAAGAAACAGTCTGCAATTATTTTTGAAATTCAAAAATTTAGATCTATCCCCAGAAAACAAATCAGGAATTGGAATTCTAGGCTCTAACATCGGATTCTGAACTACATAATCTTGAATACTCTGTACCGTAGCAGTGAGTTGATCCACACAAGAGGACAAACCTTGAATATCCATATCTACACCTGAGTCCTGAACCACCCAGAGGTTAAGGGGAAAAGAAAGACAAAACAAGCTGCAAAAAAAAAAAAAAGACTCAGAACTTCTCTTATCCCTCTTTTGAGATGCAATAACACTTTGTAGGCCAGCTGTACTGATTTGACCTGGTGGTTAGGAGCACCCGAAGTGACCTGATGGTTAAAACAGAAAACCTGGGACAAGCTCTGAGGAAGTGGTAACCCTACTGACCGCAATCCCTAATCCTATCACACACACTAGAAATAGCCGTGGAGTGTACCTAACTCTCCCTAGACGCCTCTTCACAGTCTAAGAGCTAACTACCCCTAAAGATAGAAATAGCAGCCTACCTTGCCTCAGAGAAATTCCCCAAAGTAAAGGTAGACCCCCACAAATATTAACTGTGAGTTAAGAGGGAAGTGACAAACACAGGAATGAAACAGATTTTAGCAAAGTAGGCCGAATCTTCTCTAGAAAGACAGAGGATAGGAAAGGGAACTATGCGGTCAGTATTAAAAACTACAAAAACCACGCAGAGTGTGCAAAAAGACCTCCACACCGACTCACGGTGTGGAGGTGCAGCTCTGCACCCCCCGAGCTTCCAGCTAGCAAGGAAATATCATAATAGCAGGCTGGACTAAAACATAGCATGTACTGAAAAATATATTCAAAAATCCAATGAACAGCAAATGACTAGCAAGGACTTAGCTTCTGCTGGAGTAGTCAGGTCATCAGAGAATTCCAAGAGAGATCTGAACCAGTACTGAAACATTGACAGCTGGCATGGACTAACGACCTGGGCAGAGTTAAATAGGGAAGCAGCAGCAGCGATAAACGAGGGCAGCTGAGAAAGCCAACTTCAAAGATCAGCAGTTCCACTTAAAACCACCAGAGGGTGTCCAAGGACAGAACTCACCAAAGTACCATTCACGACCACAGGAGGGAGCCCGAGAACGGAATTCACAACAGGATCCCCCCACATATGGGGTATCAGCGTACTCAGGACAAATTGGACAACAACTTTTGGGGTCCAGTTTATTATGTTACCCTTGTAAAAATACAAAGCTGGGGGCTAAAATATCATTTCTGTGAAAAAAAAGAGGAATTTTTATTTTCACGGCTCTGCGTTATAAACTGTAGTGAAACACTTGGGGGTTCAAAGTTCTCACAACACATCTAGATAAGTTCCTTGGGAGGTCTAGTTTCCAATTTGGGGTCACTTGTGGGGGGTTTCTACTGTTTGGGTACATCAGGGGCTCTGCAAATGCAATGTGACGCCTGCAGACCAATCCATTTAAGTCTGCTTTCCAAATGGCGCTCCTTCCCTTCCGAGCTCTGTCATGCGCCCAAACAGTGGTTCCCCCATCACATATGGGGTATCAGCGTACTCAGGACAAATTGGAAAACAACTTTTGGGGTCCAGTTTATTATGTTACCCTTGTAAAAATACAAAGCTGGGGGCTAAAATATCACTTCTGTGAAAAAAAAGAGGAATTTTTATTTTCACGGCTCTGCGTTATAAACTGTAGTGAAACACTTGGGGGTTCAAAGCTCTCAACACACATCTAGATAAGTTCCTTAGGGGGTCTACTTTCCAAAATGGTGTCAATTGTTGGGGGTTTCAATGTTTAGGCACATCGGGGGCTCTCCAAACACAACATGGCGTCCCATCTTAATTCCAGTCAATTTTGCATTGAAAAGTAAAATAGCGCTCCTTCCCTTCCAAGCTCTGCTATGCGCCCAAACAGTGGTTTACCCCCACATATGGGGTATCGTCGTACTCAGGACAAATTGATCAACAACTTTTGGGGTCTAATTTCTTTTCTTACCCTTGGGAAAATAAATAAATGGGGGCGAAAAATCATTTTTGTGAAAAAATATGATTTTTTATTTTTACGGCTCTGCATTATAAACTTCTGTGAAGCACTTGTTGGGTCAAAGTGCTCACCACACATCTAGATAAGTTCCTTAAGGGGTCTACTTTCCAAAATGGTGTCACTTGTGGGGGGTTTCAATGTTTAGGCACATCAGGGGCTCTCCAAATGCAACATGGCGTCCCATGTCAATTCCAGTCAATTTTGCATTGAAAAGTCAAATGGGGCTCCTTTCCTTCCGAGCTCTGCCATGCGCCCAAACAGTGGTTTACCCCCACATATGGGGTATCAGCGTACTCAGGATAAATTGTACAACAACGTTTGGGGTCCATTTTCTCCTGTTACCCTTGTTAAAATAAAACAAATTGGAGCTGAAATAAATTTTGTGTGAAAAAAAGTTAAATGTTCATTTTTATTTAAACATTCCAAAAATTCCTGTGAAACACCTGAGGGGTTAATACATTCTTGAATGTGGTTTTGAGCACCTTGAGGGGTGCAGTTTTTAGAATGGTGTCACACTTGGGTATTTTCTGTCATATAGACCCCTCAAAATGACTTCAAATGAGATGTGGTCCCTAAAAAAAAATGGTGTTGTAAAAATGAGAAATTTCTGGTCAACTTTTAACCCTTATAACTCCCTAACAAAAAAAAAATTGGTTCCAAAATTGTGCTGATGTAAAGTAGACATGTGGGAAATGTTACTTATTAAGTATTTTGCACGACATATGTCTGTGATTTAAGGGCATAAAAATTCAAAGTTGGAAAATTGCGAAATTTTCAAAATTTTCGCCAAATATCCATTTTTTTCACAAATAAATGCAAGTTATATCGAAGAAATTTTACCACTATCATGAAGTACAATATGTCACGAGAAAACAATGTCAGAAACGCCAAGATCCGTTCAAGCGTTCCAGAGTTATAACCTCATAAAGGGACAGTGGTCAGAATTGTAAAAATTGGCCTGGTCATTAATGTGCAAACCACCCTTGGGGTTGAAGGGGTTAAGGAGGGCAGAAAGAACAGTGAGGGCCCTGACCATAGCCACAGGCAGCAAGGGACTACACCAAAGCGCTAGTAGGAAGGCTTTGATCTCCACCTGGTAAAGGGGACTCTGAATTTGCTTCCAAGCCAGCCGGACTCTGCCTGTGCCTGTGATCTGGTGCCCTGGACTGCGGTTGCCTGAAGCCTGTAGTAAACCAGGTAAAGAGACTGTAAATCTGTGTTCTCTGTTCTTTACTGCACCATCCACCACCTTCACCTACATCGGGAGCCCTGGGTACCCTGCTTCACCTGTACATAGCCATGTCATCCCAGCTGCCATAACCTCACCCCAGCGGACCCCTTTAAGCAGCATTGGTCCCCACTGACTAAATACCACAGGTGGCATCACGAACACAGACTTTATTCAAAACCCATTTAAAGACCATCGCTTTAACATGGGCACCCAGGGCCATGGACCGGGTCACTGCCACCATGACATCCCCTTTAAGTACTGGACCCGGTACCAAGTATCCACTGCCCTGGCGGGTGTTTCACTTGACATAGTACCATTTAAAAAAGTGTCTCTAAAAATTATGTACAATGGAACAACAATAACTGAGCTGAGAGTTTTAAGAACTCTATTGTGCAGCCAGTCTAGACCTGGGGCCTTTTTCCCATTGATTTTTAGCTAACTTGGCTTGGACCATGTCTACATTTATTCAATTGAGATGAAGTAAGAAGAGCAGAGGGATTGACAACATTAATTTTTTTTTTCTGTTTTCTATTTACAGAGCTAATAAATAGTGATGAGCGAGTGTACTCGTTGCTCGGATTTTCCCGAGCACGCTCGGGTGACCTCCGAGTATTTATGACTGCTCGGAGATTTAGTTTTCATCGCGGCAGCTGAATGATTTACAGCTACTAGCCTGCTTGATTACATGTGGGGATTCCATAGCAAAAAGGCAACCCCCACATGTACTCAGCCTGGCTAGTAGCTGTAAATCATTCAGCTGCTGCGATGAAAACTAAGTCTCTGAGCAGTCATAAATACTCGGAGGTCACCCAAGCGTGCTCGAGAAAACCCGAGCAATGAGTACAGTTGCTCATCACTACTAATAAACTTATCCTTAACCAACTCCTCACTACCATTATTTAGGGGAACCACCCGTGAGAATATTGCTTTTTGTATATAATTTCTTGGGATGTTTCTTGTACTTTTTGACTACCTGTTGTTCATTTTCTGCTTTAGCTCAGTTTATTACTTTTTACAGATTCTTTTCAGCTCTTTGTAGCATTTAAATGCTAATGCACACCACCTCAGAGTTACCGTATTTTCCGGCGTACAAGACGACTTTTTAACCCCTGAAAATCTTCTTAAAAGTCGGGGGTTGTCTTGTACGCCGGGAATCGCCTTGTACGCCGGGTGTATATGGTGGGTGGGGGGGGGAGTGATCCTGATGACGACGAGGGGGCGTCTCACAGGAAAGTGAGTATCCCCCATTACCTTATCATAGCGCTGCAGCGTGGGGTCTCTGTGCTGGGAGCGGCGGCGGCTGCTGTGCTGTGCTGTGGCGGCTCCTCTTCTGCAGTGTGGGGCCTCTGGTGCTGTGGGGCGGTGGCGGCGGCGGCGTATCTTCATGCAGTCGGGGCTCCTCCGGCATCTCAGCCTGGAAGCCCCGCCGGCAACTCCATCGGTACAATGCGCTGGCCTCCGGGAAAATGGCCGCTGCTTAGATTCAGATCTCGTTGAGATCTGAATCTGAGCATGCGCAGCCCCCAGCGGCCGGGCCACCGCATCGCACCTATTGAGCTGCCTCCGGGAAAATGGCCACTGCTCAGATTCAGATCTCGTCTCCCGAGATCTCGGGACGAGATCTGAATCTGAGCAGCGGCCATTTTCCCGGAGGCCACCTGACCGCATTGTACCCATGGAGTTGCCGGCGGGGCTTCCAGTCTTTGAGATGCCGGAGGAGCCCCGACTGTATGAAGATACGCCGCCGCCACCGCCCCACAGCACCAGAGGCCCCACACTGCAGAAGAGGAGCCGCCACAGCACAGCACAGCACAGCAGCCGCCGCTCCCAGCACAGAGACCCCACGCTGCAGCGCTATGATAAGGTAATGGGGGATACTCACTTTCCTGTGAGACGCCCCCTCGTCCTCATCAGGATCACTCCCCCCCCCCCAAAAGGCACATATTCACCGGCCCTATAAGACGACATAGGGTGTATAAGAAGACCCCCGACTTTTAAGAAGATTTTATTTTTTAACTGGTAAAGTTGGGGGGTCGTCTTATACGCCCAGTCGTCTTATACGCCGGAAAATACGGTATATATTCAAAATACATTTTTTTTCATTAATAACCTTTATAATAATACACGTAAGCCAAGTATGGTTTAATTTTTGATCGCTATACTTGTTACATATCGGTAACTTAGATGGACTATTTAGATAAAATATAAGGGATAATGGTGACAGTATCATCTTTAGCCACATCTAATATCCACCATTAACTCCACATCTGGTTTGGAATTTCTGCCTCATACTACTGTAGTATTCAGTAGACAATATGACATCTCGAGTATCAAATATAGTAGCTGGATAGACTTACACACAGCATGGTGAAATTGAATCATAGCCTTTTTAATATTGTAAATAAAAGTATGTAGGTCCGCAAGGACAGGGTCCTCTCCCCTATGTACCTGTCTGTCATTGTAAATTTTTTTACTGTAAACAATATCTATTACTCTGTACGTAACTCTTTTCTAATGAATAGCACCGTGGAATTAATGGTGCTATATAAATAATAATAATAATAATAATAATAAAAAAAAAGTAATATTTTATTTAGATAGTCCTAACTAAGTCAGTGATATGCTTTAATATTGGTGGATTTCCTGAGTTTGTTAGGTCCTCATTTGGTGATATATGCTTTATACTTGTTACCTTTAGGAATCCATTTTTTGTCTGATCGACAATTATAAAGTGCTAATTATAATTCATGTCACTACCTGAGAGTAGCTGTTCTGTTATGGTGACCTGGTGGTTAGGAGCACTAGGAATGACCTGATGAGCAAACTAGTAATACAGGACCAGCTCTGGGTAGTGGGAGCTCTGCTGACCGCAACCCCTAATCCTATCACAACAACTAGAAATAGCTATGGAGCGTACCTGACTCTGCCTAGACGCCTCTTCACAGCCTAAGAGCTAACTACCCCTAAAGATAGAAAATAAAGCCTACCTTGCCTCAGAGAAATTCCCCAAAGAAAACAGGCAGCCCCCACAAATATTAACTGTGAGTTAAGATGGAAGTCACAAACACAGGAATGAAACAGGTTTCAGCAAAGGAGGCCAGACTTAACTAAACAGACTGAGGATAGAAAAGGCAACTTTGCGGTCAGCACAAAAAACTATAAAAACCACGCAGAGTGTGCAAAAGAGACCCCGCACCGACTCACGGTGCGGATGTGCCACTCTGCATCCCAGAGCTTCCAGCTAGCTTGGCAAAATCATGATAGCAAGCTGGACAAGAAAACAGAGATAAACAATTTAACTAGCAGGGACTTAGCTTTTGTTGGAGTAGACAGGTCATCTGCAAGATTCAAGAGAGAACTGAACCAGTACTAGAACATTGACAGCTGGCATCAAGTAACGATCTGAGTGGAGTTAAATAGAGCAGCCAGCCTAGAACTAAATGAGGTCAGCTGGAGAAGGAACCTCAGAACCAGCAGCTCCACTCACAGCCATGGACAGAACTCGCCGAAGTACCATTCATGACCACAGGAGGGGGTTCGAGAACAGAATTCACAACAGTACCCCCCCCTTGAGGAGGGGTCACCGAACCCTCACCAGAGCCCCCAGGCCGATCAGGACGAGCCAAATGAAAGGCACGAACCAGATCGGCAGCATGAACATCAGAGGCAACAACCCAGGAATTATCCTCCTGACCATAACCTTTCCACTTGACTAGGTACTGAAGTTTCCGTCTCGAAATACGAGAATCCAAAATCTTCTCCACCACATACTCCAACTCCCCCTCAACCAACACCGGGGCAGGAGGGTCAACGGAGGGAACCATAGGAGCCACATATCTCCGCAACAACGACCTATGGAACACATTATGGATGGCGAAAGAAGCTGGAAGGTCCAAACGAAATGACACAGGATTAAGAATTTCAGAAATCTTATAAGGACCAATGAACCGAGGCTTAAACTTAGGAGACGAAACCTTCATAGGAACATAACGAGATGAAAACCAAACCAAATCCCCAACACGAAGTCGGGGACCAACACAGCGACGGTGGTTAGCGAAACGTTGAGCCTTCTCCTGGGACAATGTCAAATTGTCCACCACGTGAGTCCAAATTTGCTGCAACCTGTCCACCACAGAATCCACACCAGGACAGTCCGAAGGCTCAACCTGCCCTGAAGAAAAACGAGGATGGAAACCAGAATTACAGAAAAAGGGCGAAACCAAAGTGGCTGAGCTGGCCCGATTATTAAGGGCGAACTCAGCCAAAGGCAAGACACCCAATCATCCTGATCAGCAGAAACAAAGCATCTCAGATATGCTTCCAAAGTCTGATTGGTTCGCTCGGTTTGGCCATTTGTCTGAGGATGGAAAGCTGAAGAAAAAGACAAATCAATGCCCATCTTAGCACAAAAGGACGCCAAAACCTTGAAACAAACTGGGAACCTCTGTCCGACACGATGTTCTCTGGAATGCCATGCAAACGAACCACATGCTGGAAAAATAATGGAACCAAATCAGAGGAGGAAGGCAATTTAGGCAAAGGTACCAAATGGACCATCTTAGAGAAGCGATCACAAACTACCCAGATGACCGACATCCTTTGAGAGACAGGGAGATCCGAAATAAAATCCATGGAAATATGCGTCCAGGGCCTTTTCGGGACCGTCAAGGGCAAAAGCAACCCACTGGCATGAGAACAGCAGGGCTTAGCCCGAGCACAAATCCCACAGGACTGCACAAAAGAACGCACATCCCGTGACAAGGAAGGCCACCAAAAGGATCTAGCCACCAAATCTCTGGTACCAAAGATTCCAGGATGACCAGCCAACACCGAACAATGAACCTCAGAGATAACTCTGCCAGTCCATCTATCAGGGACAAACAGTTTCTCCGCTGGACAACGGTCAGGTCTATCAGCCTGAAACTCCTGCAGCACCCGCCGCAAATCAGGGGAGATGGCAGACAAAATTACCCCCTCTTTGAGAATACCAACCGGCTCAGGAACTCCCGGAGAATCAGGCACAAAACTCCATGAAAGGGCATCAGCCTTCACATTCTTAGAACCCGGAAGGTACGAAACCACAAAATCGAAGAGGGAGAAAAACAGTGACCATCGAGCCTGTCTAGGATTCAACCACTTGGCAGACTCGAGATAAGTCAGATTCTTGTGATCCGTCAAGACCACCACGCGATGCTTGGCTCCTTCAAGCCAATGTCGCAACTCCTCGAACGCCCACTTCATAGCCAACAACTCTCGATTGCCCACATTATAATTGCGCTCAGCAGGCGAAAACTTTCCAGAAAAGAAAGCACATGGTTTCATCACCGAGCCATCAGAACTTCTTTGAGACAAAACAGCCCCTGCTCCAATCTCAGAAGCATCCACCTCGACCTGAAACGGGAGCGAAACATCTGGCTGACACAACACAGGGGCAGAAGAAAAACGACGCTTCAACTCCTGAAAAGCCTCAACGGCCACAGAGGACCAATTGACCACATCAGCACCTTTCTTGGTCAAATCAGTCAATGGTTTAACAACACTAGAAAAATTAGCGATGAAGCGACTGTAAAAATTAGCAAAGCCCAGGAATTTCTGAAGGCTCTTCACAGAAGTAGGCTGAGTCCAATCATAAATGGCCTGAACTTTAACAAACAGGGTCCATCTCGATAGTAGAAGGGGAAAAAATGAAGCCCAAAAATGAAACCTTCTGAACTCCAAAGAGACATTTAGACCCCTTCACAAACAAGGAATTAGCACGAAGGATCTGGAACACCATTCTGACCTGCTTCACATGAGACTCCCAATCGTCCGAAAAGACCAAAATATCATCCAAATATACAATCATGAATCTATCCAGGTACTTTCGGAAGATGTCATGCATAAAGGACTGAAACACAGATGGAGCATTAGAAAGCCCGAATGGCATCACCAGGTACTCAAAATGGCCCTCGGGCGTATTAAATGCTGTTTTCCATTCATCGCCCTGTTTAATACGCACAAGTTTATACGCCCCTCGAAGATCTATCTTAGTGAACCAACTAGCCCCCTTAATCCGAGCAAACAAATCAGTCAGCAGAGGCAAAGGGTACTGAAATTTGACGGTGATTTTATTGAGAAGGCGGTAATCTATACAAGGTCTCAGAGAACCATCCTTCTTGGCCACAAAAAGAACCCTGCTCCCAACGGCGACGACGACGGGCGAATATGCCCTTTCTCCAAGGACTCCTTTATATAACTCCGCATAGCGGTATGTTCTGGCACAGACAAATTGAACAGTCGGCCCTTCGTAAACTTACTACCAGGAATCAAATTAATTGCACAATCGCAATCCCTATGAGGAGATAGGGCACTGGATTTGGGCTCATCAAATACATCCCGGTAATCCGACAAGAACTCAGGGACTTCAGAAGGATGGGAAGACGAAACTGACAACAATGGAATATCACCATGTACCCCTTGACAACCCCAACTAGATACAGACATTGATTTCCAATCCAATACTGGATTATGGACCTGTAGCCATGGCAAACCCAAAATGACCACATCATGCAAATTATGCAACACCAAAAAGCGAATATCCTCCTGATGTGCAGGAGCCATGCACATGGTCAATTGAGTCCAGTACTGAGGCTTATTCTTGGCCAAAGGCGTAGCATCAATTCCTCTCAATGGAATAGGATACTGTAAAGGCTCCAAGAAAAAACCACAGCGCCTGGCAAACTCCAAGTCCATCAAATTCAGGGCAGCGCCTGAATCCACAAAAGCCATAACAGAATAGGACGACAGAGAGCAAATCAGAGTAACGGACAAAAGAAATTTTGGCTGTACAGTACCAATGGTGGCAGACCTAGCGAACCGCTTAGTGCGCTTAGGACAATCAGAGATAGCATGAGTGGAGTCACCACAGTAAAAACACAGCCCATTCTGACGTCTGTATTCTTGCCGTTCAGCTCTGGTCAAGGTCCTATCACATTGCATAGGCTCAGGCCTCTGCTCAGAAGATACCGCCAAATGGTGCACAGTTTTGCGCTCACGTAAGCGTCGATCAATCTGAATGGCCAAGGACATAGACTCATTCAGACCAGCAGGCGTGGGGAATCCCACCATAACATCCTTAAGGGCTTCAGAAAGACACTTTCTGAAAATTGCCGCCAGGGCACACTCATTCCACTGAGTAAGCACAGACCACTTTCTAAACTTCTGACAATATATCTCCGCTTCATCCTGACCCTGACACAAAGCCAGCAAGATTTTCTCTGCCTGATCCACTGAATCTGGTTCATCATAAAGCAATCCAAGCGCCAGAAAAAACGCATCTACATTACGCAATGGAGGATCTCCTGGCGCAAGGGAAAATGCCCAGTCTTGAGGGTCACCACGCAGCAAAGAAATAATGATTTTTACTTGCTGAATGGGGTCACCAGAGGAGCGGGGTTTCAAAGCAAGAAATAGCCTACAATTATTCTATCCCCAGAAAACAAATCAGGAATTGGAATTCTGGGTTCTAACATCGGATTCTGAACTACATAATCTTGAATGCCTTGTACCCTTGCAGTGAGTTGATCCACACAAGAGGACAGACCTTGAATGTCCATATCTACACCTGTGTCCTGAACCACCCAGAGATTTAGGGGAAAGGAAAAACAAAACACGCTGCAGAGAAAAAAAAAATGGTCTCAGAACTTCTCTTATCCCTCTATTGAGATGCATTAACGCTTTACTGGCCAGCTGTACTGTTATGGTGACCTGGTGGTTAGGAGCACTAAGAATGACCTGATGAGCAAACTAGTAATACAGGACCAGCTCTGGGAAGTGGGAGCTCTGCTGACCGCAACCCCTAATCCTATCACAACAACTAGAAATAGCCATGGAGCGTACCTGACTCTGCCTAGACGCCTCTTCACAGCCTAAGAGCTAACTACCCCTAAAGATAGAAAATAAAGCCTACCTTGCCTCAGAGAAATTCCCCAAAGAAAACAGGCAGCCCCCACAAATATTAACTGTGAGTTAAGATGGAAGTCACAAACACAGGAATGAAACAGGTTTCAGCAAAGGAGGCCAGACTTAACTAAACAGACTGAGGATAGAAAAGGCAACTTTGCGGTCAGCACAAAAAACTATAAAAACCACGCAGTGTGCAAAAGAGACCCCCACACCGACTCACGGTGCGGAGGTGCCACTCTGCATCCCAGAGCTTCCAGCTAGCTTGGCAAAATCATGATAGCAAGCTGGACAAGAAAACAGAGATAAACAATTTAACTAGCAGGGACTTAGCTTTTGCTGGAGTAGACAGGTCATCTGCAAGATTCAAGAGAGAACTGAACCAGTACTAGAACATTGACAGCTGGCATCAAGTAACGATCTGAGTGGAGTTAAATAGAGCAGCCAGCCTAGAACTATATGAGGTCAGCTGGAGAAGGAACCTCAGAACCACGTGCTCCACTCACAGCCACCAGAGGGAGTCCATGGACAGAACTCGCCGAAGTACCATTCATGACCACAGGAGGGAGTTCGAGAACAGAATTCACAACACTGTTCCCAGTAAATGTCCTAAAGTGCAATCTTTACCTGGGTAAATTGGTACCAAGTTTTCGCAAACAGTGTGTTGAATATTTGGGCTAAACTGATATTTTTCATTCAAAAAATATTTTTTATAAAACTGCTTAGTAAAAGGAAAACTAGAGGAGTAATACGCCTGTTTTGGGATATTATAGAGGAGATCTGTTATTAGGCAAGCAATATTTTAAATACTACATACTGCATTCTCTTAAAAAATGGGGCCAATTATGAATTTTATTGACATTAATGCTACTACCAATGCGCTGAAACTTGTTGTAAAATCTGTACCTTTTCAGTTCAATTCATTTCTTACGGATTTGTTTTGTTGTTTATAAAGCTGAATTATTGTTTATCTTTATATTTTAAACTTTACATAAATAATTACTCTACATAAAATATTTCAATTCCTGAAATTGTACTTATGTTAAAGGGAACCTGTCACCCCCCCCCCCCCCACAGTCATTTCAAACTAAAAGAGCCAGCTTGTGCAGTAGTAATGCTGCATTCTGACAAGGTGGCTCTTTTAGTTCTGGGTGCTGTAACTTGAGAAATAGTCAGTTTTATAATTTGTCTGAAATACCTGGTCCTCAGTCAAGTGGGCCGGTGTTTCCCCCCTGCTTCAGACGCCACACAGCTGTCACTCACATCTTCTTGGCGCCGGGCGCCGCCTCCTCCTCACCGCTGTTTTCAAAAGTAGCCGGTGTCTGCGCTCTTATCCCCTGCCTGGTGCAGGCGCAGTGAACGCTGGCCGTCTTTCCTCATATGCAGCCCAGCTGACTGCGCCTGCGCGGCCGCCCTGCTTGTGAACCCAGCCCCACAGTGACTTATGATTTATTCACATTGCGGGGCTGGGATTCACAGGCAGGGCAGCCGCGCAGGCGCAGACAGCTGGACTGCATATGAGGAAAGACGGCCAGCGTTCACTGCGCCTGCACCAGACAGGGGAAAAGAGCGCAGGCGCCGGCTACTTTTGAAAACAGCAGTGAGGAGGAGGCGGCACCCGGCACCAAGAAGATGTGAGTGACAGCTGTGTGCTGTCTGAAGCGGGGGAAACACCGGCCCACTTGACTGAGGAGCAGGTATTTCTGACAAATTATAAAACTGATTATTTCTCAAGTTACAGCACCCAGAACTAAAAGAGCCACCTTGTCAGAATGCAGCATTACTGCTGCACAAGGTGGCTCTTTTAGTTTGAAACGACTGGGGGGGGGGGGTGACAGGTTCCCTTTAAGTTACAACGTGTAGTAAAGTTAAAGATAGAATTTATAATTTGCAGAAGTCAGAGCTGAACTCCCATTATTTTCCAAACATCTAAACATCAATGCAATGCTTGCTTTGATTATTTTCCTTGAAAGTAGCTTTACAATTACATTAGAAATGCTAAATTAAGTTGATATACATCTGTGATATTATGCTAATTTAATAGTTCTAGGAAGAATCTATGTAAGTGAGCAGGAAGATGTGAATTTTCAAAGGAAACTGTCAGCAGGTTTTGCTATATGATCTGAATGTGCATTAGTATCTTAATTTTTTAACTTTTGTACTTGTATTAAAATTGTTTAACAATAAAGTGTTTAAATTTTAGGTTGGCGTTGGCTTCCATTGTTTCTCTAATTGGTTTATATATTGCTGTGGGAAGTGCCATGATTTAAGCCTTGTCTTGAGTATAGGTGTTACACCCAGTGGAATGCAAATGCGTCCCACCAGGTAGATTTTATCAAGGTGTAGGGTGTCTGGATAGGCAAAAAAAATTTTTTTAGGCAGATATAATGCCTGTCACATTCTCCTATATATAACCATCTGAAGAAGTCAATATTCAAGCAGTGGAGGTATGATGCTTCCCATAATACAGCAAGTTGATAACTAACCACATATTCTAATAAAGGCTTAACATGGGTAGACCCAAAAAAAGGAGTGCATAACTAGCAATTATCAGCTGGCAACCTCATGGTGGTGCCCTAAATCTGGTATTAATGCCAGGGGACCTATAGTCCAGTAGAAATAAGTACATTAAAGCTAAAAGTATAAGGAGGAAGTGCATAAAACAGAGTGATATAGTTTATCCCCATTATAGATGATCCAACAAAGATGATAATAGGCACGGTCCCTTAGAGACCTATTTGCCCTGGCGCTGTTAACTGTATCATAGGCCAACATGTGAACAATTATAATATATAGCTAGTGAAGCTGAGTTGCTCATTTAGACCTCCTGGACTCACTGAATCAAGAAGATATATCAACGTGTCTTTCTCTGGAGTATCTTGTTATCTCAATCTCACAGCCATTTGGATTGAGGAATGGTTTCAATTACTTTAAAAGAGAACAATTTCTCCTCTGATGGTGATTGACTGTGGTGCGCTAGGAATATCTGTTTAATGTCATCAATATGCTTGCCAATCCTTACCCTAAAAGGTCTTTTCGTTTTATGCAGTCCTTTCGACAAGAACATGTGCACACAAATATGACACCTGTAGTTTTGCAATTAGCAATGTCTCTGCTGTTATATATCCTGCCAGTAGCTGCACTAAAAAAAATATTGGACAAATTAATAAACTAACAGAAACTGCAGATGCTGCACATAAAGGTGCCTACTTCCCACCAATCCAGCCTGGTGCATGCCATTATCAGGGTACTGTAATAACTATGTACTACAATCTCAATCTACAAATGGTCTTGGAGAAATTTGGTCACATATACCTAGGTCTGTAGGACTGCCCGGTAGATGTTCCAGTATTTATGTAAAATTATCATTATTTTATCATTCTGATCACCATAAGTAGAGGTGAGTGAATATTTCAATTTTCAATTCAGATTACGATTGCCAAATCTGCAATATTTGCAGATTTAATGTCCAAATACAGCCAAGTGCCATAGGAGTCAAAGGGAGGAAAAAACAAAAGCATGCACAGCATAAACGCCAGTGTTTCCCACACTGTGTGACATCGGTCTGATGGTAATATTTCCGCTGGTAGATTGTTACCATCATCAGAGCGCTATGGGGTCACGCTGGCAGATGTTGGCGTGTGATCCTACAGAGATACTGTGACCCATGGGAAAAAGCTTACTGCAGGACAGCAGATGCCAGCTGATGAGAGACTACTCCTCCCATCAGGCTACATCTGCTGTCACAGAGACCAGTGATAGCAGTTGCTGCTTGTAACGCTCGCGCCGAGACTGGTTGGTGCGGGCGCCTGGGTGTGTGGCCCCACTGGACCACAGACCGAACTTCCCTGGAAGGGGCGTAACTAAGTAGCTTCCTAGGTGTTCACTGGAGCCTCTGATGGTGAGGACAGACTTGTGCAATAGGAAGCTACCAGGTACCACTCCAGAGTGGAGTCGGACTGTGGATGCTGATCCCACCGGGGACAAGACACAGACAGGCAGGCACGGTTGTGGCACTGGCTGACAGACGGGTTTGGCAGAGGCCCAGACGGGCGGACTGGCTTGACGGAGATACAGGCAGGCAGACGGGCGCGGCTGGCACTAGCAGACAGGACTGATACTCTGGTAGGAACTGGTATTCAGATGGTTTTATGGAAACAGGTAAGAACCTGTTCAGACTGGAGAACATAAAGAAACAGGTAGAAACCCGTACGGCAAGTTGCAGAATAAAGATAGAGCAAGAGTGGAAGCAAAGCAGAATCACAGGAGGCAGAGTAAGAGCAGGAGGTGGAGCTAAAAGTAGAGAAGGAGAAGGCAGAGCTATGAGCAGAGAAGGAGAAGGCAGAGCAAAGAGTAGAGAAGGAGAAGCCAGAGCCAAGGACGGAGCCGCAGGAGGTGGAGCCAAGAGCGGAGAAGCTGGAGGCGGAGCCAAGAGCGGAGATGCAGGTGGCGGAGAGCCAGAACCGCAGGAGGTAACGCCAAGAGCAAAAGAGTGCAGAACCGCAGGTTGTGGCGAGGAAAGCTGAGAAGCACAGAACCACAGGTTGTGGCAGAACAGAGCAGAGAGATGCAGAACCACTGATAGTGGCAAGCAGAGCAGAGAGATAAGGCGGAGGTACACACAGCAGAGTGGGAAATGACAAATGACAAAGAAGGAACAGGAATTGACATAGACCAGAGTTCAGACAGGAACAGACACGGATACACAAACAGAACACAGATGAAGGCCTGCAGTATAGCAGCCCTCTGAGACAGGAAACAGACATGACCTGGCAGCTCAGTAGCAAATGCTAACTGAGGGGAATAGTTTGCTCAGGCATCTGTTATGATTTGGTGACCTAGGAGCGGCATGAGACGTACTCTGGAGAATGTGGTAACTGTACTGACCGCAGACCCTGGACTTAACACTGCAACTAGAAGTAGCCGTGGTATGTACCTACCAATCCTAGACACCTCGACACAGCCGGAGGACTAATTAACCCTATAGATAGAAAAGGGAAAACTATCTTGCCTCAGAGAAAATTCCCAAGGATAGGCAGCCCCCCACAAATATTGACTGTGAGAGGAGAGGAAAAAACATACACAGGCTGAAAACAGAATTTAGCAAAGGAGGCCAATCTAGCTAAAATAGGAAAGATAGGACAGAGAACTATGCGGTCAGTATTAAAATACTATGAAATGTCCACCACAGATAATACAAAAACTCCACATCTAACTAAAGACATGGAGGGTAAATCCTCCTCTCCAGAGATTCCAGCTTGGCTGCATAAATCCTTACACAGATAAAGCTGGACAAGAAAAAACATGCAATGCACTGAACAATGAGGCCCACAACATGTGGGCAGAAAAACAAGCAGAACTTATCTTGTAGAAATGAACTGCAAGAAGGAGCGACCAGGAAGGGATGTGAATCCTCCAGAAACAATGAACAACTGGCACTCACTAAAGGGTGAAGCCAGACTAAATAGCCCCGTCCGAAGTGGACGCACCTGATGACTGCTGTGAAGGACAAACAGCAGCACTACAACTTATAACCACCGGAGGGAGCCCAAGAGCAGAACCAACAACAGAATTCACAACAGTACCCCCCCTTGAGGAGGGGTCACCGAACCCTCACCAGAGCCCCCAGGACGATCAGGATGAGCCAAATGGAAGGCACGAACCAAATCGTCATCATGAACATCGGAGGCAACAACCCAAGAATTATTCTCCTGGCCATAACCCTTCCACTTGATACTGAAGCCTCCGTCTTGAAAAACGAGAATCCAAGATCTTCTCCACAACATACTCCAACTCCCCATCAATCAACACCAGGGAAGGAGGATCAACAGAGGGAACCACGGGCACCACATATTTCCGCAACAAAGATCTATGAAAAACATTATGGATGGAAAAAGAGGCTGGAAGGGCCAAACGAAAAGACACTGGATTGATAATCTCAGAAATCCTATAAGGACCAATAAACCGAGGCTTGAACTTCGGGGAAGAAACCTTCATAGAAACATGACGAGAAGACAACCAGACCAAATCCCCAACCCGAAGCCGGGAACCCACACGCCGACAACGGTTGGCAAAACACTGAGCCTCCTCCTGAGACAACACCAAATTGTCCACAACATGAGCCCAAATTTGCTGCAACCTGTCAACCACAGAGTCCACCCCAGGACAATCAGAAGACTCAACCTGCCCTGAAGAAAAATGAGGATGAAACCCAGAATTACAAAAGAATGGTGAAACCAAGGTAGCAAAACTAGCCCGATTATTAAGGGCAAACTCGGCCAATGGCAAGAAAGCCACCCAATCATCCTGATCGGCAGACACAAAGCATCTCAAATAAGTTTCCAAAGTCTGGTTAGTTCGCTCGGTTTGGCCGTTTGACTGAGGATGAAATGCGGAAGAAAAAGACAAATCAATGCCCAGCTTAGCACAAAAGGACCGCCAAAACCTAGAAACAAACTGGGAACCTCTATCGGACACAATATTCTCCGGAATGCCATGCAAACGAACCACATGCTGAAAAAACAACAGAACCAACTCAGAAGAGGAAGGCAATTTAGGCAAAGGTACCAAATGAACCATGTTAGAAAACCGGTCACAGACCACCCAGATAACCGACATCCTCTGGGAAACAGGAAGATCCAAAATAAAATCCATAGAAATATGCATCCAAGGCCTCTCAGGGACAGGCAAAGGCAAAAGCAACCCACTGGCGCGGGAGCAGCAAGGTTTGGCCCGCGCACAAGTCCCACAGGACTGCACAAAAGCAAGCACACCCCTGTTGTGAATTCTGTTCTCGAACTCCCTCCTGTGGTCATGAATGGTACTTCGGCGAGTTCTGTCCATTGTCTCCCTCTGGTGGCTCTGAGTGGAGCTGCTGGTTCTGAGGTTCCTTCCTCAGCTGACCTCGTTTAGTTCTAGGCTGCTGCTCTATTTAACTCCACTTAGATCGTTACTTGATGCCAGCTGTCAATGTCCTAGTACTGGTTCAGTTCTCTCTTGGATCTTTCAGATGACCTGTCTACTCTAGCAAAAGCTAAGTCCCTGCTAGCTTATTTGTTTACCATTGCTTTCTTGTCCAGCTTGCTATCATGATTTTGCCTTGCTAGCTGGAAGCCCTGGGATGCAGAGTGGCACCTCCACGCCGTGAGTTGGTGCGGGGTCTGTTTTTGCACACTCTGCGTGTCTTTTTGGTAGTTTTTTATGCTGACCGCAAAGATACCTTTTCTATCCTCAGTCTGTTTAGTTAAGTCTGGCCTCCTTTGCTGAAACCTATTTCATTCCTGTGTTTGTGACTTCCATCTTAACTCACAGTCAATATTTGTGGGGGGGGCTGCCTATTTCTTTGGGGAATTTCTCTGAGGCAAGTTAGGCCTTATTTTCTATCTTTAGGGGTAGTTAGCTCTTAGGCTGTGAAGAGGCATCTAGGCAGAGTCAGGTACGCTCCACGGCTATTTCTAGTTGTTGTGATAGGATTAGAGGTTGCGGTCAGCAGAGCTCCCACTTCTCAGAGCTTGTCCTGTGTTACTAGCTTGCTCATCAGGTCATTCCTAGTGCTCCTAACCACCAGGTCATCATAACAGTACAGCTGGCCAGTAAAGTGTTAATGCATCTCAATAGAGGGATAAGAGAAGTTCTGAGACCATTTTTTTTTTTTCCTCTGCAGCGTGTTTTGTTTTTATTTTCCCCTAAATCTCTGGGTGGTTCAGGAAACAGGTGTAGACATGGACATTCAAGGTCTGTACTCTTGTGTGGATCCACTCACTGCAAGGGTACAAGGCATTCAAGATTATGTAGTTCAGAACCCGATGTTAGAACCCAGAATTCCAATTCCTGATTTTTTTTCTGGGGATAGATCTAAGTTCCTGAATTTCAAAAATAATTGTAGACTGTTTTTTGCTTTGAAACCCTGCTCCTCTGGTGACCCCATTCAGCAAGTAAAAATCATTATTTCTTTGCTACGTGGCGACCCTCAAGACTGGGCATTCTCCCTTGCGCCAGGAGATCCTGCATTGCGTAATGTAGATGCGTTTTTTATGGCGCTTGGGTTGCTTTATGATGAACCAGATTCAGTGGATCAGGCAGAGAAAATCTTGCTGTCTTTGTGTCAGGGTCAGGATGAAGCGGAGGTATATTGTCAGAAGTTTAGAAAGTGGTCTGTGCTTACTCAGTGGAATGAGTGTGCCCTGGTGGCAATTTTCAGAAAGGGTCTTTCTTAAGCCCTTAAGGATGTTATGGTGGGATTCCCCACGCCTGCTGGTCTGAATGAGTCTATGTCCTTGGCCATTCAGATCGATCGACGCTTACGTGAGCACAAAACTGTGCACCATTTGGCGGTATCTTCTAAGCAGAGGCCTGAGCCTATGCAATGTGATAGGACCTTGACCAGAGCTGAACGGCAAGAATACAGACATCAGAATGGGCTGTGTTTTTACTGTGGTGACTCCACTCATGCTATCTCTGATTGTCCTAAACGCACTAGGCGGTTCGCTAGGTCTGCCACCATTGGTATGGTACAGCCAAAATTTCGTTTGTCCGTTACTCTGATTTGCTCTTTGTCATTCCATTCTGTTATGGCATTTGTGGATTCAGGCGCTGCCCTGAATTTGATGGACTTGGAGTTTGCCACGCGCTGTGGTTTTTTCTTGGAGCCTTTACAGTATCCTATTCCATTGAGAGGAATTGATGCTACGCCTTTGGCCAAGAATAAGCCTCAGTACTGGACTCAATTGACCATGTGCATGGCTCCTGCACATCAGGAGGATATTCGCTTTTTGGTGTTGCATAATCTGCATGATGTGGTCGTTTTGGGTTTGCCATGGCTACAGGTCCATAATCCAGTATTGGATTGGAAATCAATGTCTGTATCCAGTTGGGGTTGTCAAGGGGTACATGGGGATGTCCCTTTGTTGTCAATTTCATCTTCCCATCCTTCTGAAGTCCCTGAGTTCTTGTCAGATTACCGGGATGTATTTGATGAGCCCAAATCCAGTGCCCTACCTCCTCATAGGGATTGCGATTGTGCTATTAATTTGATTCCTGGTAGTAAGTTTACGAAGGGCCGACTGTTCAATTTATCTGTGCCAGAACACGCCGCTATGCGGAGCTATGTAAAGGAGTCCTTGGAGAAAGGGCATATTCGCCCGTCGTCGTCACCGTTGGGAGCAGGGTTCTTTTTTTGTGGCCAAGAAGGATGGTTCTCTGAGACCTTGTATAGATTACCGCCTTCTCAATAAAATCACCGTCAAATTTCAGTACCCCTTGCCGCTACTGTCTGATTTGTTTGCTCGGATTAAAGGGGCTAGCTGGTTCACCAAGATAGATCTTCGAGGGACGTATAATCTTGTGCGTATTAAACAGGGTGACGAATGGAAAACAGCATTTAATACGCCCGAGGGCCATTTTGAGTACCTGGTGATGCCATTCGGGCTTTCTAATGCTCCATCTGTGTTTCAGTCCTTTATGCATGACATCTTCCGAAAGTACCTGGATAGATTCATGATTGTATATTTGGATGATATTTTGGTTTTTTCGGACAATTGGGAGTCTCATGTGAAGCAGGTCAGAATGGTGTTCCAGGTCCTTCGTGCTAATTCTTTGTTTGTGAAGGGGTCTAAATGTCTCTTTGGAGTTCAGAAGGTTTCATTTTTGGGCTTCATTTTTTCCCCTTCTACTATCGAGATGGACCCTGTTAAAGTTCAGGCCATTTATGATTGGACTCAGCCTACTTCTGTGAAGAGCCTTCAGAAATTCCTGGGCTTTGCTAATTTTTACCGTCACTTCATCGCTAATTTTTCTAGTGTTGTTAAACCATTGACTGATTTAACCAAGAAAGGTGCGGATGTGGTCAATTGGTCCTCTGCGGCCGTTGAGGCTTTTCAGGAGTTGAAGCGTCGTTTTTCTTCTGCCCCTGTGTTGTGTCAGCCAGATGTTTCGCTCCCGTTTCAGGTCGAGGTGGATGCTTCTGAGATTGGAGCAGGGGCTGTTCTATCTCAAAGAAGTTCTGATGGCTCGGTGATGAAACCATGTGCTTTCTTTTCTAGAAAGTTTTCGCCTGCTGAGCGCAATTATGATGTTGGCAATCGAGAGTTGTTGGCTATGAAGTGGGCGTTCGAGGAGTGGCGACATTGGCTTGAAGGAGCCAAGTATCGTGTGGTGGTCTTGACGGATCACAAGAATCTGACTTATCTCGAGTCTGCCAAGCAGTTGAATCCTAGACAGTCTCGATGGTCGCTGTTTTTCTCCCGCTTCGATTTTGTGGTTTCATACCTTCCGGGTTCTAAGAATGTGAAGGCTGATGCCCTTTCAAGGAGTTTTGTGCCTGATTCTCCGGGAGTTCCTGAGTCGGCTGGTATTCTCAAAGAGGGGGTAATTTTGTCTGCCATCTCCCCTGATTTGCGGCGGGTGCTGCAGGAGTTTCAGGCTGATAGACCTGACCGTTGCCCAGCGGAGAAACTGTTTGTCCCTGATAGATGGACTAGTAGAGTTATCTCTGAGGTTCATTGTTCGGTGTTGGCTGGTCATCCTGGAATCTTTGGTACCAGGGATTTGGTGGCTAGATCCTTTTGGTGGCCTTCCTTGTCACGGGATGTGCGTTCTTTTGTGCAGTCCTGTGGGACTTGTGCTCGGGCTAAGCCCTGCTGTTCTCGTGCCAGTGGGTTGCTTTTGCCCTTGCCAGTCCTGAAAAGGCCCTGGATGCATATTTCCATGGATTTTATTTCAGATCTCCCTGTCTCTCAAAGGATGTCGGTTATCTGGGTGGTTTGTGATCGCTTCTCTAAGATGGTCCATTTGGTACCTTTGCCTAACTTGCCTTCCTCCTCTGATTTGGTTCCATTGTTTTTCCAGCACGTGGTTCGTTTACATGGCATTCCGGAGAACATCGTGTCGGACAGAGGTTCCCAGTTTGTTTCGAGGTTTTGGCGGTCCTTTTGTGCTAAGATGGGCATTGATTTGTCTTTTTCTTCAGCTTTCCATCCTCAGACAAATGGCCAAACTGAACGAACCAATCAGACTTTGGAGACATATCTGAGTTGCTTTGTTTCTGCTGATCAGGATGATTGGGTGTCCTTCTTGCCTTTGGCTGAGTTCGCCCTTAATAATCGGGCCAGCTCGGCCACCTTGGTTTCGCCTTTTTTCTGTAATTCTGGTTTCCACCCTTGTTTTTCTTCAGGACAGGTTGAGCCTTCGGACTGTCCTGGTGTTTATTCTGTGGTGGACAGGTTGCATCAGATTTGGACTCACGTGGTGGACAATTTGACATTGTCCCAGGAGAAGGCTCAGCGCTTCGCTAACCGCCGTCGCTGTGTTGGTCCCCGAATTCGTGTTGGGGATTTGGTTTGGTTGTCGTCTCATTATGTTCCTATGAAGGTTTCGTCTCCTAAGTTTAAGCCTCGGTTCATTGGTCCTTATAAGATTTCTGAAATTCTTAATCCTGTGTCGTTTCGTTTGGACCTTCCGGCTTCTTTCGCCATCCATAATGTGTTCCATAGGTCGTTGTTGCGGAGATATGTGGCTCCTATGGTTCCCTCCGTCGACCCTCCTGCCCCGGTGTTGGTTGAGGGGGAGTTGGAGTATGTGGTGGAGAAGATTTTTGATTATCGTATTTCGAGACGGAAACTTCAGTACCTAGTCAAGTGGAAAGGTTATGGTCAGGAGGATAATTCCTGGGTGGTTGCCTCTGATGTTCATGCTGCTGATCTTGTTCGTGCCTTTCATTTGGCTCGTCCTGATCGGCCTGGGGGCTCTGGTGAGGGTTCGGTGACCCCTCCTCAAGGGGGGGGTACTGTTGTGAATTCTGTTCTCGAACTCCCTCCGGTGATTATGAATGGTACTTCGGCGAGTTCTGTCCATGGACTCCCTCTGGTGGCTGTGAGTGGAGCTGCTGGTTCTGAGGTTCCTTCCTCAGCTGACCTCATTTAGTTTTAGGCTGCTGCTCTATTTAACTCCACTTAGATCGTTACTTGATGCCAGCTGTCAATGTCCTAGTACTGGATCAGTTCTCTCTTGGATCTTTCAGATGACCTGTCTACTCCAGCAAAAGCTAAGTCCCTGCTAGCTTATTTGTTTACCATTGCTTTCTTGTCCAGCTTGCTATCATGATTTTGCCTTGCTAGCTTAAAGCTCTAGGATGCAGAGTGGCACCTCCACGCCGTGATTCGGTGCGGGGTCTGTTTTTGCACACTCTGCGTGGTTTTTTGGTAGTTTTTTATGCTGACCGCAAAGATACCTTTTCTATCCTCAGTCTGTTTAGTTAAGTCTGGCCTCCTTTGCTGAAACCTATTTCATTCCTGTGTTTGTGACTTCCATCTTAACTCACAGTCAATATTTGTGGGGGGGCTGCCTATTTCTTTGGGGAATTTCTCTGAGGAAAATTAGGCCTTATTTTCTATCTTTAGGGGTAGTTAGCTCTTAGGCTGTGAAGAGGCGTCTAGGCAGTGTCAGGTACGCTCCACGGCTATTTCTAGTTGTTGTGATAGGATTAGGGGTTGCGGTCAGCAGAGCTCCCACTTCCCAGAGCTTGTCGTGTATTACTAGCTTGCTCATCAGGTCATTCCTAGTGCTCCTAACCACCAGGTCATCATAACACATCCCGTGACAAAGAAGGCCACCAAAAGGACCTACTAACAAAATCTCTGGTACCAAAAATCCCAGGATGGCCAGCCAACACAGAACAGTGAACCTCAGAAATCACTTTACTAGTCCATCTGTCAGGAACAAACAGTTTCCCCGCTGGACAGTGATCAGGTTTATCAGCCTGAAACTCCTGAAGAACCCGTCGCAAATCAGGGGAGATGGCAGAAAGAATCACCCCCTCCTTCAGAATACCAACCGGCTCAAGAACCCCAGGGGAATCAGGCAAAAAACTCCTAGAGAGGGCATCAGCCTTAACATTCTTAGAACCCGGAAGATACGAGACAACAAAATCAAAATGGGAGAAAAACAGGGACCATCGGGCCTGTCTAGGATTCAGCCGTTTGGCAGACTCGAGGTAAATCAGATTCTTATGATCGGTCAAGACCACAATACGGTGCTTGGCCCCCTCAAGCCAATGTCGCCACTCCTCAAATGCCCACTTCATAGCCAACAACTCACGATTGCCGACATCATAATTGCGTTCCGCAGGCGAAAACTTTCGAGAAAAGAAGGCACACGGTTTCATCAAGGAACCATCAGAATTCCTCTGAGACAAAACGGCCCCTGCCCCAATCTCAGAAGCGTCAACCTCAACCTGAAAAGGAAGAGAAACATCCGGCTGACGCAACACAGGGGCAGAAGTAAATCGGCGCTTAAGCTCCTGAAAGGCAGAAACAGCCTCAGAGGACCAATTCATTACATCAGCGCCCTTCCTCGTCAAATCGTCAGGCGTTTAACCACACTGGAGACGTTGCCAATGAAACGGCGATAAAAATTAGCAAAGCCCAAAAATTTCTGAAGGCTCTTCACGGATGTGGGCTGGATCCAATCATGAATGGCCTGAACCTTAACCGGATCCATTTCTATAGATGATGGAGAAAAAATGAAGCCCAAAAAAGAAACCTTCTGTACTCCAAAGAGGCACTTAGACCCCTTCAAAAACAAGGCATTATCACGAAGGACCTGAAATACCATCCTGACTTGTTTCACATGAGACTCCCAATCATCTGAAAAAATCAAAATATCATCCAAATATACAATCATGAATTTATCAAGATAATTCCGAAAAATATCATGCATGAAGGACTGAAACACAGATGGGGCATTAGAGTGTCCGAATGGCATCACAAGATATTCAAAATGGCCCTCGGGCGTATTAAACGCAGTTTTCCATTTGTCACCCTGCTTAATACGAACAAGATTATATGCCCCTCGAAGGTCAATCTTAGTAAACCAACTAGCCCCCTTAATCCTGGCAAGCAAATCAGAAAGCAAAGGCAAAGGGTATTGGAATTTGACCGTGATCTTATTCAAGAGGCGATAATCAGTACAGGGTCTCAAGGAGCCATCCTTCTTGGCAACAAAAAAAAACCTGCTCCCAATGGAGAAGAAGATGGCCGAATATGCCCCTTCTCCAAAGACTCCTTAACATAACTCCGCATGGCGGCATGTTCAGGCACAGACAGGTTGAAAAGTCGGCCCTTAGGGAACTTACAGCCTGGAATCAAATCAATAGCACAATCACAGTCCTTATGCGGTGGAAGGGAACTGGACTTGGGCTCATCGAAAACATCCTGGAAATCTGACAGAAACTCAGGAATTTCAGAAGAGGGGGAGGAGGAAATTGACATCAGAGGAACGTCATCATGAACCCCCTGACAACCCCAACTAGTCACAGACATAGATTTCCAATCCAACACCGGATTATATACCTGTAACCATGGAAACCCCAGCACAATAGCATCATGCAAATTATGCAACACCAGGAAACGACAATCTTCCTGATGGGCTGGCGCCATGCACATGGTTAACTGTGTCCAAAACTGAGGTTTATTTTTAGCCAATGGTGTAGCATCAATGCCCCTCAAAGGGATAGGACTCGGCAAAGGCTGTAAGGGAAAACCACAACGTCTGGCAAATTCTAAGTCCATTAAATTTAAAGCGGCGCCTGAATCCACAAATGCCATGACAGAAAATGACGATAATGAGCAGATCAGGGTTACAGATAACAGAAATTTAGGTTGTACAGTACTGACGGTAACGGAATTAGCAACTCTATTGGCACGCTTAGGGCAATCAGAAATAACATGAGCAGAATCGCCGCAGTAAAAGCACAACCTATTCTGACATCTGAATCCTTGGCGTTCAGCTCTAGACACAATCCTATCACACTGCATAGGCTCAGGACTCCGCTCGGAAGACAACGCCATAGTGTGCACAACTCTGCGCTCACGCAAGCGCCGATCAATTTGAATGGCCAGAGACATAGAATCACTCAGACCTACAGGCGTGGGGAACCCCACCATAACATCTTTAACAGATTCAGAAAGACCCTTTCTGAAAATTGCCACCAAAGCATCCTCATTCCACTTAGTAAGCACAGACCATTTTCTAAATTTCTGGCAATATGATTCTGCCGCTTCTTGACCCTGACACAGGGCCAACAAGGTTTTCTCAGCATGATCCACAGAATTAGGTTCATCATACAATAACCCAAGTGCTTGAAAAAAGGTGTCTACATTAAGCAAGGCCGGATTCCCAGATTCCAGGGAAAATGCCCAATCCTGAGGGTCGCCACACAACAGAGATATGACAATTTTTACCTGCTGGATGGGATCACCAGAGGAACGGGGCTTCAGAGCAAAAAACAGTTTACAGTTATTTTTAAAGCTCAAAAATTTGGACCTGTCCCCAAAAAACAGATCGGGGGTAGGAATTCTAGGCTCTAAAACAGGAGTCTGCACGATATAATCAGAAATACCCTGTACTCTAGCAGCAAGTTGATCCACACGAGAAGCAAGTCCCTGAACATCCATGTCAGCGCCTAACTCCTGAGCCACCCAGAGATAAAGAGGGAAAAAAACACAACAGAGTACAGAAAAAAAAATGGCTCAGCACTTTCTTTCCTTTCTTTTGAGATGCGGTTAACTCATTGTTGGCCAGTTGTACTGTTATGATCTGGTGGCCTAGGAGCGGCATGAGACGTACTCTGGAGAATGTGGTAACTGTACTGACCGCAGACCCTGGACTTAACACTGCAACTAGAAGTAGCCGTGGTATGTACCTACCAATCCTAGACACCTCCACACAGCCGGAGGACTAATTAACCCTATAGATAGAAAAGGGAAAACTATCTTGCCTCAGAGAAAATTCCCAAAGGATAGGCAGCCCCCCACAAATATTGACTGTGAGAGGAGAGGAAAAAACATACACAGGCTGAAAACAGAATTTAGCAAAGGAGGCCAATCTAGCTAAAATAGGAAAGATAGGACAGAGAACTATGCGGTCAGTATTAAAATACAATGAAATGTCCACCACAGATAATACAAAAACTCCACATCTAACTAAAGACATGGAGGGTAAATCTGCCTCTCCAGAGATTCCAGCTTGGCTGCATAAATCCTTACACAGATAAAGCTGGACAAGAAAAAACATGCAATGCACTGACAAATGAGGCCCACAACATGTGGGCAGAAAAACAAGCAGAACTTATCTTGTAGAAATGAACTGCAAGCAGGAGCGACCAGGAAGGGATGTGAATCCTCCAGAAACAATGAACAACTGGCACTCACTAAAGGGTGAAGCCAGACTAAATAGCCCCGTCCGAAGTGGACACACCTGATGACTGCTGTGAAGGACCAAACAGCAGCACTACCACTTATAACCACCGGAGGGAGCCCAAGAGCAGAACCCACAACAGAATTCACAACAGGCATCCTCCAATGGGTGAGGATGCCTTAAGTATCAGAGGCCTCAAGGCTATTGGCCAGGAACACCCAAGGGAGGTGCACACAGTCTCAATAAGAATCCGGAGTGGCTGGCGCCGCCCCCCTATGCACACAGCCAGGAAGTGTACACAGAGCAAGCCGCCATGAAGCACATGGTATGGAGCCGGCAGCAGACAGATCTCACAGCATGGCACTGGGTGAGTGAGTTGATGTAACAGGCAGGTGGGGAATCGAAGGCCATGCATTGATGCCGGCAGGGTTGTTACACTGCTGATAGTAGAAGTAGTCTCCTTTCAGCCAGCGCCTGTGATCAAATAAAAAAACATGTAAAATAATAAAATACATATTCAAATAAAAAGAAGAAACATGTTATACTCATTTAACACCAAATCCCTGATGCTCTTGTCTCTTATAAAAAATGTAAAATAAAAAAGCAACATATAATCACCTTAAGCCCGGCGTCACACCTAGCATAGGAAAATACGGTCCGTTTTTTTACGGCCGAGATACGCAGAAAATTTCCTGAACAGTGATCCGTATTAAACGCGAGAATGTGATTTTTTCTCAAAAAATTATCAGTGTGTCATCCGTATGGCACCCATACGGCGAGATTTTCTTGCCGGCTTGCAAAATGGACATAGAATGGATCCATGGGCTCAAATATTCATGAAAATGTATATACAGTCTATATATTTTAAGGATTGTACTCACTCAGATGCATAGGAGGAAACAGGAGGCACATTCTCTTCAATGTTCATGTGGGTTTATTTGCTCCATGCTTCGCACTGACGAGGGCCAACAGCCCGAAACACCATGTCTGCGAATTGAGATACTGATTTGGCTTTTATCCTAAGTCATATTGCACGACTCGTTAGAGGGTTGATTGTGACTTGTAGGATCGCTAGTTCCAACAGGTGGCGCTATAGAGTTAAGTCCTCTTTTTCTCAGAAGAGGCCATTTGCATGTTTAATTTCCCAGAGGAGCATTGTACGGCAAATAAGCCTCCTTACCTTGACAAGCCAGAGATGGTATGTCACTCTCCATAAGGAGAAACTATACCCCTTAGCTGGTTTTTGGTCATTCTGCCCCACAAAAATGGGAATAAAAAGCGAACAAAAATTGTCACGTGCCCAAAAATGGTACCAATAAAAATGGCAACTCGTCCTGCAAAAAACAAGACCTCACATGACTCTCCTGCACCAAAATATGGAAAAATTATAGCTCTCAAAATGTGGAGAAGCAAAAACTGTTTTTTGCGATAAAAAGCGTCTTTTAGTGTGTGACATCTGCCAATCATAAAAATCAGCCAAAGAAAGCTATAAAAGTAAATCAAACCCCCCTTCATCACTCCCTTAGTAAGGGGAAAATAATAAAATTATTTTTTTTTATTTATTTCCATTTTCCCATCTTTTGGAGTTAGGTTTAGGGTTGAGGCTAAAGTTAGGGTTACGGTTGGGGCTAAAGTTAGGGTTAGGGCTAAAGTTAGGGCTGGGGATACAGTTAGGGTTGGGGCTAAAGTTAGGGTTGGGGCTAAAGTAGGGTTAGGATTGAGACTAAAGTTAGGGCTACAGTTAGGGTTGGGGCTACAGTTATGGTTGGGGCTAAAGTTTGGGTTAGGGTTGGGTCTAAAGTTAGGGTTAGGGTTTGGATTACATTTACAGTTGGGACTAGGGTTGGGATTAGGGTTAGAGGTGTGTTAGGGTTAGGGGTGTGGTTGGGATTAGTGTTAGGGGTATGTTTGGGTTAGGGGTGTGGTTAGGGTTAAGGTTAGGATTGGGATTAGGGTTAGGGGTGTGTTTGGGTTAGGGTTTCAGTTAGAATTGGGGGGTTTCCACTGTTTAGGCACATCAGGGGCTCTCCAAACGCGACATGGCGTCCGATCTCAATTCCTGCCAATTCTGCGTTGAAAAAGTAAAACAGTGCTCCTTCCCTTCTAGGCTCTCCCGTGCGCGAAAACAAGGGTTTACCCCAACATATAGGGTATCAGCGTACTCAGGACAAATTGGACAACAACTTTTGGGGTCCAATTTCTCAGGTTACCCTTGGGAACAAAATTTGGGGGGCTAAAAATTCAATTTGTGGGAAAAAAAATAGTTTTTATTTTCATGGCTCTGCATTATAAACTCTAGTGAAACACTTGGGGGTTCAAAGTTCTCACATCACTTCTAGATAAGTTCCTTGGGGGGTGTAGTTTCCAATCTGGGGTCACTTGTGGGGGGTTTCTACTGTTCAGGTACATCAGAGGCTCTACAAATACAACCTGATGCCTGCAGACCAATCCATCTAAGTCTGCATTCCAAACGGTGCTCTATCCCTTCCGAGCTCTGCCATGCATCCAGACGGTGGTTTCCTCCACATATGGCATATCAGCGTACTCATGACAAATAGGACAACAACATTTGGGGTCCAATTTCCCCTGTTACCCTTGGGAAAATACAAAACTGGGGGCTAAAAAATAATTTTTGTGGAAAAAAATGTTTTTTTTTAATTTTCTCGGCTCTGCATTATATTCTGTAGTGAAACACTTGGGGGTTCAAAGTTCTCACGACATATCTAGATAAGTTCCTTGGGGGGTCTAGTTTCCAATATGGGGTCATTTGTGGGGGATTTCTACTGTTTAGGTACATCAGGGGCTCTGCAAACGCGACATGGTGTCCTATCTCAATTCCAGTCAATTTGGCATTCAAAAGTCAAACAGCGCTCCTTCCTTTCTGAGCTCTGCCATGCACCCAATCAGTGGTTTACCCCCACATATTGGTTATCAGCGTACTCAGGACAAATTGCAAAACTACTTTTGTGGTCCAATTTCTTCTGTTACCCTTGGGAAAATATGAAATTGGGGGCGAAAAATGATTTTTGTGAAAAAATAAGATTTTTTTTACGGCTCTACATTATAAACTTCTGTGTAGCACTTAATGGGTCAAAGTGCTCACCAGACATCTAGATAAGTTCCTTAGTAGGGTAACTTTCCAAAATGGTGTCAATTGTGGGGGTTTCAATGTTTAGGCACATCAGGGGCTCTCCAAACGCGACATGGCATCCCATCTCAATTCCAGTCAATTTTGCATTGAAATGTCAAATGGCGCTCCTTCCCTTCTGAGCTCTTCCATGCGCCCAAACAGTAGTTTACCCCTCATATGGGGTATCAGCATACTCAGAAAAAATTGTATAACAACATTTGGGGTCCAGTTTCTCCTGTTACCCTTGGTAAAATAAAACAAATTGGAGCTGAAATAAATTTTTTGTGAAAAAAAATTAAATGTTCATTTTTTTAAAAATTCCAAAAATTGCTGTGAAATACCTGAAGGGTTAATACATTCTTGAATGTGGTTTTGAGCACATTGAGGGGTGCAGTTTTTAGAATGGTGTCACACTTGGGTATTTTCTATCATATAGACCCCTCAAAGTGACTTAAAATGTGATGTAGTCCCTAAAATAAAATGGTGTTGTAAAAATGAGAAATTGCTGGTCAACTTTTAACCCTTATAACTCCCTAACATAAAAAATTGGTTCCAAAATTCTGCTGATGTAAAGTAGACATGTGGGAAATGTTACTTATTAAGTATTTTGTGTGACATATCTCTGTGATTTAAGGGCATAAAAATTCAAAGTTGGAAAATTGCAAAATTTTCAAAATTTTCGCCAAATTTCCATTTTTTTCCACAAATAAAAGCAGGTAATATCAAAGAAATTTTACCACTAGCATGAAGTTCAATATGTCATGAGAAAACTATTTCAGAGTCATCAGGATCCATTGAAGCGTTCCAGAGTTATATCCTCATAAAGGGACAGTGGCCAGAATTGTAAAAATTGGCTCGGTCATTAACGTGCAAACCACCCTTGGGGGTTAAAATAAAGGGTCAAATCATGGAAAACACTGGTGTGGGCTCCCGCCCAATTTTCTCCGCCAGAGTGGGAAAGCCAGTGACTGAGGGTAGATATTAATATTTTTTCTAATGTGTGTGTGTTTTTTTAACGCTTTATTAATATTGGATTAATAATAGATAGGTGTCTTATTGACACCTCTCCATTATTAACCAGGCTTAATGTCACCTCACATTAGCAAGGTGACATTAACCCTTTATTACCCCATATCCCACAGCTACTCGGGAGTGGGAAGAGAGAGGCTAAGTGCCAGAATAGTCGCATCTTACAAATGTGGCTTTTCTGGGGTGGCTGGGGGCAGATGTTTTTAGCCAGGGGGGAGCCAATAACCATGGTCCCTCTCTAGGCTATTAATAACTACCCTCAGTCACTGGCTTTCCCACTCTGGTGGAGAAAATTGAGCCGGAGCCCATGCCAGTTTTTTCCGTGATTTAACCCTTTATTTTAACACCTAGAGCTCCCGAATTTTGCACACAAACACTACTAACATTATTAGTGAGGAATATGTAAAAATATAACGGATATGAAATGGTTTACTGTATGTAAACCATGTCTCATATCCTTTCGAGTTTGATAAGGAGATAGCAAAAGTCGGCAATTGAATTACCAGCTTTTCTGCTCTCTAGCTCTGTATTAAATGTATATATGTATATATATGTGTGTCTCACTGACATATACAGTATATATATATATATATATATATATATATATATATATATATGTATATATTTCTACCTATACTATGTGTAAACATTTATTTTATCTATTCTGCTCTAACCTGTCAGTGTGATTTTACTGTACACCATACTGAATTACCGGCTTTTCTATAGGACACCTGTGCGTAATTCTCGCAATTCACACGCATGACCAAATGTAATCCGTATTTTTATCGCCCCCATACACTTTCATTGGCTGATTTTTTGTGCAGTATGCTGACAAACGCAGCATGCTGCGATTTTCTCAGCCCATAAAATACGGCCGAGAAATATATGCCACATAGTAGCTGCCCCATAGAGAATCATTGGTCAGTGTGCAATGCATTTTTTTGCGCCCCTCATATGTCCGTATTTCTCTCTAGTGTGACCCCGGCCTAATGCTTACACTCCAATGACCATGTCTCTTGTAAAAAATAAAAAACAATAAACCACAATATACTCTACTGTCTGGCGTAGTCCACATAATCCCGAATGTCCTACAGCAATTTCAAGTGTAGAACTGTCACATTAGGATATGTGACTGCTCCCACAGTGTATAGCGCTGAGCAGCTATGAGAGAGTTCACATGAGTTCATCAGCTGATGAACTCGGGTACACTTTCTCCCACAGCGGCGGTGCCGTAAGTGAGATCACCAGGGCTCATCAGCTGATGAACTTCGGTAAACTTTGTCACCGCACCTCAGTGCTATACACTGCAGGAGCAATTAGCTCCAGTGTCAGTATGCAGCCAGATGTCTCATCTTGATGACTTTGAGAGCAGTGACTGATATGTCATCAAGATTGTCTTGGGACATTATGGATAATATCTTCTCTGTGGACAGGTGAGAAATTTTGTGGATTATTATTTTATTTTTGCTACAGAAGACGTTGGCTTCAGAGGATTAGGCATACGGTGAGTACGGTTTAATTTAGATTAAATGAAGGATTGCGTTAATATTTAAATTTTAATTGGTGCGTTTGTTTTTTTGTAATATCACTATGGGGTTAGTAAAGGGGGCGTCTTTTAGATGTCTCTCCATTACTAACCTCTTAAAGGGAACCTGCCACCCCCAAAATCGAAGGTGAGCTAAGCCCACCGGCATCAGGGGCTTTTCTACAGCATTCTGGAATGCTGTTGATAAGCCCACAATGTATCCTGAAAGATGAGAAAAAGAGGTTAGATTATACTCACCTAGGGGCGTTCCCTCTGCGGTCTGGTCTGATGGGTGTCGTGGTCCGGTCCAGTGCCTCCCATCTTCTTACGATGATGTCCTCTTCTTGTCTTCACACTGCGGTTTCGGCGCAGGAGTAGTTTGTCTGCCCTGTTGAGGGCAGAACAAAGTACTGCAGTGTGCAGGAGCCAGGAAAGGTCAGAGGGGCCCCGGCGCCTGCACACTGCAGTACTTTGCTCTGCCCTCAACAGGGCAGACAAATTATGAATGCGCTGGAGCCGCAGCTTGAAGACAAGAAGAGGATGTCATTGTAAGAAGATGGGAGGCCCCGTACCGGACCACTCGCCCAGGTGACTATAATCTATCCTCTTTTTCTCCATTCCGGAATGCTGTAGATAAGCCCCTGATGCTGGTGGGCTTAGCTCAACGTCGATTTTGGGGGTGACAGGTTCCCTTTAAGGCTTAAACCCTTAACGACCAGAGGTATTTTTGGTTTTGCATTTTCATTTTTTGCTCCCCTTCTTCCCCAAGCCATAACTTTTTATTTTTTGATCAAAACGGCCATGTGAGGGATTGTTTTTTTGCGGGATGAGTTGTACTTGTTAATGACACCATTGGTTTTACCAAGTCATGTACTCGAAAACGGGAAAAAAATTCAAAGTGCGGTGAAATTGCAAAAAAAAGTGCAATCCCACAGTTGTTTTTTGTTTTCCTTTTTTACTATGTTCACTAAATGCTAAAACTGACCTGCCACTGTGATTCTCCATGTCATCACAAGTTCATAGATACCAAACATGTCTTGGTTCCTTTTTATCTAAGTGGTGTAAAAAATTTCCAAACTATGTTAAAAAAAAGATAAAAAAAAACTGTGCCATATTCCGATACCCATAGTGTCTCCATTGATCATGATCTCGGGTTGGATGAGAGATTATTTTTTGCGCACCAAGCTGATGTTTTTAATGATATCATTTTGGTGCTGATACAATCTTTTGATCACCCATTATTGCATATTAATGCAAAGTCAAGGTGCTAAAAAAACGTAATTCTGTTGCTTTGACTTTTTTCTCACTATGCCGTTTAGCGATTAGGTTAATCATTTATTTTTTTGATAGATCAGGCAATTCTGAATGTGGCGATACTAAGTATATCAATGATTTTTTTATTGTTTTATTTTGAATGGAGCAAAAGGGGAGTAAACTGAATGTTTGTATTTTTTTATATTTTTAATATTTTAAAAACTTTTTTTACAAAAAACTTTTTTTACTTTTTGCATACTTCAATAGTCTCCATGAGAGACTAGCAGCTGTCGTAACCTGATTGTCTCTGCTACTTACAGGCGATGATCATCAGCGTACTATTATGACCGATGTCTGGGTTAATGTCACTTGACAACACAAATGTGACATCAACCTCCCTAACCATTACCTTACTTGCCACTGCTACACTGCAAGTGGGGAGAGCGAGGCTAAGGGCCATATTTAGTGCATCTTGTCTTGTAGGTGAGCCTTTTCTGGGGAGGCTGAAAGCTGATGTTTTCAGCATGGGTGGGGGCCAATATCCATGGTGCCTTCCTAGGCTATTAATATCAGCCCACAGCTATCTGTCTAGTCTTTGCTAATTAGATTTTATAGGGGACCCTTTGTGAATTTTTTTCTGGAGTCCCCCTGTAAACTAGCCAGTAAAGGCTAAGCAAACAGCTGTGAGCTGATATTAATAGCCTGGGAACCTTTGTGAATTTTAGCTCCTTCCCAGAATATTAACATCAGCCCTCAAACGTCGGCTTTCCCTTGGTTGCAGCCTATGTAGGTTCATTCTGTTTAGGATCCTACATAGGCTGATTACAATGTGTGTTTGTGTGTGTGTGTGTTTATTTACTGGTTTAGTAATGAGGGTGTCTGGCTGACACATTTTCATTACTAAACCAAGGGCTTGGTGCCAATGACAGCTACTGATGCCAAGCACTAATTTCATTACCCTAATGCTAATGCAACAAAATGAAAAAGGAGATGTTGAACTAAGAAATTACTTCACAAAACAATTTTTTTAAATGTCTTTATATATAGGTTAAAACAACCTTCATTGCTGTACAAAAACACATGCAAAAACACATGCAAGCAAATACTCAAGTGTTATGATCCTAGTGGTAGAGGATCTCAGAAGTTCCAGCTAAGTCCGCAAACACAAAAACCAGCTCATAGGGAGGTGGTAACTTGGCTGACCGTATATCTGATCCTAGCGCAACAACTAGAAGTAGCCAGGGAACGTACCTACGTTGATTCTAGACGTCTCGCACCAGCCGGAGAACTAACTAACCCTTTCAGAGAAAATAAGACCTCGCTTGCCTCAAGAGAAAGAACCCCAAAGTTATGATACAAGCCCCCCACAAATAATAACGGTGAGGTAAGAATTAAAGACAAACGTAAGTATGAACTAGATTTAGCAAAGAGAGGCCCACTAATTAATAGCAGAAAATAGGAAGAGAACTTATGCGGTCAGCAAAAACCCTACAAAAATATCCACGCTGAATATCCAAGAACCCCCGCACCGACTAACGGTGTGGGGGGAGAATATCAGCCCCCTAGAGCTTCCAGCAAAAATCAGGAATCACATTGTAACAAGCTGGAACAAAATAGCAGCAATGCGAATAAACAAAAATAAGAAAGCAGGACTTAGCTTATCATGCAAAAAGCAGGAGACCAGGAGTCAGGAGCAAACAGACATAGACTGACTACATCGATTCCAGGCACTAGACTGAGTTTCCAGGAAGTCTAAATAGGAACACCCAAGGCCTAACGAACCAGGTGGGTACCAACCTGGAGAAAGACAATCCAAGTGTCATACCGCTAGTGATCACAAGAGGGAGCCAAGAAATACAGTTCACAACAGTACCCCCCCTTTAAGGAGGGGTCACCGAACCCTCACCAAGACCACCAGGGCAATCAGGATGAGCAGCGTGAAAGGCACGAACCAAATTGGCCGCATGAACATCAGAGGCGACCACCCAGGAATTATCCTCCTGACCATAGCCCTTCCACTTGACCAGATACTGAAGCCTCCGTCTAGAGAGATGAGAATCCAAGATCTTCTCCACCACATACTCCAACTCACCCTCAACCAAGACCGGAGCAGGAGGGTCAACAGCAGGAACCACAGGCACAACGTACCGCCGCAACAAAGACCTATGGAACACATTGTGAATGGCAAACGACACCGGAAGATCCAAACGAAAATACACCGGATTAAGGACTTCCAAAATTTTATAAGGACCAATAAAGCGAGGCTTAAACTTAGGAGAGGAAACCTTCAGAGGGACATACTGAGAAGACAACCAAACCAAATCCCCAACACGAAGTCGGGGACCCACACCGCGGCGGCGGTTGGCAAAACGCTGAGCCTTCTCCTGTGACAATTTCAAGTTGTCCACCACATGATTCCAAATCCGCTGCAACCTATCCACCACGGAATCCACCCCAGGACAGTCAGAAGATTCAACATTACCCGAGGAAAAACGAGGATGAAAACCATAGTTGCAGAAAAATGGCGAAACCAAAGTAGCGGAACTAGCCCGATTATTGAGGGCAAACTCAGCCAATAACAAGAAGGTCACCCAATCGTCCTGATCCGCAGAAACAAAACATCTCAAATAAGCCTCCAGCGTCTGATTAGTTCGCTCAGTTTGGCCATTAGTCTGAGGATGAAAGGCAGATGAGAACGACAAATCAATGCCCATCTTAGCACAAAAAGATCGCCAGAACCTGGACACAAACTGGGATCCTCTGTCAGACACGATATTCTCAGGAATGCCATGCAAACGAACCACATTCTGAAAGAATAAAGGAACCAGATCGGAAGAGGAAGGCAACTTAGGCAAGGGCACCAAATGGACCATCTTGGAAAAGCGATCACACACCACCCAGATGACAGACATTCCTTGGGACACCGGAAGATCTGAAATGAAATCCATGGAAATGTGTGTCCATGGCCTCTTCGGGACGGGCAAGGGCAAAAGCAACCCGCTGGCACGAGAACAGCAAGGCTTAGCCCAAGCACAAATCCCACAGGACTGCACAAAAGAACGCACATCCCGCGACAAGGAAGGCCACCAAAAGGACCTAGCTACCAAATCTCTGGTACCAAAAATCCAAGGATGCCCTGCCAACACTGAGGAATGAACCTCGGAGATAACTCTACTGGTCCATTTATCAGGAACAAACAGTCTATCAGGTGGGCAAGGGTCAGGTCTACCAGCCTGAAATCTCTGCAGCACACGTCGCAAATCAGGAGAAATGGCTGACAAGATTACTCCCTCTTTAAGAATACCAGCTGGCTCTGAGACTCCCGGAGAGTCAGGCACAAAACTCCTAGAAAGAGCATCAGCCTTCACATTCTTCGAACCAGGCAGGTATGAGACCACAAAGTCAAAACGGGAGAACAACAGCGACCAACGAGCCTGTCTAGGATTCAAGCGCTTAGCAGACTCGAGATACATCAAATTTTTGTGATCAGTCAAGACCACCACACGATGCTTAGCTCCCTCGAGCCAATGACGCCACTCCTCAAATGCCCACTTCATGGCCAACAACTCCCGATTACCAACATCATAGTTCCGCTCCGCAGGCGAAAATTTCCGAGAAAAAAAAGCACAAGGTCTCATCACAGAGCAACCAGGGCCTTTCTGCGACAAAACAGCCCCTGCACCGATCTCAGAAGCGTCCACTTCAACCTGAAAGGGAAGTGAGACATCAGGCAGGCACAAAACAGGCGCCGAAGTAAACCGACGCTTCAGCTCCCAGAAAGCCTCCACGGCTGCCGGAGCCCAATTAGCCACATCAGAGCCTTTCTTGGTCATGTCCGTCAAAGGTTTAACAACGCTAGAGAAATTAGCAATAAAACGACGGTAGAAATTAGCAAAACCCAATAACTTCTGAAGACTCTTAACAGACGTGGGTTGAGTCCAATCATGAATAGCTCGGACGTTGACTGGGTCCATCTCCACTGTAGAAGGGGAGAAAATGAAACCCAGAAAGGAAACCTTCTGCACTCCAAAGAGACACTTTGAGCCCTTCACGAACAAAGCATTATCACGCAAAACCTGAAACACCATCCTGACTTGCTTTACATGAGAATCCCAATCATCAGAAAAAAACAGAATATCATCCAGATAAACAATCATAAATTTATCTAGATACTTCCAGAAGATGTCATGCATAAAGGACTGAAACACTGAAGGAGCATTAGAGAGCCCAAAAGGCATCACCAAGTACTCAAAATGGCCTTCGGGTGTATTAATCGCTGTTTTCCATTCATCTCCCTGCTTAATGCGCACAAGGTTGTACGCACCACGAAGATCTATCTTGGTGAACCACTTGGCACCCTTAATCCGAGCAAACAAGTCCGACAATAGTGGCAACGGATACTGAAATTTGACCGTGATTTTATTCAGAAGCCGATAGTCTATACAAGGTCTCAAAGACCCGTCTTTTTTGGCTACAAAAAAGAATCCCGCACCAAGAGGGGAAGAGGATGGACGAATATGTCCCTTCTCCAAAGACTCCTTTATATAAGAACGCATTGCGGCATGTTCAGGTACAGATAGATTAAATAATCGTCCCTTAGGAAATTTACTACCAGGAATCAAATCTATAGCGCAGTCACAGTCCCTATGAGGAGGAAGGGCACTGGAACCGGACTCACTAAATACATCCTGATAGTCCAACAAATACTCCGGAACTTCAGAAGGAGTAGAAGAAGCAATAGACACCAACGGGGAATCGCAATGAATTCCCTGACAACCCCAACTTGACACAGACATTGCCTTCCAATCCAAGACTGGATTATGGGTCTGTAACCATGGCAGACCTAAAATGACCAAATCATGCATTTTATGCAGAACAAGAAAACGAATCACCTCCTGATGTTCAGGAGTCATGCACATGGTTACTTGTGTCCAATACTGCGGTTTATTCTCCGCCAATGGCGTAGCATCAATTCCTCTAAGAGGAATGGGATTTTTTAAAGGCTCCAGGACAAAACCACAGCGCTTGGCAAACGACAAGTCCATAAGACTCAGGGCTGTACCTGAATCCACAAATGCCATAACAGGGTAGGAAGACAATGAGCAAATTAGAGTTACAGACAAAATAAACTTAGGATGCAAATTACCAATGGTGACAGGACTAACCATCTTTGTTAGGCGTTTAGAGCATGCTGAGATAACATGTGTAGAATCACCACAGTAAAAACACAACCCATTCTGACGTCTATGATTTTGTCGTTCAGTTCTAGTCTGAATTCTATCACATAACATTGAGTCAGGTGTCTGTTCAGACAACACTGCCAGAGGATTAGCAGATTTGCGCTCCCGCAAACGCCGATCTATCTGAATGGCCAGAGCCATAGAATCACTCAGACTTGTAGGAATGGTAAAACCCACCATCACATTCTTAATGGCTTCAGAAAGGCCATTTCTGAAATTTGCGGCCAGAGCACACTCATTCCATTGAGTGAGCACGGACCATTTCCGAAATTTTTGGCAATACACTTCAGCCTCATCCTGGCCCTGAGAGATAGTCAGCAACGCTTTTTCTGCCTGAATTTCAAGATTGGGCTCCTCATAAAGCAATCCGAGCGCCAGAAAAAACGCATCAATATTTGCCAATGCCGGATCTCCTGGCGCCAATGAAAAAGCCCAATCCTGAGGGTCGCCACGCAAGAAAGAGATAACAATTTTAACTTGCTGAGTCTCCAGACGAACGAGGTCTCAAAGATAGAAACAATTTACAATTATTCCTAAAATTCCTAAATTTAAATCGATCACCAGAGAAAAGCTCAGGAATAGGTATCTTAGGCTCTGACATAGGAGTACTAGTAACAAAATCCTGAATGCCCTGCACTCGTGCAGCAAGCTGATCCACACTAGTAATCAGAGTCTGAACATTCATGTCTGCAGCAGAGCTTCAAGCCACTCAGAGAAAAAAAGGGGAAGAAGAAAAAAAAAAAAAAACTCTGAACTTCTTTTCTTTTAATCCTGCTTCTGCAATGCATTAAATATTCACTTTATGGCCTGGAATACTGTTATGATCCTAGTGGTAGAGGATCTCAGAAGTTCCAGCTAAGTCCGCAAACACAAAAACCAGCTCATAGGGAGGTGGTAACTTGGCTGACCGTATATCTGATCCTAGCGCAACAACTAGAAGTAGCCAGGGAACGTACCTACGTTGATTCTAGACGTCTCGCACCAGCCGGAGAACTAACTAACCCTTTCAGAGAAAATAAGACCTTGCTTGCCTCAAGAGAAAGAACCCCAAAGTTATGATACAAGCCCCCCACAAATAATAACGGTGAGGTAAGAATTAAAGACAAACGTAAGTATGAGCTAGATTTAGCAAAGAGAGGCCCACTAATTAATAGCAGAAAATAGGAAGAGAACTTATGCGGTCAGCAAAAACCCTACAAAAATATCCACGCTGAATATCCAAGAACCCCCGCACCGACTAACGGTGTGGGGGGAGAATATCAGCCCCCTAGAGCTTCCAGCAAAAATCAGGAATCACATAGTAACAGGCTGGAACAAAATAGCAGCAATGCGAATAAACAAAAATAAGAAAGCAGGACTTAGCTTATCATGCAAAAAGCAGGAGACCAGGAGTCAGGAGCAAACAGACATAGACTGACTACATCGATTCCAGGCACTAGACTGAGTTTCCAGGAAGTCTAAATAGGAACACCCAAGGTCTAACGAACCAGGTGGGTACAAACCTGGAGAAAGACAATCCAAGTGTCATACCGCTAGTGATCACAAGAGGGAGCCAAGAAATACAGTTCACAACACTCAAGGTGCGCACACAGAGTCACAATCGCGATTTTAAAATCGGTCTGATTTTGTTCCTGTAAAGTTGAACAAGTGTATTGCCAGTGTCATGCATTTTTCATGCGAGTACAAACTGATTTTTAACACCTAGCATCCAATTTACATCCTAATGCAGTGCGATTGCTATCAAATTGCAATGCGATTTTAACATGAGCTTTTACATAGAACAAATCTCTGTCATTTACATATATTGTTTTCAAATGAAATATTCTTCAAAACATAGATAGATAGATAGATAGATAGATAGATAGATAGATAGATAGATAGCTGTACAGGATGGAAAAGCTGGATTACATACAGCATATACACATAGAATAGATAGTTATACAGATGTCAGTAAAATATTATAATCAGTACAGTGTGTGTGCAGTTTACTGTACATGTATTTAATTCCATTCCAGTGACGCTATTGCCTCCTGCAAGAGAATTAAATACCTCTATTGATGAATCTTCTTTTTAGATTGTTAACTTTTGTTTCAAGCTCCCCAAGAGATGAACAGCTTTTTCTAAGCCTCAAGTATTGTCCCTTAGGGATCCCTTTCTTAAGCCTAGGTGGGTGGTGACTGTCCTACCCTAAAAGATTGTTTGATGCTGTCAGTTTTCGGTAGATGGAAGCTTTGAGGTAACTCTCCGCTCCCTTCAAGATCATAGTGTCAAGAAACACAATTCTGCCCCCATCTCACATGTAAATTTCAGGCCAATACTGTTCACATTTAAGTGTGCCACAAACTTTTCAAAGGAATTTTTGTCCCTTGACCACAGGACAAGGATGTCATCCATGCACCGCCCCTAGAATTGTATCTGTGGGCACCATGTGACATCCTTGTCCCAGAAAATGATGTTTCTCACTTCATAACTGGACTGTTAAAATGTCAGTTTTATGCAATTATTTTGCATAAAATTTTAAAGTATGTATGTCAGATCTAATGCATGCTGATTGTATTGAGAAATGTGATGACAGATCCACTTTAATATCACAGTTTTGTTAAATAATACATTAATTATCAGTAAGAAAATAGCCATATTTTAATAGAAAAGGGTTGGAGGCCAGAGCTCTGGTTGGCCTCCTACATAAACTTTTGTTGTTTGCAAATTTCTGTAGTTCCTCAGCATGTCAAGGAGATTATTGAGAAACCTAAGAGTCTAGCTGTGAACCACACATATCGATTCAAGAAATACAATCTTTTCAACCCCAAGAATAGTTTTATCCCCTAGTCAAATATTGACAGCAATACTATCAAATTTAAGTAATGGAAAACTAAAAATGTCAATATAAAAATATACTGAGATTTGTACATTATACGACCAGTCAGACTTGTATATATAGTGGATTTTATTTACCAGGTAAGCCACTGAATTGCATGCAATTATTCTTAATAGTATCTTGTTAGTCATTTTGAATGTCAAGTTTCCGAACAATTATATGTAATAAGTAAAAGCCATTTAGAACTCACAAATGTCATCCTTGCCAAGTACTCTATTCACGTAGCCTCATTAGAGAGCATCTTGTGCTCTATATTGGCCACTTGGGAGGCCAGTATAGAGCAGGTGTACATCCTTCATAAGGTTTCTGGCGCTTCAGGTATGGAATAATAGGTTTCTAGTGCTTGTAGAAATTCTAATGATGTCTCCTACTAAGTTGAAGAAAGAAGATAGGAAATATGGTGTGACTTCAGTAAATGCAGAACTCCCCATTGTTGTGTTATGTATGACACTTCAAAGCATATTAACTTTACCAAAGAATCTGAAAGAAAAATTTTCATCTCATATTCATTCATCATTATTAAATAACCCAAGGGATTTTCTCATAATTTGGCTTGCCTACGTCTATACCTACCCAACAAAGATGTGAAAGCTAGAAACAACCCTGGAGTAAAAAAAAAAAAAAGTCTTATATCGCCTTGATTTACCTTGGATCACTGATAAATAACATATTGTTTAATGGTGTGGTCCTCGGCTAACCAGGTTTTCTAAAAGATGAATTCAAACATTTTAATTTAAATGATGTCTGGGACTTCTTATAGCAAAGGCATTGTCATGCATAATGCATTTCGGCTGGTGGTTTATTAATACAGAAAGCTAAACTCCTGTTATTAAAATTTATATGAGTTATTATGGCATGATATATGATTCTTGCATTTATATGCAGTAAATGTATTTTGCAGTGTTTTGTAGAGGACAAATGAGTGGTATATGGGCTTCTCCAAGCTGCTTTCAAAGTGTATTTTTCTCCCCTACCCCCTTATCATTCCCTATGCCATTGTTAATTGGATAGACGTATAGCATTGGCCAAGGGCATTGTCTTTCTTTGCAATTGTTGCTGCTTAAAATCAAGGCTACACAATGCGATCTGTATGCATTCTGCATTCACCTTGCTTAGGATTCTGCCAGAACATTTTATCTGAAAATTTCACTGAACAGAATGGAACAGTTCCCAAGCACAGGCAGAGAATACACTATGTTTAAAATGTGTTGCAATGATGAGGGCCAGCAGGAAAGTCAAGGACCAAATCTAGAGAGGATTTTGTAGCTGCAATAAATCACTTAATCTGACCACTATGTTGTGGTTATTTTCATTTTCCTATTCCTTTTAAGTGGTTTACCTAGTTCGGAATGCATTTAATGTATTTTAAACTTTAACCTGCAGAGAGATTTGCTTCCAGCTCACACAAGCACCCTGTCTCCCTGCGATTAAACAGAGCGGCAAGAAGAACAACAACAACAAAAAAATCACCGCGGCCATAAATACTTGCAATGGAATTCCTCTGCAGCAATTAAACGTCCTATCTGTCATTCAGCGAAAACATTATCTTTCCATATTTGTTTTATTGCCGATTCTCAACGGAATATATTTTTGGAGGAAACAGATTACATTTTCTTATAGTGCCACACATAATCGCACCTGAGGCTTACCATATAGTCTCATCACCAGTTTGCTGTGGATTCAGAAAATTCTAAAAAAAAAAAAAAAATGATATATAATAATAAAACCAGACCTGAATAAGTATTGTTATGGAAATGAGTCCTCATTTGGAACTAGATCATCTTTTTCTTAGAATAATATATTGTTTTCTAAGCTCAATACAGCATCGACTGATGGGAATGTTAATTTGATTTTGGTGGTGAATCTGTATTGTATTGAGAATAGTGGAAGCACGGAAAATAATAATGTATACATGTAATGCCAATGGGAACTTGCTCATATAGCAGATAAGTATGTGCTTTGTGATATGTAATAAATACACAGAGGAATGTTTACTATTTTTTGATAAATAATTGAAACTATGATGACATTGCCAAGCTTACAAATGCACATTACTTCTCAAGAATGAAAATTAAAGTCCGCATTTCAGGCCATTGGAGATGGGGTATTGCCAAGACATATCACAATGCCTGAGCGTTATCTTAATATTCTCTGACATTATTACAGCCTTAAAAATATATTTACATTTATTGGAAAATGTGAAGTTAAACTCCGGCACCGTCTTGTAGAAATGAGTAAATAATAAGTCACTGTAAAGCACAGACCATGAGAATTGTTCATATGCCCATGAAAATATCCTGATAATTCTTCTTGTACAGATTAAATTGCTTTAATCAGATAGAGCACTGAGTCTTGTTGCTTGATTTGTAGTATAAGTAAAGGTGACCTTGATATAGAGGCCTTCAGCTCCCGAATCTGATATGGCTTTGAGGATTTAATTAAAATGCCCATAGACATTGTGATTATTCGAGTCTTTTTGGTACCTTACAGGAAGAAATAGCATATCACCAGCATCTTTTAAAGAGCAGTTCAACGTTACATTCAGTTCAGTTCATTACATCCATTGATCAAAGTATTTTAGCGAGTTATGCACATTTTACCACTAACTGCTTTTTATTAAATTAACATTTTGTGATATACAACATTTTAGCACCAGGATATTCTCCAATGACATTCAATTTAGGGAAAATATCTTGATTATACAGGCATAAGACTTTTTCTAACCTGTGTTTCTAACTTTTAAAAAATGTTCCTATTTCATACTTTTTATCCCCCCCCCCACTGGTGTTTTCTTGAATTCCATTTCAGAATGGCCCCCTTTTAACAATGTCTCTCTGCATGGGTCCTAATGGACATGGACTGTGATTGATTTAGCATATTGGTTGTTTTTACATGTTTATATGTGAATCCATTCACAAATGCACAGAAAACAAATGCTCAATTTTTGACCTACTACTTTCATCTGTAGGTGGAAGGAAAATTTCATTGAATTTTATAGGGAATAAAAATATATGAAGGCTTCCATATGTAATCCATATTTTATCTGAATTGTAACAATATAGCTCTCTTATCTAGATTAGTTTTCAGCATAGAAGGCAGACCAGAAGTATAATTGGTCAGTAATTATGTAACCATTGTTCAATATTGAACAATTTTCATCCTGAAAATGTTGCTATTAAAGTAGGTATGGAAAGTATTCAGACCCCATTAAATGTTTCACTCTTTGTCTCATTGCAGCCATTTGGTAAATAAAAAAAAAAAATCATTTTTTTTCTCATTAATGTAAACTCTACACCCCATTTTGACTGAAAAAAAACAGAAATGTAGAATTTTTGCTAATTTACAGTATTAAAAAAGAAAAACTGAAATATCACATGGTCATAAGTATTCAGACCCTTTGCTCAGTATTGAGTAGAAGCACCCTTTTGAGCTAGTACAGTCATGAGTCTTCTTGGGTATGATGCAACAAATTTTTCACACCTGATTTGGGGATCCTCTGCCATTGTTCCTTGCAGATCCCCTCCAGTTCTGTCAGGTTGGATGGCGAACGTTGGTGGACAGCCATTTTCAGGTCTCTCCAGAGATGCTCAATAGGGGTTAGGTTAGGGCTCTGGCTGGGCCAGTCAAGAATGGTCACAGAGTTGTTCTGAAGCCACTCCTTTGTTATTTTAGCTATGTGCTTAGGGTCATTGTCTCATTGGAAGGTGAACCTTCAGCCAAGTCGGAGGTCCAGAGCACTCTGGAAGAGGTTTTCAACCTGGATATCTCTGTACTTGGCCGCATTCATGATTCCTTCAATGGCAACCAGTCATCCTGTCCCTGCAGCTGAAAAATACCCCATAGCATGATACGGCCATTGCCATGTTTCACTGTTGGGATTGTATTGGGCAGGTGCTGAGCAGTACCTGGTTTTCTCCACACATACCACTTAGAAGTATCATCAAAAAGGTCTTTATTTATCTCATCAGACCAGAGAATCCTATTTCTCATAATTTGGGAGTCCTTCATATGTTTTTTAGCAAACTCTATGAGGCTTTCATGTGTGTGGCACTGAGGAGAGGCTTCTGTTGGGCCACTCTTCCATAAAGGCTGACTGGTGGAGGGCTGGAGTGATAGTTGACTTTTTAGAACTTTCTCCCATCTCCCTACTGCATCTCTGGAGCTCACCCACAATGATCTTGGGGTTCTTCTTTACCTCTCTCACCTAGGCTCTTCTCCCACGATTGCTCTGTTTGGCTGGATGGCCAGGTCTAGTAAGACTTCTGGTGGTCCCAAACTTCTTCCATTTAAGGATTATGGAGGCCACTGTGCTCTTAGGAACCTTAAGTACTAAGAAATTCTTGTGTAGCCTTGTCCAGATTGGTGTCTTGCCAAAATTATGTCTCTGAGCTCCTTGGCCAGTTCCTTTGACCTCATGATTCTTATTTGGGCTGACATGCATGTGAGCTGTGAGGTCTTATATAAACAGGTGTGTGCCTTTCCAACTCAACTCCTATTAGTGTAATTAAACACAGCTAGACTCCAATGAAGGAGTAGAACCATCTCAAGGAGGATCACAAGGAAATAGACAGCATGTAACTTAAATATGAGTGTCTGAGCAAAGGGTTTGAATGCTTATGACAATGTTATATTTCAGTTTTTCTCTTTTAATAAATGTGCAAACATTTCTACCTTTGTTTTTTTTTCAGTCAAGATGGGGTGCAGAGTGTACATTAATGAGAAAAAAATTAACTATTTTTGAATTTACCAAATGGCTGCAATGAAACAAAGAGTGAAAAATTTAAAGGGGTATGAATAATTTCCAGGTACATATACTTGTGTATGTGCAGTGTGTATGATGACATGATTATCTTTAAATAAATATTGATTTTTTGCTCAAGAATAAATGTGGATTGTTGTTAATGGAAAAAAATAAGACATCCCCTGAAAATAAGCTCTAACCCATCTTTTAAAGCAAAAAATACCTTGTCTTATTTGCGGAAAAACACGTTAGTTACATAGGTTGAAAGAATACTTAGGTCCATCAAGTTCATCCTTTCTTTTTGTGAGAATAGCAGCAACCCGTTTTTTGAAAGCTGTTATAGTGTCTGCTATTACTACCTCTTGTAGGAAGACATTCCACTGACTGACTGCTCTAGCTGAAAAAACCTCTTTGTTATTTAGTGTCATAACACAGCTGTTGGGTGACCTGGAACCAGGGGCTCCTTCCCTATCCTTAACACTAGGAGGCACCCTAGCTCGACCTGCTCCCCAGGATTCTTCAGAATGATGCTGGGACCTCGGCCCTTGCATTATCTCCTGAGTTAACCCTCCGTCAGTTCTCTTCCCCAACCCAAGGAAGAGGGGGTGCTACTGTGCATCGTAGTACACCAATCCGACAAACAAAACAACACAGACAAGGGATGCAGTGGGGGAAATAAGTATTTGATCCCTTGCTGATTTTGCAAGTTTGCCCACTGACAAAGACATGAACAGTCTATAATTTCAAGGGCAGGTTAATTTTAACATTGAGAGATAGAATATCAAAAGTAAAATCCTGAAAATCACAATTTTAAAAAATATATACATTTGAGAGTGAGAAATAAGAATGTGACCCCCTACCAACCATTAAGAGTTCTGGCTCCTACAGACCTGTTAGACGCTCCTAATCAACTCATTACCGCATTAATGACAGCTGTCTTACATAGTCACCTTTATAAAAGACTCCTGTCCGCAGACTCAATTAATCAGTCAGACTCAAACAACATGAGCAAGAAAAAAGAGGTTTCTAAGGATGTCAGGGACAAGATCATAGACCTGAACAAAGCTGGAATGAGCTACAAAACCATATGAAAGACGCTGGGTGAGAAAGAGACAACTGTTGGTGCAACAGTAAGAATATGGAAGAAACACAAAATTACTGTCAAATGACATCGATCTGCGGCACCATGCAAAATCTCACCTTGTGGGGTCTCTTTGATCATGAGGAAGGTGATAAATTAGCCTAAAACTACATGGGGTGGAACTTTTTAATGATCTCAAGGCAGGTGGGACCACAGTCACCAAGAAAACCATTGGTAACACATTACGCCGTAAAGGTTTAAAATCCTGCAGTGCCTGCAAGGTCCCCTGTTCAAGAAGACACATGTGCCAGTCTGAAGTTTGCCAATGAACACCTGGATGATTCTGTGAGTGATTGGGAGAAGGTGCTGTGGTCAGATGAGACAAAAATGGAGATATATGGCATTAACTCATATCGCCGTGTTTGGAGGAAGATAAATGCTTCCTATGACCCAAAGGACAGCATCCCCACATTCCAGCATTGAGGTGGAAACATTATGTTTTGGGCGTGTTTCTCTGCTAAGGGAACATGACTACTTCACTGCATCAATGGGAGAATGGATAAATACATGATCCGTAAACAACCTCCTTCCCTTTGCCAGCACATTAAAAATGTGTCTTGACTGGGTATTCCAGCAGGACAATGACTCAGAATATACAGACAAGGCAACAAAGGAGTGGCTCAAAAAGAAGCACATTAAGGTCATAGAGTGGGGCCTAGCCAGTCTCCAGACCTTAATCCCATAGAAAACTTATGGAGGGAGATGAAGCTCTGAGTTGGCAATCTACAGCCTCAAAATCTTAATAATTTAGAGATTATCTGCAAAGAGGAGTGGACCAAAATTCCTTCTGACATTTACGCAAACCTCATCATCAACCATACGAAAAAGACTGTCTGCTGGGCTTGCCAACCAGGTTTTTGCCACCAAGTATTAAGTCCTGTTTGCCAGAGGGATCAAATACTTATTTCTCAGTGCAAAATGCAAATACATTTATAGAATTTATACAATGTGATTTTCTGGATTTTATTTTTGATATTCTATCTCTAATTAACCTACCCTTAAAATTATAGACTATTCATGTCTTTGTCAGTGAGCAAAGTTACAAAATCAGCAAGAAATCAAATACTTATTTCCCCCACTGTAACTGAAAAATCCAGGCATACAAAATACTCATTCACATGTAACAGAGGAATGCACGGGGTGTGAAGGTATAGGAATAAACCAAAAGAGAGAAGGAAAAGGAATTATCATGCATACAAACTAAGCAACAATCACTAATCACTCTTTCAACTCTCCTTCTCATATGTACTCCTCTCCCACCATTGGCCATGCAGCAAATGCTTGCTCTGACAAGAATTTGTAACAAGAGGGAATTATAGGGAGAGAAATGGGAAGCGCAGGCTTCTGAGTGTAGTAGTTAGTTTCCAAATTTATATACTCAGCGTTAATCCACTCACCTTTTTGGTGTCTTGAGATATTGCGTATAGATCTAATCCATGGATCACTCCATTACTCTTTCTATTCAGTTTGCTGCAGAGATCTTGGAACTGATGAGCGAACTGAACTGTGCTTTCATAGGCAATAACACTTTGTAAATATTTTTCCCAGCAATATGCACGCCTGAAGGATGATGATGGAACTCGAAATTCTGATTCAAGGATGTCATTGTTAGGTGTCGAGTTCCCACCTCTGCACAGGGGGAATCTCAAACCATGTCGACTGCAGTCTCCCATTCTCCTTCAGCCGAAGTGGAACCTGCTCAGCAGAAACATCAATCCTAGCGTTTGGCTCCAGCTGATACTGTGTGCTTGGTTACTGCTGCCTTTCCAGGCTCAGCCCTTGTAGCCAGCACTGATCAGTGGCGAGCAGATGTTCCAGGGGCTATATCCTGCTTTTCCTCTAGTGCGCATGCCCACGGGTCGAACTCTCATTGGAGGTCGGGGGTCACATGCTCAGGTCTTGTAGCAGCTCCTATTGGTTCACTAGGAAGGTCATGGAGATACAGCTATAAAAGGTTTTCATGGCCACATGGCCATGCGCTAGTATAAACTTGTTAACTTGTGTGTGTGGATGAATGCCTGTTGATGGATGAAAGCTCTGAATCATTCCCATCCCTAGTATTGTTGACTGTTCACGAATGGTGGAACTCCCTAGTGCCTGACAGTGCTATCCTACTCATTTAGCAAAAGTTTCTGTATCTAATTAGCAGCGACCGCCAGTGCGGCGCCGTGCGCATATAGTGCACTTTGCTGGCCCAAGTTTGGGTGGTTAGTGGCGTCCACCAGAGCGGGGCTGCACACACTCCTGTGCAGTTAATTCTAAAGTTCAGATTAGTCTCTGACACCACAGTAGCCATGTCGAGCGCAAGTGGTCTAGAGGAACTCTTTCCCAGAGTTTTGAGTCAGAGTTCTGTGACTCTTTGCTTGCGCTCTTTGTGCAGTACCGTGGCCCTGTGACGCAACAGGGTTCGCTTCCTTCATACCGGGTGAAGCTAACCTGTGTGTGTACTCACATTATACCACCATATAATCCGTCATTACCAAGCAGCAGGTGTCTTAGCTGCACGGTGGACCCCAGACTGCGAACACACCTTATTTAATCTCTAATTATTTGGTGTGTTCCGCTAGTCCTAACAGTCATTGCATGACATTATACCTGAGGAAGACTTTAAGAAGTCGAAACTGGTTGTGCTCTAGTTTGAAAAAAAAATCATCCTTGGATCAGAATATCGAGTTCCATCATCATCCTTCAGGAGGGCATATTGCTGGGAAAATTATTTATAAAGAATTTGTAACAGAGCTCAGATTATAAAGGGGAAGGGAGTTGCTAACCGAACCCAGCTGTGCAGACAAGGATTTTCAACATGTCCGATTAACCTCTGTTCTGCCAGAAGAAATAAACACATTTAAAATGAAGAAGTGCTTCTTCTAAGTGCCATAGTAGGAGCAATCAGATTATGTGGTCTTCTGGCTCCACATTGTCGTGGTAACCCTGTAACATATAGCTGGTAGAATTGCCTGTCTTCTACCGATAATGGAATGCTGTAAAAATAAAACCTATAACAAATGGAATTTCTTTTTTTCACCACACTTCAAATTTTTTACTGCTTTCCAGTCATTGTATGGTAAAATGAATCATGTCATTCAGGACTACAAATCGTGCTGTGAATAAAAACATAGACAAAATATTAAACATGATTGTTAAAAAAGAAAGGAGGAAATAAATTAGAGAAAAAATGGAAAATTTTGACAAGGGGATAAATGTGCCTGGTTGGGATATGAGTTAAAACATTTGTATACTGTAGTTTGCAAAAATGTTAAGTAGGTGTGGAAAAAATGTAAAGTAAGAATGTTTTGAAAAATAGAAATGCCTGTTCATTTTTAATAATTAACAAAAGATCTGCTGCTGGTAGCTCTCTTTACAATTCCAAACCAATGACTTCACAGATGCTCACGAAGAGAGACAAGTCCGGGGATGGTACAAGCCTTGAAAGCTCATTTAAACAATACAATATGCTCAGAGTAGCATAAGCCACATGGCATTGTTGAATTAAAAATGGCTTTTTAGACACTTTGGAAAAATGCAGCACCACTGGTTTCACCACCAAATCAATGTAATGACATGCTGTTTTATACCTGGAAAAAAGACTAGAGAGGTCCGACTTCTGTACATTATACCAACCCATTTGATAATCCCAGGAGGAGTAGCAGTGTGAATTTCCCTTTTCAAAACCTCTTCATGGCATTGCCCATGTAGTCTATAGATGAAGAATGGAAGATGGAATTGAATAATGGAGGCTGGATTGGTGGACTATCCTCTTCAGCAATAAATCCCACTTTTGTATATGACACAATGTGCATATTGGTCTGAAAATGTGAGCCATGACATGAAAATGCTAAAACTAGGGAACAATACAATGGCCCAACTCTCAGAAAAGGAAATGATCCTCAGTAGGGTTGAGCGACTTTCATTTTTTTAAGATCGAGTCTGGTTTTGTGAAACCCGATTTAGTCCAGAGTCGAGTCGAGTGAAGTCGGCCGATTATCGCTAAAAGTCGGGGATCGACCGAAACACGAAACCCAATGCAAGTCAATGGGGAAGCATAGCCGGCAGTGAGTGGAGGCCAGGAAAACACCTACAGTGCACATTTTACTGCCAAAAACATCCATTCTTGTTTTCTGAAGCTTGTCAATCTTAATTAACTTTATAATAATAGTTGGGCACTGGAAATTGGGGGTCATTTGGCAAAAGTTGTGGGGGTAGGGCTGGTTCAAGGTTTTAGTGGGCCCAGGAAACATGGACTACGTCATGGCGGTGGAGCAGGGAGAGGTAAGTATTTCAACGTTGCAAGTGCTGTGATCCTGAGCAAGCAGGGGGGGGCCCACTCGTTCGCATTGGCACTGGCACAGGGCCCCTCAAAGTACGGCGGTGTGTTTGCATGGCGGGGGCGCCTCCCACCAGCAGCGACACTTTTGCGTACTCTGAGTGGCCCTGTGCCAGTGACGTCGCCAACGAGTATGCCCCCCCACCTGATGAAGGAACCTGCACTTTCATCTGCACCTTCCTCTTTGTCCCTGTGTAAGGTGGTATAATATGCGGGAAGGGGAACCTTACTTTCAGCAGGGTCAGATTCTGGCTGTGTAGAGTACAAGGGGAATGTAGTGGTCTAGGTCAATGTACCAGCAGACTCATCTAGCAGTGGCTGGGCAATGGGCAGGATGATGAGGAAACAGATATAGGGCCAAAGAATAAAGTAGGCTAAATGCAGATCAAAATTGGTAACAGGACTAAACAGGCGGCATTGCTTTGTTCAGTGGAGTAGCAAACCCAAGAGCAGCAGACACTGTTTCAAGGGCCTAACCACACTAGTAGGCCAAATGCAGTTTAATATCTGATAGTATAGGCCGAAATCCAGAATGTGGAAGCTCAGCTTTGTTCAGTTGAGGACAACACCAGGGAGGGGCAGACACCGTTAGTAGGCCCTAACCACCATTTTGTTTTTTAAAAAACACTTAATGAGAGCCAGAAGGTTGAAGCTCAGCTTTATTCAGTTGAGGGCAACACCAGGGAGGGGCAGACACCGTTAGTAGGCCCTAAACACCATTTTGTTTTTTAAAAAACACTTAATGAGAGCCAGAAGGTTGAAGCTCAGCTTTATTCAGTTGAGGGCAACACCAGGCAGGGGCAGACACCGTTAGTAGGCCGGAACCACCATTTTGTTTTTTAAAAAACACTTAATGAGAGCCAGAAGGTTGAAGCTCAGCTTTATTCAGTTGAGGGCAACACCAGGCAGGGGCAGACACCGTTAGTAGGCCGGAACCAGCAATGTGTTTAAAAACAGCAGTTAATCAGAGCCGGAAGGTAGAAGCTCAGCTTTATTCAGTTGAGGGCAACACCAGGGAGGGGCAGACACCGTTAGTAGGCCGGAACCAGCAATGTGTTTAAAAACAGCAGTTAATCAGAGCCGGAAGGTAGAAGCTCAGCTTTATTCAGTTGAGGGCAACACCAGGGAGGGGCAGAAGCCGTTAGTAGGCCCTAACCACCATTTTGTTTTTTAAAAAACACTTAATGAGAGCCAGAAGGTTGAAGCTCAGCTTTATTCAGTTGAGGGCAACACCAGGCAGGGGCAGACACCGTTAGTAGGCCGGAACCAGCAATGTGTTTAAAAACAGCAGTTAATCAGAGCCAGAAGGTTGAAGCTCAGCTTTATTCAGTTGAGGGCAACACCAGGCAGGGGCAGACACCGTTAGTAGGCCGGAACCAGCAATGTGTTTAAAAACAGCAGTTAATCAGAGCCGGAAGGTAGAAGCTCAGCTTTATTCAGTTGAGGGCAACACCAGGGAGGGACATAAGCCGTTAGTAGGCCCTAACCACCATTTTGTTTTTTAAAAAACACTTAATGAGAGCCAGAAGGTTGAAGCTCAGCTTTATTCAGTTGGTGGCAACACCAGGCAGGGGCAGACACCGTTAGTAGGCCGGAACCACCATTTTGTTTAAAAACAGCAGTTAATCAGAGCCGGAAGGTAGAAGCTCAGCTTTATTCAGTTGAGGGCAACACCAGGGAGGGACAGAAGCCGTTAGTAGGCCCTAACCACCATTTTGTTTTTTAAAAAACACTTAATGAGAGCCAGAAGGTTGAAGCTCAGCTTTATTCAGTTGAGGGCAACACCAGGCAGGGGCAGACACCGTTAGTAGGCCGGAACCACCATTTTGTTTAAAAACAGCAGTTAATCAGAGCCGGAAGGTAGAAGCTCAGCTTTATTCAGTTGAGGGCAACACCAGGGAGGGGCAGAAGCCGTTAGTAGGCCCTAACCACCATTTTGTTTTTTAAAAAACACTTAATGAGAGCCAGAAGGTTGAAGCTCAGCTTTATTCAGTTGAGGGCAACACCAGGCAGGGGCAGACACCGTTAGTAGGCCGGAACCAGCAATGTGTTTAAAAACAGCAGTTAATCAGAGCCGGAAGGTAGAAGCTCAGCTTTATTCAGTTGAGGGCAACACCAGGGAGGGGCAGAAGCCGTTAGTAGGCCCTAACCACCATTTTGTTTTTTAAAAAACACTTAATGAGAGCCAGAAGGTTGAAGCTCAGCTTTATTCAGTTGAGGGCAACACCAGGCAGGGGCAGACACCGTTAGTAGGCCGGAACCAGCAATGTGTTTAAAAACAGCAGTTAATCAGAGCCAGAAGGTTGAAGCTCAGCTTTATTCAGTTGAGGGCAACACCAGGCAGGGGCAGACACCGTTAGTAGGCCGGAACCAGCAATGTGTTTAAAAACAGCAGTTAATCAGAGCCGGAAGGTAGAAGCTCAGCTTTATTCAGTTGAGGGCAACACCAGGGAGGGACAGAAGCCGTTAGTAGGCCCTAACCACCATTTTGTTTTTTAAAAAACACTTAATGAGAGCCAGAAGGTTGAAGCTCAGCTTTATTCAGTTGAGGGCAACACCAGGCAGGGGCAGACACCGTTAGTAGGCCGGAACCACCATTTTGTTTAAAAACAGCAGTTAATCAGAGCCGGAAGGTAGAAGCTCAGCTTTATTCAGTTGAGGGCAACACCAGGGAGGGGCAGAAGCCGTTAGTAGGCCCTAACCACCATTTTGTTTTTTTAAAAACACTTAATGAGAGCCAGAAGGTTGAAGCTCAGCTTTATTCAGTTGAGGGCAACACCAGGCAGTGGCAGACACCGTTAATAGGCCGGAACCACCATTTTGTTTAAAAACAGCAGTTAATCAGAGCCGGAAGGTAGAAGCTCAGCTTTATTCAGTTGAGGGCAACACCAGGGAGGGGCAGAAGCCGTTAGTAGGCCCTAACCACCATTTTGTTTTTTAAAAAACACTTAATGAGAGCCAGAAGGTTGAAGCTCAGCTTTATTCAGTTGAGGGCAACACCAGGCAGGGGCAGACACCGTTAGTAGGCCGGACCCACCATTTTGTTTAAAAACAGCAGTTAATCAGAGCCGGAAGGTAGAAGCTCAGCTTTATTCAGTTGAGGGCAACACCAGGGAGGGGCAGAAGCCGTTACTAGGCCCTAACCACCATTTTGTTTTTTAAAAAACACTTAATGAGAGCCAGAAGGTAGAAGCTCAGCTTTATTCAGTTGAGGACAACTTGAATTAGGGACTGCATACAGACTTAGCAGGCTGTCCCCTGTGTGGACCATGCATCCAATACATTAACCCATTGAGCCACAAAGGACACGTAACCTTCCGTGGCCATGCCTACAGGTCCATGTGTCTGTTGTCAGGTGTACCTTTGTCAGTGTAGGCCTATTGGAAGGAGGGACCGCAGACAGGCTTCAAAGGCCTAACACAATAAAATGGGCTGGCTGTAGGCACTTTAAAATTGGTTCCAGGGGTACACGGGCAGCAGTGGTCTGGTCAGTGGAGGCCTAGTGGAAGGAGGGACCGCAGACAGGCTTCGAAGGCCTAACACAATAAAATGGGCTGGCTGTAGGCACTTTAAAATTGGTTCCAGGGGTACACGGGCAGCAGTGGTCTGGTCAGTGGAGGCCTAGTGGAAGGAGGGACCGCAGACAGGCTTCGAAGGCCTAACACAATAAAATGGGCTGGCTGTAGGCAATTTAAAATTGGTTCCAGGGGTACACGGGCAGCAGTGGTCTGGTCAGTGGAGGCCTAGTGGAAGGAGGGACCGCAGACAGGCTATCAAAGGCCTAAAATAACAAACAATAGGCTCATGGCAGTTTTACAGCGGTTACATGGATACACGGGCAGGCAGCTGGTGATGAGTGGAGGAGTATTTAAAGTAGGGACCGCAGACAGGCTATCAAAGGCCTAAAATAACAAACAATAGGCTCATGGCAGTTTTACAGCGGTTACATGGATACACGGGCAGGCAGCTGGTGATGAGTGGAGGAGTATTTAAAGTAGGGACCGCAGACAGGCTATCAAAGGCCTAAAATAACAAACAATAGGCTCATGGCAGTTTTACAGCGGTTACATGGATACACGGGCAGGCAGCTGGTGATGAGTGGAGGAGTATTTAAAGTAGGGACCGCAGACAGGCTATCAAAGGCCTAAAATAACAAACAATAGGCTCATGGCAGTTTTACAGCGGTTACATGGATACACGGGCAGGCAGCTGGTGATAAGTGGAGGAGTATTTAAAGTAGGGACCGCAGACAGGCTATCAAAGGCCTAAAATAACAAACAATAGGCTCATGGCAGTTTTACAGCGGTTACATGGATACACAGGCAGCTGGTGATGAGTGGAGGAGTATTTAAAGTAGGGACCGCAGACAGGCTATCAAAGGCCTAAAATAACAAACAATAGGCTCATGGCAGTTTTACAGCGGTTACATGGATACACGGGCAGGCAGCTGGTGATGAGTGGAGGAGTATTTAAAGTAGGGACCGCAGACAGGCTATCAAAGGCCTAAAATAACAAACAATAGGCTCATGGCAGTTTTACAGCGGTTACATGGATACACAGGCAGCTGGTGATGAGTGGAGGAGTATTTAAAGTAGGGACCGCAGACAGGCTATCAAAGGCCTAAAATAACAAACAATAGGCTCATGGCAGTTTTACAGCGGTTACATAGATACACGGGCAGGCAGCTGGTGATGAGTGGAGGAGTATTTAAAGTAGGGACCGCAGACAGGCTATCAAAGGCCTAAAATAACAAACAATAGGCTCATGGCAGTTTTACAGCGGTTACATGGATACACGGGCAGGCAGCTGGTGATGAGTGGAGGAGTATTTAAAGTAGGGACCGCAGACAGGCTATCAAAGGCCTAAAATAACAAACAATAGGCTCATGGCAGTTTTACAGCGGTTACATGGATACACGGGCAGGCAGCTGGTGATGAGTGGAGGAGTATTTAAAGTAGGGACCGCAGACAGGCTATCAAAGGCCTAAAATAACAAACAATAGGCTCATGGCAGTTTTACAGCGGTTACATGGATACACAGGCAGCTGGTGATGAGTGGAGGAGTATTTAAAGTAGGGACCGCAGACAGGCTATCAAAGGCCTAAAATAACAAACAATAGGCTCATGGCAGTTTTACAGCGGTTACATGGATACACAGGCAGCTTGGTGGTGAGTGGAGGAGTATTTAAAGTAGGGACCGCAGACAGGCTATCAAAGGCCTAAAATAACAAACAATAGGCTCATGGCAGTTTTACAGCGGTTACATGTATACACGGGCAGGCAGCTGGTGATGAGTGGAGGAGTATTTAAAGTAGGGACCGCAGACAGGCTATCAAAGGCCTAAAATAACAAACAATAGGCTCATGGCAGTTTTACAGCGGTTACATGGATACACGGGCAGGCAGCTGGTGATGAGTGGAGGAGTATTTAAAGTAGGGACCGCAGACAGGCTATCAAAGGCCTAAAATAACAAACAATAGGCTCATGGCAGTTTTACAGCGGTTACATGGATACACGGGCAGGCAGCTGGTGATGAGTGGAGGAGTATTTAAAGTAGGGACCGCAGACAGGCTATCAAAGGCCTAAAATAACAAACAATAGGCTCATGGCAGTTTTACAGCGGTTACATGGATACACAGGCAGCTGGTGATGAGTGGAGGAGTATTTAAAGTAGGGACCGCAGACAGGCTATCAAAGGCCTAAAATAACAAACAATAGGCTCATGGCAGTTTTACAGCGGTTACATGGATACACAGGCAGCTGGTGATGAGTGGAGGAGTATTTAAAGTAGGGACCGCAGACAGGCTATCAAAGGCCTAAAATAACAAACAATAGGCTCATGGCAGTTTTACAGCGGTTACATGTATACACGGGCAGGCAGCTGGTGATGAGTGGAGGAGTATTTAAAGTAGGGACCGCAGACAGGCTATCAAAGGCCTAAAATAACAAACAATAGGCTCATGGCAGTTTTACAGCGGTTACATGGATACACGGGCAGGCAGCTGGTGATGAGTGGAGGAGTATTTAAAGTAGGGACCGCAGACAGGCTATCAAAGGCCTAAAATAACAAACAATAGGCTCATGGCAGTTTTACAGCGGTTACATGGATACACAGGCAGCTGGTGATGAGTGGAGGAGTATTTAAAGTAGGGACCGCAGACAGGCTATCAAAGGCCTAAAATAACAAACAATAGGCTCATGGCAGTTTTACAGCGGTTACATGGATACACAGGCAGCTTGGTGGTGAGTGGAGGAGTATTTAAAGTAGGGACCGCAGACAGGCTATCAAAGGCCTAAAATAACAAACAATAGGCTCATGGCAGTTTTACAGCGGTTACATGGATACACGGGCAGGCAGCTGGTGATGAGTGGAGGAGTATTTAAAGTAGGGACCGCAGACAGGCTATCAAAGGCCTAAAATAACAAACAATAGGCTCATGGCAGTTTTACAGCGGTTACATGGATACACAGGCAGCTTGGTGGTGAGTGGAGGAGTATTTAAAGTAGGGACCGCAGACAGGCTATCAAAGGCCTAAAATAACAAACAATAGGCTCATGGCAGTTTTACAGCGGTTACATGGATACACAGGCAGCTGGTGATGAGTGGAGGAGTATTTAAAGTAGGGACCGCAGACAGGCTATCAAAGGCCTAAAATAACAAACAATAGGCTCATGGCAGTTTTACAGCGGTTACATGGATACACAGGCAGCTTGGTGGTGAGTGGAGGAGTATTTAAAGTAGGGACCGCAGACAGGCTATCAAAGGCCTAAAATAACAAACAATAGGCTCATGGCAGTTTTACAGCGGTTACATGGATACACGGGCAGGCAGCTGGTGATGAGTGGAGGAGTATTTAAAGTAGGGACCGCAGACAGGCTATCAAAGGCCTAAAATAACAAACAATAGGCTCATGGCAGTTTTACAGCGGTTACATGGATACACAGGCAGCTTGGTGGTGAGTGGAGGAGTATTTAAAGTAGGGACCGCAGACAGGCTATCAAAGGCCTAAAATAACAAACAATAGGCTCATGGCAGTATTACAGCGGTTACATGGATACACGGGCAGGCAGCTGGTGATGAGTGGAGGAGTATTTAAAGTAGGGACCGCAGACAGGCTATCAAAGGCCTAAAATAACAAACAATAGGCTCATGGCAGTTTTACAGCGGTTACATGGATACACAGGCAGCTTGGTGGTGAGTGAAGGAGTATTTAAAGTAGGGACCGCAGACAGGCTATCAAAGGCCTAAAATAACAAACAATAGGCTCATGGCAGTTTTACAGCGGTTACATGGATACACGGGCAGGCAGCTGGTGATGAGTGGAGGAGTATTTAAAGTAGGGACCGCAGACAGGCTATCAAAGGCCTAAAATAACAAACAATAGGCTCATGGCAGTTTTACAGCGGTTACATGGATACACGGGCAGGCAGCTGGTGATGAGTGGAGGAGTATTTAAAGTAGGGACCGCAGACAGGCTATCAAAGGCCTAAAATAACAAACAATAGGCTCATGGCAGTTTTACAGCGGTTACATGGATACACGGGCAGGCACCTGGTGATGAGTGGAGGAGTATTTAAAGTAGGGACCGCAGACAGGCTATCAAAGGCCTAAAATAACAAACAATAGGCTCATGGCAGTTTTACAGCGGTTACATGGATACACGGGCAGGCAGCTGGTGATGAGTGGAGGAGTATTTAAAGTAGGGACCGCAGACAGGCTATCAAAGGCCTAAAATAACAAACAATAGGCTCATGGCAGTTTTACAGCGGTTACATGGATACACGGGCAGGCAGCTGGTGATGAGTGGAGGAGTATTTAAAGTAGGGACCGCAGACAGGCTATCAAAGGCCTAAAATAACAAACAATAGGCTCATGGCAGTTTTACAGCGGTTACATGGATACACGGGCAGGCACCTGGTGATGAGTGGAGGAGTATTTAAAGTAGGGACCGCAGACAGGCTATCAAAGGCCTAAAATAACAAACAATAGGCTCATGGCAGTTTTACAGCGGTTACATGGATACACAGGCAGCTTGGTGGTGAGTGGAGGAGTATTTAAAGTAGGGACCGCAGACAGGCTATCAAAGGCCTAAAATAACAAACAATAGGCTCATGGCAGTTTTACAGCGGTTACATGGATACACGGGCAGGCAGCTGGTGATGAGTGGAGGAGTATTTAAAGTAGGGACCGCAGACAGGCTATCAAAGGCCTAAAATAACAAACAATAGGCTCATGGCAGTTTTATAGCGGTTACATGGATACACAGGCAGCTTGGTGGTGAGTGGAGGAGTATTTAAAGTAGGGACCGCAGACAGGCTATCAAAGGCCTAAAATAACAAACAATAGGCTCATGGCAGTTTTACAGCGGTTACATGGATACACAGGCAGCTGGTGATGAGTGGAGGAGTATTTAAAGTAGGGACCGCAGACAGGCTATCAAAGGCCTAAAATAACAAACAATAGGCTCATGGCAGTTTTACAGCGGTTACATGGATACACAGGCAGCTTGGTGGTGAGTGGAGGAGTATTTAAAGTAGGGACCGCAGACAGGCTGTCAAAGGCCTAAAATAACAAACAATAGGCTCATGGCAGTTTTACAGCGGTTACATGGATACACGGGCAGGCAGCTGGTGATGAGTGGAGGAGTATTTAAAGTAGGGACCGCAGACAGGCTATCAAAGGCCTAAAATAACAAACAATAGGCTCATGGCAGTTTTACAGCGGTTACATGGATACACAGGCAGCTTGGTGGTGAGTGGAGGAGTATTTAAAGTAGGGACCGCAGACAGGCTATCAAAGGCCTAAAATAACAAACAATAGGCTCATGGCAGTATTACAGCGGTTACATGGATACACGGGCAGGCAGCTGGTGATGAGTGGAGGAGTATTTAAAGTAGGGACCGCAGACAGGCTATCAAAGGCCTAAAATAACAAACAATAGGCTCATGGCAGTTTTACAGCGGTTACATGGATACACAGGCAGCTTGGTGGTGAGTGGAGGAGTATTTAAAGTAGGGACCGCAGACAGGCTATCAAAGGCCTAAAATAACAAACAATAGGCTCATGGCAGTTTTACAGCGGTTACATGGATACACGGGCAGGCAGCTGGTGATGAGTGGAGGAGTATTTAAAGTAGGGACCGCAGACAGGCTATCAAAGGCCTAAAATAACAAACAATAGGCTCATGGCAGTTTTACAGCGGTTACATGGATACACAGGCAGCTTGGTGGTGAGTGGAGGAGTATTTAAAGTAGGGACCGCAGACAGGCTATCAAAGGCCTAAAATAACAAACAATAGGCTCATGGCAGTTTTACAGCGGTTACATGGATACACGGGCAGGCAGCTGGTGATGAGTGGAGGAGTATTTAAAGTAGGGACCGCAGACAGGCTATCAAAGGCCTAAAATAACAAACAATAGGCTCATGGCAGTTTTACAGCGGTTACATGGATACACGGGCAGGCAGCTGGTGATGAGTGGAGGAGTATTTAAAGTAGGGACCGCAGACAGGCTATCAAAGGCCTAAAATAACAAACAATAGGCTCATGGCAGTTTTACAGCGGTTACATGGATACACGGGCAGGCAGCTGGTGATGAGTGGAGGAGTATTTAAAGTAGGGACCGCAGACAGGCTATCAAAGGCCTAAAATAACAAACAATAGGCTCATGGCAGTTTTACAGCGGTTACATGGATACACGGGCAGGCAGCTGGTGATGAGTGGAGGAGTATTTAAAGTAGGGACCGCAGACAGGCTATCAAAGGCCTAAAATAACAAACAATAGGCTCATGGCAGTTTTACAGCGGTTACATGGATACACAGGCAGCTGGTGATGAGTGGAGGAGTATTTAAAGTAGGGACCGCAGACAGGCTATCAAAGGCCTAAAATAACAAACAATAGGCTCATGGCAGTTTTACAGCGGTTACATGGATACACGGGCAGGCAGCTGGTGATGAGTGGAGGAGTATTTAAAGTAGGGACCGCAGACAGGCTATCAAAGGCCTAAAATAACAAACAATAGGCTCATGGCAGTTTTACAGCGGTTACATGGATACACAGGCAGCTGGTGATGAGTGGAGGAGTATTTAAAGTAGGGACCGCAGACAGGCTATCAAAGGCCTAAAATAACAAACAATAGGCTCATGGCAGTTTTACAGCGGTTACATGGATACACGGGCAGGCAGCTGGTGATGAGTGGAGGAGTATTTAAAGTAGGGACCGCAGACAGGCTATCAAAGGCCTAAAATAACAAACAATAGGCTCATGGCAGTTTTACAGCGGTTACATGGATACACGGGCAGGCAGCTGGTGATGAGTGGAGGAGTATTTAAAGTAGGGACCGCAGACAGGCTATCAAAGGCCTAAAATAACAAACAATAGGCTCATGGCAGTTTTACAGCGGTTACATGGATACACGGGCAGGCAGCTGGTGATGAGTGGAGGAGTATTTAAAGTAGGGACCGCAGACAGGCTATCAAAGGCCTAAAATAACAAACAATAGGCTCATGGCAGTTTTACAGCGGTTACATGGATACACAGGCAGCTGGTGATGAGTGGAGGAGTATTTAAAGTAGGGACCGCAGACAGGCTATCAAAGGCCTAAAATAACAAACAATAGGCTCATGGCAGTTTTACAGCGGTTACATGGATACACAGGCAGCTTGGTGGTGAGTGGAGGAGTATTTAAAGTAGGGACCGCAGACAGGCTATCAAAGGCCTAAAATAACAAACAATAGGCTCATGGCAGTTTTACAGCGGTTACATGTATACACGGGCAGGCAGCTGGTGATGAGTGGAGGAGTATTTAAAGTAGGGACCGCAGACAGGCTATCAAAGGCCTAAAATAACAAACAATAGGCTCATGGCAGTTTTACAGCGGTTACATGGATACACGGGCAGGCAGCTGGTGATGAGTGGAGGAGTATTTAAAGTAGGGACCGCAGACAGGCTATCAAAGGCCTAAAATAACAAACAATAGGCTCATGGCAGTTTTACAGCGGTTACATGGATACACGGGCAGGCAGCTGGTGATGAGTGGAGGAGTATTTAAAGTAGGGACCGCAGACAGGCTATCAAAGGCCTAAAATAACAAACAATAGGCTCATGGCAGTTTTACAGCGGTTACATGGATACACAGGCAGCTGGTGATGAGTGGAGGAGTATTTAAAGTAGGGACCGCAGACAGGCTATCAAAGGCCTAAAATAACAAACAATAGGCTCATGGCAGTTTTACAGCGGTTACATGGATACACAGGCAGCTGGTGATGAGTGGAGGAGTATTTAAAGTAGGGACCGCAGACAGGCTATCAAAGGCCTAAAATAACAAACAATAGGCTCATGGCAGTTTTACAGCGGTTACATGTATACACGGGCAGGCAGCTGGTGATGAGTGGAGGAGTATTTAAAGTAGGGACCGCAGACAGGCTATCAAAGGCCTAAAATAACAAACAATAGGCTCATGGCAGTTTTACAGCGGTTACATGGATACACGGGCAGGCAGCTGGTGATGAGTGGAGGAGTATTTAAAGTAGGGACCGCAGACAGGCTATCAAAGGCCTAAAATAACAAACAATAGGCTCATGGCAGTTTTACAGCGGTTACATGGATACACAGGCAGCTGGTGATGAGTGGAGGAGTATTTAAAGTAGGGACCGCAGACAGGCTATCAAAGGCCTAAAATAACAAACAATAGGCTCATGGCAGTTTTACAGCGGTTACATGGATACACAGGCAGCTTGGTGGTGAGTGGAGGAGTATTTAAAGTAGGGACCGCAGACAGGCTATCAAAGGCCTAAAATAACAAACAATAGGCTCATGGCAGTTTTACAGCGGTTACATGGATACACGGGCAGGCAGCTGGTGATGAGTGGAGGAGTATTTAAAGTAGGGACCGCAGACAGGCTATCAAAGGCCTAAAATAACAAACAATAGGCTCATGGCAGTTTTACAGCGGTTACATGGATACACAGGCAGCTTGGTGGTGAGTGGAGGAGTATTTAAAGTAGGGACCGCAGACAGGCTATCAAAGGCCTAAAATAACAAACAATAGGCTCATGGCAGTTTTACAGCGGTTACATGGATACACAGGCAGCTGGTGATGAGTGGAGGAGTATTTAAAGTAGGGACCGCAGACAGGCTATCAAAGGCCTAAAATAACAAACAATAGGCTCATGGCAGTTTTACAGCGGTTACATGGATACACAGGCAGCTTGGTGGTGAGTGGAGGAGTATTTAAAGTAGGGACCGCAGACAGGCTATCAAAGGCCTAAAATAACAAACAATAGGCTCATGGCAGTTTTACAGCGGTTACATGGATACACGGGCAGGCAGCTGGTGATGAGTGGAGGAGTATTTAAAGTAGGGACCGCAGACAGGCTATCAAAGGCCTAAAATAACAAACAATAGGCTCATGGCAGTTTTACAGCGGTTACATGGATACACAGGCAGCTTGGTGGTGAGTGGAGGAGTATTTAAAGTAGGGACCGCAGACAGGCTATCAAAGGCCTAAAATAACAAACAATAGGCTCATGGCAGTATTACAGCGGTTACATGGATACACGGGCAGGCAGCTGGTGATGAGTGGAGGAGTATTTAAAGTAGGGACCGCAGACAGGCTATCAAAGGCCTAAAATAACAAACAATAGGCTCATGGCAGTTTTACAGCGGTTACATGGATACACAGGCAGCTTGGTGGTGAGTGAAGGAGTATTTAAAGTAGGGACCGCAGACAGGCTATCAAAGGCCTAAAATAACAAACAATAGGCTCATGGCAGTTTTACAGCGGTTACATGGATACACGGGCAGGCAGCTGGTGATGAGTGGAGGAGTATTTAAAGTAGGGACCGCAGACAGGCTATCAAAGGCCTAAAATAACAAACAATAGGCTCATGGCAGTTTTACAGCGGTTACATGGATACACGGGCAGGCAGCTGGTGATGAGTGGAGGAGTATTTAAAGTAGGGACCGCAGACAGGCTATCAAAGGCCTAAAATAACAAACAATAGGCTCATGGCAGTTTTACAGCGGTTACATGGATACACGGGCAGGCACCTGGTGATGAGTGGAGGAGTATTTAAAGTAGGGACCGCAGACAGGCTATCAAAGGCCTAAAATAACAAACAATAGGCTCATGGCAGTTTTACAGCGGTTACATGGATACACGGGCAGGCAGCTGGTGATGAGTGGAGGAGTATTTAAAGTAGGGACCGCAGACAGGCTATCAAAGGCCTAAAATAACAAACAATAGGCTCATGGCAGTTTTACAGCGGTTACATGGATACACAGGCAGCTGGTGATGAGTGGAGGAGTATTTAAAGTAGGGACCGCAGACAGGCTATCAAAGGCCTAAAATAACAAACAATAGGCTCATGGCAGTTTTACAGCGGTTACATGGATACACAGGCAGCTTGGTGGTGAGTGGAGGAGTATTTAAAGTAGGGACCGCAGACAGGCTATCAAAGGCCTAAAATAACAAACAATAGGCTCATGGCAGTTTTACAGCGGTTACATGGATACACGGGCAGGCAGCTGGTGATGAGTGGAGGAGTATTTAAAGTAGGGACCGCAGACAGGCTATCAAAGGCCTAAAATAACAAACAATAGGCTCATGGCAGTTTTATAGCGGTTACATGGATACACAGGCAGCTTGGTGGTGAGTGGAGGAGTATTTAAAGTAGGGACCGCAGACAGGCTATCAAAGGCCTAAAATAACAAACAATAGGCTCATGGCAGTTTTACAGCGGTTACATGGATACACAGGCAGCTGGTGATGAGTGGAGGAGTATTTAAAGTAGGGACCGCAGACAGGCTATCAAAGGCCTAAAATAACAAACAATAGGCTCATGGCAGTTTTACAGCGGTTACATGGATACACAGGCAGCTTGGTGGTGAGTGGAGGAGTATTTAAAGTAGGGACCGCAGACAGGCTATCAAAGGCCTAAAATAACAAACAATAGGCTCATGGCAGTTTTACAGCGGTTACATGGATACACGGGCAGGCAGCTGGTGATGAGTGGAGGAGTATTTAAAGTAGGGACCGCAGACAGGCTATCAAAGGCCTAAAATAACAAACAATAGGCTCATGGCAGTTTTACAGCGGTTACATGGATACACAGGCAGCTTGGTGGTGAGTGGAGGAGTATTTAAAGTAGGGACCGCAGACAGGCTATCAAAGGCCTAAAATAACAAACAATAGGCTCATGGCAGTTTTACAGCGGTTACATGGATACACGGGCAGGCAGCTGGTGATGAGTGGAGGAGTATTTAAAGTAGGGACCGCAGACAGGCTATCAAAGGCCTAAAATAACAAACAATAGGCTCATGGCAGTTTTACAGCGGTTACATGGATACACAGGCAGCTTGGTGGTGAGTGGAGGAGTATTTAAAGTAGGGACCGCAGACAGGCTATCAAAGGCCTAAAATAACAAACAATAGGCTCATGGCAGTATTACAGCGGTTACATGGATACACGGGCAGGCAGCTGGTGATGAGTGGAGGAGTATTTAAAGTAGGGACCGCAGACAGGCTATCAAAGGCCTAAAATAACAAACAATAGGCTCATGGCAGTTTTACAGCGGTTACATGGATACACAGGCAGCTTGGTGGTGAGTGAAGGAGTATTTAAAGTAGGGACCGCAGACAGGCTATCAAAGGCCTAAAATAACAAACAATAGGCTCATGGCAGTTTTACAGCGGTTACATGGATACACGGGCAGGCAGCTGGTGATGAGTGGAGGAGTATTTAAAGTAGGGACCGCAGACAGGCTATCAAAGGCCTAAAATAACAAACAATAGGCTCATGGCAGTTTTACAGCGGTTACATGGATACACGGGCAGGCAGCTGGTGATGAGTGGAGGAGTATTTAAAGTAGGGACCGCAGACAGGCTATCAAAGGCCTAAAATAACAAACAATAGGCTCATGGCAGTTTTACAGCGGTTACATGGATACACGGGCAGGCACCTGGTGATGAGTGGAGGAGTATTTAAAGTAGGGACCGCAGACAGGCTATCAAAGGCCTAAAATAACAAACAATAGGCTCATGGCAGTTTTACAGCGGTTACATGGATACACGGGCAGGCAGCTGGTGATGAGTGGAGGAGTATTTAAAGTAGGGACCGCAGACAGGCTATCAAAGGCCTAAAATAACAAACAATAGGCTCATGGCAGTTTTACAGCGGTTACATGGATACACGGGCAGGCAGCTGGTGATGAGTGGAGGAGTATTTAAAGTAGGGACCGCAGACAGGCTATCAAAGGCCTAAAATAACAAACAATAGGCTCATGGCAGTTTTACAGCGGTTACATGGATACACGGGCAGGCACCTGGTGATGAGTGGAGGAGTATTTAAAGTAGGGACCGCAGACAGGCTATCAAAGGCCTAAAATAACAAACAATAGGCTCATGGCAGTTTTACAGCGGTTACATGGATACACAGGCAGCTTGGTGGTGAGTGGAGGAGTATTTAAAGTAGGGACCGCAGACAGGCTATCAAAGGCCTAAAATAACAAACAATAGGCTCATGGCAGTTTTACAGCGGTTACATGGATACACGGGCAGGCAGCTGGTGATGAGTGGAGGAGTATTTAAAGTAGGGACCGCAGACAGGCTATCAAAGGCCTAAAATAACAAACAATAGGCTCATGGCAGTTTTATAGCGGTTACATGGATACACAGGCAGCTTGGTGGTGAGTGGAGGAGTATTTAAAGTAGGGACCGCAGACAGGCTATCAAAGGCCTAAAATAACAAACAATAGGCTCATGGCAGTTTTACAGCGGTTACATGGATACACAGGCAGCTGGTGATGAGTGGAGGAGTATTTAAAGTAGGGACCGCAGACAGGCTATCAAAGGCCTAAAATAACAAACAATAGGCTCATGGCAGTTTTACAGCGGTTACATGGATACACAGGCAGCTTGGTGGTGAGTGGAGGAGTATTTAAAGTAGGGACCGCAGACAGGCTGTCAAAGGCCTAAAATAACAAACAATAGGCTCATGGCAGTTTTACAGCGGTTACATGGATACACGGGCAGGCAGCTGGTGATGAGTGGAGGAGTATTTAAAGTAGGGACCGCAGACAGGCTATCAAAGGCCTAAAATAACAAACAATAGGCTCATGGCAGTTTTACAGCGGTTACATGGATACACAGGCAGCTTGGTGGTGAGTGGAGGAGTATTTAAAGTAGGGACCGCAGACAGGCTATCAAAGGCCTAAAATAACAAACAATAGGCTCATGGCAGTATTACAGCGGTTACATGGATACACGGGCAGGCAGCTGGTGATGAGTGGAGGAGTATTTAAAGTAGGGACCGCAGACAGGCTATCAAAGGCCTAAAATAACAAACAATAGGCTCATGGCAGTTTTACAGCGGTTACATGGATACACAGGCAGCTTGGTGGTGAGTGGAGGAGTATTTAAAGTAGGGACCGCAGACAGGCTATCAAAGGCCTAAAATAACAAACAATAGGCTCATGGCAGTTTTACAGCGGTTACATGGATACACGGGCAGGCAGCTGGTGATGAGTGGAGGAGTATTTAAAGTAGGGACCGCAGACAGGCTATCAAAGGCCTAAAATAACAAACAATAGGCTCATGGCAGTTTTACAGCGGTTACATGGATACACAGGCAGCTTGGTGGTGAGTGGAGGAGTATTTAAAGTAGGGACCGCAGACAGGCTATCAAAGGCCTAAAATAACAAACAATAGGCTCATGGCAGTTTTACAGCGGTTACATGGATACACGGGCAGGCAGCTGGTGATGAGTGGAGGAGTATTTAAAGTAGGGACCGCAGACAGGCTATCAAAGGCCTAAAATAACAAACAATAGGCTCATGGCAGTTTTACAGCGGTTACATGGATACACGGGCAGGCAGCTGGTGATGAGTGGAGGAGTATTTAAAGTAGGGACCGCAGACAGGCTATCAAAGGCCTAAAATAACAAACAATAGGCTCATGGCAGTTTTACAGCGGTTACATGGATACACGGGCAGGCAGCTGGTGATGAGTGGAGGAGTATTTAAAGTAGGGACCGCAGACAGGCTATCAAAGGCCTAAAATAACAAACAATAGGCTCATGGCAGTTTTACAGCGGTTACATGGATACACGGGCAGGCAGCTGGTGATGAGTGGAGGAGTATTTAAAGTAGGGACCGCAGACAGGCTATCAAAGGCCTAAAATAACAAACAATAGGCTCATGGCAGTTTTACAGCGGTTACATGGATACACAGGCAGCTGGTGATGAGTGGAGGAGTATTTAAAGTAGGGACCGCAGACAGGCTATCAAAGGCCTAAAATAACAAACAATAGGCTCATGGCAGTTTTACAGCGGTTACATGGATACACGGGCAGGCAGCTGGTGATGAGTGGAGGAGTATTTAAAGTAGGGACCGCAGACAGGCTATCAAAGGCCTAAAATAACAAACAATAGGCTCATGGCAGTTTTACAGCGGTTACATGGATACACAGGCAGCTGGTGATGAGTGGAGGAGTATTTAAAGTAGGGACCGCAGACAGGCTATCAAAGGCCTAAAATAACAAACAATAGGCTCATGGCAGTTTTACAGCGGTTACATGGATACACGGGCAGGCAGCTGGTGATGAGTGGAGGAGTATTTAAAGTAGGGACCGCAGACAGGCTATCAAAGGCCTAAAATAACAAACAATAGGCTCATGGCAGTTTTACAGCGGTTACATGGATACACGGGCAGGCAGCTGGTGATGAGTGGAGGAGTATTTAAAGTAGGGACCGCAGACAGGCTATCAAAGGCCTAAAATAACAAACAATAGGCTCATGGCAGTTTTACAGCGGTTACATGTATACACGGGCAGGCAGCTGGTGATGAGTGGAGGAGTATTTAAAGTAGGGACCGCAGACAGGCTATCAAAGGCCTAAAATAACAAACAATAGGCTCATGGCAGTTTTACAGCGGTTACATGGATACACAGGCAGCTGGTGATGAGTGGAGGAGTATTTAAAGTAGGGACCGCAGACAGGCTATCAAAGGCCTAAAATAACAAACAATAGGCTCATGGCAGTTTTACAGCGGTTACATGGATACACAGGCAGCTTGGTGGTGAGTGGAGGAGTATTTAAAGTAGGGACCGCAGACAGGCTATCAAAGGCCTAAAATAACAAACAATAGGCTCATGGCAGTTTTACAGCGGTTACATGTATACACGGGCAGGCAGCTGGTGATGAGTGGAGGAGTATTTAAAGTAGGGACCGCAGACAGGCTATCAAAGGCCTAAAATAACAAACAATAGGCTCATGGCAGTTTTACAGCGGTTACATGGATACACGGGCAGGCAGCTGGTGATGAGTGGAGGAGTATTTAAAGTAGGGACCGCAGACAGGCTATCAAAGGCCTAAAATAACAAACAATAGGCTCATGGCAGTTTTACAGCGGTTACATGGATACACGGGCAGGCAGCTGGTGATGAGTGGAGGAGTATTTAAAGTAGGGACCGCAGACAGGCTATCAAAGGCCTAAAATAACAAACAATAGGCTCATGGCAGTTTTACAGCGGTTACATGGATACACAGGCAGCTGGTGATGAGTGGAGGAGTATTTAAAGTAGGGACCGCAGACAGGCTATCAAAGGCCTAAAATAACAAACAATAGGCTCATGGCAGTTTTACAGCGGTTACATGGATACACAGGCAGCTGGTGATGAGTGGAGGAGTATTTAAAGTAGGGACCGCAGACAGGCTATCAAAGGCCTAAAATAACAAACAATAGGCTCATGGCAGTTTTACAGCGGTTACATGTATACACGGGCAGGCAGCTGGTGATGAGTGGAGGAGTATTTAAAGTAGGGACCGCAGACAGGCTATCAAAGGCCTAAAATAACAAACAATAGGCTCATGGCAGTTTTACAGCGGTTACATGGATACACGGGCAGGCAGCTGGTGATGAGTGGAGGAGTATTTAAAGTAGGGACCGCAGACAGGCTATCAAAGGCCTAAAATAACAAACAATAGGCTCATGGCAGTTTTACAGCGGTTACATGGATACACAGGCAGCTGGTGATGAGTGGAGGAGTATTTAAAGTAGGGACCGCAGACAGGCTATCAAAGGCCTAAAATAACAAACAATAGGCTCATGGCAGTTTTACAGCGGTTACATGGATACACAGGCAGCTTGGTGGTGAGTGGAGGAGTATTTAAAGTAGGGACCGCAGACAGGCTATCAAAGGCCTAAAATAACAAACAATAGGCTCATGGCAGTTTTACAGCGGTTACATGGATACACGGGCAGGCAGCTGGTGATGAGTGGAGGAGTATTTAAAGTAGGGACCGCAGACAGGCTATCAAAGGCCTAAAATAACAAACAATAGGCTCATGGCAGTTTTACAGCGGTTACATGGATACACAGGCAGCTTGGTGGTGAGTGGAGGAGTATTTAAAGTAGGGACCGCAGACAGGCTATCAAAGGCCTAAAATAACAAACAATAGGCTCATGGCAGTTTTACAGCGGTTACATGGATACACAGGCAGCTGGTGATGAGTGGAGGAGTATTTAAAGTAGGGACCGCAGACAGGCTATCAAAGGCCTAAAATAACAAACAATAGGCTCATGGCAGTTTTACAGCGGTTACATGGATACACAGGCAGCTTGGTGGTGAGTGGAGGAGTATTTAAAGTAGGGACCGCAGACAGGCTATCAAAGGCCTAAAATAACAAACAATAGGCTCATGGCAGTTTTACAGCGGTTACATGGATACACGGGCAGGCAGCTGGTGATGAGTGGAGGAGTATTTAAAGTAGGGACCGCAGACAGGCTATCAAAGGCCTAAAATAACAAACAATAGGCTCATGGCAGTTTTACAGCGGTTACATGGATACACAGGCAGCTGGTGGTGAGTGGAGGAGTATTTAAAGTAGGGACCGCAGACAGGCTATCAAAGGCCTAAAATAACAAACAATAGGCTCATGGCAGTATTACAGCGGTTACATGGATACACGGGCAGGCAGCTGGTGATGAGTGGAGGAGTATTTAAAGTAGGGACCGCAGACAGGCTATCAAAGGCCTAAAATAACAAACAATAGGCTCATGGCAGTTTTACAGCGGTTACATGGATACACAGGCAGCTTGGTGGTGAGTGAAGGAGTATTTAAAGTAGGGACCGCAGACAGGCTATCAAAGGCCTAAAATAACAAACAATAGGCTCATGGCAGTTTTACAGCGGTTACATGGATACACGGGCAGGCAGCTGGTGATGAGTGGAGGAGTATTTAAAGTAGGGACCGCAGACAGGCTATCAAAGGCCTAAAATAACAAACAATAGGCTCATGGCAGTTTTACAGCGGTTACATGGATACACGGGCAGGCAGCTGGTGATGAGTGGAGGAGTATTTAAAGTAGGGACCGCAGACAGGCTATCAAAGGCCTAAAATAACAAACAATAGGCTCATGGCAGTTTTACAGCGGTTACATGGATACACGGGCAGGCACCTGGTGATGAGTGGAGGAGTATTTAAAGTAGGGACCGCAGACAGGCTATCAAAGGCCTAAAATAACAAACAATAGGCTCATGGCAGTTTTACAGCGGTTACATGGATACACGGGCAGGCAGCTGGTGATGAGTGGAGGAGTATTTAAAGTAGGGACCGCAGACAGGCTATCAAAGGCCTAAAATAACAAACAATAGGCTCATGGCAGTTTTACAGCGGTTACATGGATACACAGGCAGCTGGTGATGAGTGGAGGAGTATTTAAAGTAGGGACCGCAGACAGGCTATCAAAGGCCTAAAATAACAAACAATAGGCTCATGGCAGTTTTACAGCGGTTACATGGATACACAGGCAGCTTGGTGGTGAGTGGAGGAGTATTTAAAGTAGGGACCGCAGACAGGCTATCAAAGGCCTAAAATAACAAACAATAGGCTCATGGCAGTTTTACAGCGGTTACATGGATACACGGGCAGGCAGCTGGTGATGAGTGGAGGAGTATTTAAAGTAGGGACCGCAGACAGGCTATCAAAGGCCTAAAATAACAAACAATAGGCTCATGGCAGTTTTATAGCGGTTACATGGATACACAGGCAGCTTGGTGGTGAGTGGAGGAGTATTTAAAGTAGGGACCGCAGACAGGCTATCAAAGGCCTAAAATAACAAACAATAGGCTCATGGCAGTTTTACAGCGGTTACATGGATACACAGGCAGCTGGTGATGAGTGGAGGAGTATTTAAAGTAGGGACCGCAGACAGGCTATCAAAGGCCTAAAATAACAAACAATAGGCTCATGGCAGTTTTACAGCGGTTACATGGATACACAGGCAGCTTGGTGGTGAGTGGAGGAGTATTTAAAGTAGGGACCGCAGACAGGCTATCAAAGGCCTAAAATAACAAACAATAGGCTCATGGCAGTTTTACAGCGGTTACATGGATACACGGGCAGGCAGCTGGTGATGAGTGGAGGAGTATTTAAAGTAGGGACCGCAGACAGGCTATCAAAGGCCTAAAATAACAAACAATAGGCTCATGGCAGTTTTACAGCGGTTACATGGATACACAGGCAGCTTGGTGGTGAGTGGAGGAGTATTTAAAGTAGGGACCGCAGACAGGCTATCAAAGGCCTAAAATAACAAACAATAGGCTCATGGCAGTTTTACAGCGGTTACATGGATACACGGGCAGGCAGCTGGTGATGAGTGGAGGAGTATTTAAAGTAGGGACCGCAGACAGGCTATCAAAGGCCTAAAATAACAAACAATAGGCTCATGGCAGTTTTACAGCGGTTACATGGATACACAGGCAGCTTGGTGGTGAGTGGAGGAGTATTTAAAGTAGGGACCGCAGACAGGCTATCAAAGGCCTAAAATAACAAACAATAGGCTCATGGCAGTATTACAGCGGTTACATGGATACACGGGCAGGCAGCTGGTGATGAGTGGAGGAGTATTTAAAGTAGGGACCGCAGACAGGCTATCAAAGGCCTAAAATAACAAACAATAGGCTCATGGCAGTTTTACAGCGGTTACATGGATACACAGGCAGCTTGGTGGTGAGTGAAGGAGTATTTAAAGTAGGGACCGCAGACAGGCTATCAAAGGCCTAAAATAACAAACAATAGGCTCATGGCAGTTTTACAGCGGTTACATGGATACACGGGCAGGCAGCTGGTGATGAGTGGAGGAGTATTTAAAGTAGGGACCGCAGACAGGCTATCAAAGGCCTAAAATAACAAACAATAGGCTCATGGCAGTTTTACAGCGGTTACATGGATACACGGGCAGGCAGCTGGTGATGAGTGGAGGAGTATTTAAAGTAGGGACCGCAGACAGGCTATCAAAGGCCTAAAATAACAAACAATAGGCTCATGGCAGTTTTACAGCGGTTACATGGATACACGGGCAGGCACCTGGTGATGAGTGGAGGAGTATTTAAAGTAGGGACCGCAGACAGGCTATCAAAGGCCTAAAATAACAAACAATAGGCTCATGGCAGTTTTACAGCGGTTACATGGATACACGGGCAGGCAGCTGGTGATGAGTGGAGGAGTATTTAAAGTAGGGACCGCAGACAGGCTATCAAAGGCCTAAAATAACAAACAATAGGCTCATGGCAGTTTTACAGCGGTTACATGGATACACAGGCAGCTGGTGATGAGTGGAGGAGTATTTAAAGTAGGGACCGCAGACAGGCTATCAAAGGCCTAAAATAACAAACAATAGGCTCATGGCAGTTTTACAGCGGTTACATGGATACACAGGCAGCTTGGTGGTGAGTGGAGGAGTATTTAAAGTAGGGACCGCAGACAGGCTATCAAAGGCCTAAAATAACAAACAATAGGCTCATGGCAGTTTTACAGCGGTTACATGGATACACGGGCAGGCAGCTGGTGATGAGTGGAGGAGTATTTAAAGTAGGGACCGCAGACAGGCTATCAAAGGCCTAAAATAACAAACAATAGGCTCATGGCAGTTTTACAGCGGTTACATGGATACACAGGCAGCTTGGTGGTGAGTGGAGGAGTATTTAAAGTAGGGACCGCAGACAGGCTGTCAAAGGCCTAAAATAACAAACAATAGGCTCATGGCAGTTTTACAGCGGTTACATGGATACACGGGCAGGCAGCTGGTGATGAGTGGAGGAGTATTTAAAGTAGGGACCGCAGACAGGCTATCAAAGGCCTAAAATAACAAACAATAGGCTCATGGCAGTTTTACAGCGGTTACATGGATACACAGGCAGCTTGGTGGTGAGTGGAGGAGTATTTAAAGTAGGGACCGCAGACAGGCTATCAAAGGCCTAAAATAACAAACAATAGGCTCATGGCAGTATTACAGCGGTTACATGGATACACGGGCAGGCAGCTGGTGATGAGTGGAGGAGTATTTAAAGTAGGGACCGCAGACAGGCTATCAAAGGCCTAAAATAACAAACAATAGGCTCATGGCAGTTTTACAGCGGTTACATGGATACACAGGCAGCTTGGTGGTGAGTGGAGGAGTATTTAAAGTAGGGACCGCAGACAGGCTATCAAAGGCCTAAAATAACAAACAATAGGCTCATGGCAGTTTTACAGCGGTTACATGGATACACGGGCAGGCAGCTGGTGATGAGTGGAGGAGTATTTAAAGTAGGGACCGCAGACAGGCTATCAAAGGCCTAAAATAACAAACAATAGGCTCATGGCAGTTTTATAGCGGTTACATGGATACACAGGCAGCTTGGTGGTGAGTGGAGGAGTATTTAAAGTAGGGACCGCAGACAGGCTATCAAAGGCCTAAAATAACAAACAATAGGCTCATGGCAGTTTTACAGCGGTTACATGGATACACAGGCAGCTGGTGATGAGTGGAGGAGTATTTAAAGTAGGGACCGCAGACAGGCTATCAAAGGCCTAAAATAACAAACAATAGGCTCATGGCAGTTTTACAGCGGTTACATGGATACACAGGCAGCTTGGTGGTGAGTGGAGGAGTATTTAAAGTAGGGACCGCAGACAGGCTGTCAAAGGCCTAAAATAACAAACAATAGGCTCATGGCAGTTTTACAGCGGTTACATGGATACACGGGCAGGCAGCTGGTGATGAGTGGAGGAGTATTTAAAGTAGGGACCGCAGACAGGCTATCAAAGGCCTAAAATAACAAACAATAGGCTCATGGCAGTTTTACAGCGGTTACATGGATACACAGGCAGCTTGGTGGTGAGTGGAGGAGTATTTAAAGTAGGGACCGCAGACAGGCTATCAAAGGCCTAAAATAACAAACAATAGGCTCATGGCAGTATTACAGCGGTTACATGGATACACGGGCAGGCAGCTGGTGATGAGTGGAGGAGTATTTAAAGTAGGGACCGCAGACAGGCTATCAAAGGCCTAAAATAACAAACAATAGGCTCATGGCAGTTTTACAGCGGTTACATGGATACACAGGCAGCTTGGTGGTGAGTGGAGGAGTATTTAAAGTAGGGACCGCAGACAGGCTATCAAAGGCCTAAAATAACAAACAATAGGCTCATGGCAGTTTTACAGCGGTTACATGGATACACGGGCAGGCAGCTGGTGATGAGTGGAGGAGTATTTAAAGTAGGGACCGCAGACAGGCTATCAAAGGCCTAAAATAACAAACAATAGGCTCATGGCAGTTTTACAGCGGTTACATGGATACACAGGCAGCTTGGTGGTGAGTGGAGGAGTATTTAAAGTAGGGACCGCAGACAGGCTATCAAAGGCCTAAAATAACAAACAATAGGCTCATGGCAGTTTTACAGCGGTTACATGGATACACGGGCAGGCAGCTGGTGATGAGTGGAGGAGTATTTAAAGTAGGGACCGCAGACAGGCTATCAAAGGCCTAAAATAACAAACAATAGGCTCATGGCAGTATTACAGCGGTTACATGGATACACGGGCAGGCAGCTGGTGATGAGTGGAGGAGTATTTAAAGTAGGGACCGCAGACAGGCTATCAAAGGCCTAAAATAACAAACAATAGGCTCATGGCAGTTTTACAGCGGTTACATGGATACACGGGCAGGCAGCTGGTGATGAGTGGAGGAGTATTTAAAGTAGGGACCGCAGACAGGCTATCAAAGGCCTAAAATAACAAACAATAGGCTCATGGCAGTTTTACAGCGGTTACATGGATACACGGGCAGGCAGCTGGTGATGAGTGGAGGAGTATTTAAAGTAGGGACCGCAGACAGGCTATCAAAGGCCTAAAATAACAAACAATAGGCTCATGGCAGTTTTACAGCGGTTACATGGATACACAGGCAGCTGGTGATGAGTGGAGGAGTATTTAAAGTAGGGACCGCAGACAGGCTATCAAAGGCCTAAAATAACAAACAATAGGCTCATGGCAGTTTTACAGCGGTTACATGGATACACGGGCAGGCAGCTGGTGATGAGTGGAGGAGTATTTAAAGTAGGGACCGCAGACAGGCTATCAAAGGCCTAAAATAACAAACAATAGGCTCATGGCAGTTTTACAGCGGTTACATGGATACACAGGCAGCTGGTGATGAGTGGAGGAGTATTTAAAGTAGGGACCGCAGACAGGCTATCAAAGGCCTAAAATAACAAACAATAGGCTCATGGCAGTTTTACAGCGGTTACATGGATACACGGGCAGGCAGCTGGTGATGAGTGGAGGAGTATTTAAAGTAGGGACCGCAGACAGGCTATCAAAGGCCTAAAATAACAAACAATAGGCTCATGGCAGTTTTACAGCGGTTACATGGATACACGGGCAGGCAGCTGGTGATGAGTGGAGGAGTATTTAAAGTAGGGACCGCAGACAGGCTATCAAAGGCCTAAAATAACAAACAATAGGCTCATGGCAGTTTTACAGCGGTTACATGGATACACGGGCAGGCAGCTGGTGATGAGTGGAGGAGTATTTAAAGTAGGGACCGCAGACAGGCTATCAAAGGCCTAAAATAACAAACAATAGGCTCATGGCAGTTTTACAGCGGTTACATGGATACACAGGCAGCTGGTGATGAGTGGAGGAGTATTTAAAGTAGGGACCGCAGACAGGCTATCAAAGGCCTAAAATAACAAACAATAGGCTCATGGCAGTTTTACAGCGGTTACATGGATACACAGGCAGCTTGGTGGTGAGTGGAGGAGTATTTAAAGTAGGGACCGCAGACAGGCTATCAAAGGCCTAAAATAACAAACAATAGGCTCATGGCAGTTTTACAGCGGTTACATGTATACACGGGCAGGCAGCTGGTGATGAGTGGAGGAGTATTTAAAGTAGGGACCGCAGACAGGCTATCAAAGGCCTAAAATAACAAACAATAGGCTCATGGCAGTTTTACAGCGGTTACATGGATACACGGGCAGGCAGCTGGTGATGAGTGGAGGAGTATTTAAAGTAGGGACCGCAGACAGGCTATCAAAGGCCTAAAATAACAAACAATAGGCTCATGGCAGTTTTACAGCGGTTACATGGATACACGGGCAGGCAGCTGGTGATGAGTGGAGGAGTATTTAAAGTAGGGACCGCAGACAGGCTATCAAAGGCCTAAAATAACAAACAATAGGCTCATGGCAGTTTTACAGCGGTTACATGGATACACAGGCAGCTGGTGATGAGTGGAGGAGTATTTAAAGTAGGGACCGCAGACAGGCTATCAAAGGCCTAAAATAACAAACAATAGGCTCATGGCAGTTTTACAGCGGTTACATGGATACACAGGCAGCTGGTGATGAGTGGAGGAGTATTTAAAGTAGGGACCGCAGACAGGCTATCAAAGGCCTAAAATAACAAACAATAGGCTCATGGCAGTTTTACAGCGGTTACATGTATACACGGGCAGGCAGCTGGTGATGAGTGGAGGAGTATTTAAAGTAGGGACCGCAGACAGGCTATCAAAGGCCTAAAATAACAAACAATAGGCTCATGGCAGTTTTACAGCGGTTACATGGATACACGGGCAGGCAGCTGGTGATGAGTGGAGGAGTATTTAAAGTAGGGACCGCAGACAGGCTATCAAAGGCCTAAAATAACAAACAATAGGCTCATGGCAGTTTTACAGCGGTTACATGGATACACAGGCAGCTGGTGATGAGTGGAGGAGTATTTAAAGTAGGGACCGCAGACAGGCTATCAAAGGCCTAAAATAACAAACAATAGGCTCATGGCAGTTTTACAGCGGTTACATGGATACACAGGCAGCTTGGTGGTGAGTGGAGGAGTATTTAAAGTAGGGACCGCAGACAGGCTATCAAAGGCCTAAAATAACAAACAATAGGCTCATGGCAGTTTTACAGCGGTTACATGGATACACGGGCAGGCAGCTGGTGATGAGTGGAGGAGTATTTAAAGTAGGGACCGCAGACAGGCTATCAAAGGCCTAAAATAACAAACAATAGGCTCATGGCAGTTTTACAGCGGTTACATGGATACACAGGCAGCTTGGTGGTGAGTGGAGGAGTATTTAAAGTAGGGACCGCAGACAGGCTATCAAAGGCCTAAAATAACAAACAATAGGCTCATGGCAGTTTTACAGCGGTTACATGGATACACAGGCAGCTGGTGATGAGTGGAGGAGTATTTAAAGTAGGGACCGCAGACAGGCTATCAAAGGCCTAAAATAACAAACAATAGGCTCATGGCAGTTTTACAGCGGTTACATGGATACACAGGCAGCTTGGTGGTGAGTGGAGGAGTATTTAAAGTAGGGACCGCAGACAGGCTATCAAAGGCCTAAAATAACAAACAATAGGCTCATGGCAGTTTTACAGCGGTTACATGGATACACGGGCAGGCAGCTGGTGATGAGTGGAGGAGTATTTAAAGTAGGGACCGCAGACAGGCTATCAAAGGCCTAAAATAACAAACAATAGGCTCATGGCAGTTTTACAGCGGTTACATGGATACACAGGCAGCTTGGTGGTGAGTGGAGGAGTATTTAAAGTAGGGACCGCAGACAGGCTATCAAAGGCCTAAAATAACAAACAATAGGCTCATGGCAGTATTACAGCGGTTACATGGATACACGGGCAGGCAGCTGGTGATGAGTGGAGGAGTATTTAAAGTAGGGACCGCAGACAGGCTATCAAAGGCCTAAAATAACAAACAATAGGCTCATGGCAGTTTTACAGCGGTTACATGGATACACAGGCAGCTTGGTGGTGAGTGAAGGAGTATTTAAAGTAGGGACCGCAGACAGGCTATCAAAGGCCTAAAATAACAAACAATAGGCTCATGGCAGTTTTACAGCGGTTACATGGATACACGGGCAGGCAGCTGGTGATGAGTGGAGGAGTATTTAAAGTAGGGACCGCAGACAGGCTATCAAAGGCCTAAAATAACAAACAATAGGCTCATGGCAGTTTTACAGCGGTTACATGGATACACGGGCAGGCAGCTGGTGATGAGTGGAGGAGTATTTAAAGTAGGGACCGCAGACAGGCTATCAAAGGCCTAAAATAACAAACAATAGGCTCATGGCAGTTTTACAGCGGTTACATGGATACACGGGCAGGCACCTGGTGATGAGTGGAGGAGTATTTAAAGTAGGGACCGCAGACAGGCTATCAAAGGCCTAAAATAACAAACAATAGGCTCATGGCAGTTTTACAGCGGTTACATGGATACACGGGCAGGCAGCTGGTGATGAGTGGAGGAGTATTTAAAGTAGGGACCGCAGACAGGCTATCAAAGGCCTAAAATAACAAACAATAGGCTCATGGCAGTTTTACAGCGGTTACATGGATACACAGGCAGCTGGTGATGAGTGGAGGAGTATTTAAAGTAGGGACCGCAGACAGGCTATCAAAGGCCTAAAATAACAAACAATAGGCTCATGGCAGTTTTACAGCGGTTACATGGATACACAGGCAGCTTGGTGGTGAGTGGAGGAGTATTTAAAGTAGGGACCGCAGACAGGCTATCAAAGGCCTAAAATAACAAACAATAGGCTCATGGCAGTTTTACAGCGGTTACATGGATACACGGGCAGGCAGCTGGTGATGAGTGGAGGAGTATTTAAAGTAGGGACCGCAGACAGGCTATCAAAGGCCTAAAATAACAAACAATAGGCTCATGGCAGTTTTATAGCGGTTACATGGATACACAGGCAGCTTGGTGGTGAGTGGAGGAGTATTTAAAGTAGGGACCGCAGACAGGCTATCAAAGGCCTAAAATAACAAACAATAGGCTCATGGCAGTTTTACAGCGGTTACATGGATACACAGGCAGCTGGTGATGAGTGGAGGAGTATTTAAAGTAGGGACCGCAGACAGGCTATCAAAGGCCTAAAATAACAAACAATAGGCTCATGGCAGTTTTACAGCGGTTACATGGATACACAGGCAGCTTGGTGGTGAGTGGAGGAGTATTTAAAGTAGGGACCGCAGACAGGCTATCAAAGGCCTAAAATAACAAACAATAGGCTCATGGCAGTTTTACAGCGGTTACATGGATACACGGGCAGGCAGCTGGTGATGAGTGGAGGAGTATTTAAAGTAGGGACCGCAGACAGGCTATCAAAGGCCTAAAATAACAAACAATAGGCTCATGGCAGTTTTACAGCGGTTACATGGATACACAGGCAGCTTGGTGGTGAGTGGAGGAGTATTTAAAGTAGGGACCGCAGACAGGCTATCAAAGGCCTAAAATAACAAACAATAGGCTCATGGCAGTATTACAGCGGTTACATGGATACACGGGCAGGCAGCTGGTGATGAGTGGAGGAGTATTTAAAGTAGGGACCGCAGACAGGCTATCAAAGGCCTAAAATAACAAACAATAGGCTCATGGCAGTTTTACAGCGGTTACATGGATACACAGGCAGCTTGGTGGTGAGTGGAGGAGTATTTAAAGTAGGGACCGCAGACAGGCTATCAAAGGCCTAAAATAACAAACAATAGCTCATGGCAGTTTTACAGCGGTTACATGGATACACGGGCAGGCAGCTGGTGATGAGTGGAGGAGTATTTAAAGTAGGGACCGCAGACAGGCTATCAAAGGCCTAAAATAACAAACAATAGGCTCATGGCAGTTTTACAGCGGTTACATGGATACACAGGCAGCTTGGTGGTGAGTGGAGGAGTATTTAAAGTAGGGACCGCAGACAGGCTATCAAAGGCCTAAAATAACAAACAATAGGCTCATGGCAGTTTTACAGCGGTTACATGGATACACGGGCAGGCAGCTGGTGATGAGTGGAGGAGTATTTAAAGTAGGGACCGCAGACAGGCTATCAAAGGCCTAAAATAACAAACAATAGGCTCATGGCAGCTTTACAGCGGTTACATGGATACACAGGCAGCTTGGTGGTGAGTGGAGGAGTAGTGCAAGGAGTGTCTGTCCCAGTACTCCCAAAATATAAATAGATGTTAATGTCTCGCAAAACAACCAAAACAAAAAAAAAGGTGGCATACTTAGGTACAGGGGTGGGCTCATCTACTGAGTTTCTGACATAGTAATTTGGCAGTAACTATTTAATGGTGCCAATATAGGACACAGACACAGACTACTTTAAGTTGCATCATAGATGTCTACAAATTTGTATTGTCAGTGCCAGACATTGAATGATGTCAGCGAATAGACTAAAGATTGGTGGAGCTGTGCGACATAATTTTGCACGTGGTAGAGCACATTTTGAGCTGGGGTAGGGGGGAACTCTCTTGAGGCCGGCGGGACCGCCCCAGGGCCCCTCATGTTACAACGGTGTGTCTGACGTTGGGTGCGCACCGCCACCGCCAGAGACACTACATTGTACTATGAGGGACCCAGTAGCAATGCCGTCAACCAAAAGCGAGCACACCCACCTCTTCAGACAAACAGCAGTCTCACGGGTGCTTGCGCCAAGTCGCGATACCACGGCCCCGTGTGGGGAGTTTTGCCATTTAGGGAGGTGTAAACATGTCGTATGCTGTACAATCAGCTGCAGCAAATTAGACATTAGAAAAGTAATTCACAGGCAAGAGCTTTTCATAGGAAAGCTAGGTGTCGGCCGGGCAAGGTGGGGCAAAAGATTTCGAAATCCAGTTGTGGTAAATTTTAATGAATGTTAGATCGTCAACATTTTGGGTAGCCAGACGAGTCCTTTTTTCGGTTAATATTGAACCTGCAGCACTGAATACTCTTTCTGATAGGACACTTGCTGCCGGGCAAGCAAGCTCCTGCAATGCATATTCTGCCAATTCTGGCCAGGTGTCTAATTTGGAGGCCCAGTAATCAAATGGGAATGACGGTTGAGGGAGAACATCGATAAGGGATGAAAAATAGTTAGTAACCATACTGGACAAATGTTGTCTCCTGTCACTTTCAATTGATGCAGCAGTACCTGTCCTGTCTGCGGTCATAGCAAAATCACTCCACAACCTGGTCAGAAAACCCCTCTGTCCAACGCCACTTCTGATGTGTGCACCCCTAACACTCCTAGTCTGCTGCCCCCTGGAGCTCGTGTGAGAACGATCACGTGCGCTGTGTGCTGGGAATGCCTGAAGCAAACGGTCAACAAGAGTTGATTGTTTGGTTGCTAATATTAGTTCCAAGTTCTCATGTGGCATAATATTTTGCAATTTGCCTTTATAGCGTGGATCAAGGAGGCCGGCCAACCAGTAATCGTCATCGTTCATCATTTTCGTAATGCGTGTGTCCCTTTTTAGGATACGTAAGGCATAATCCGCCATGTGGGCCAAAGTTCCAGTTGTCAAATCTCCGGTTGTGATTGGTTGAGGGGCAGTTGCAGGCAAATCTACGTCACTTGTGTCCCTCAAAAAACCAGAACCCGGCCGTGACACGCAACCAATTTCCTGTGCCCCCGGGAAAGGTTCGGCATTAAAAATATACTCATCCCCATCATCCTCCTCGTCCTCCACCTCCTCTTCGCCCGCTACCTCGTCCTGTACACTGCCTTGACCAGACAATGGCTGACTGTCATCAAGGCTTTCCTCTTCCTCTGGTGCAGACGCCTGCTCCTTTATGTGCGTCAAACTTTGCATCAGCAGACGCATTAGGGGGATGCTCATGCTTATTACGGCGTTGTCTGCACTAACCAGCCGTGTGCATTCCTCAAAACACTGAAGGACTTGACACATGTCTTGTATCTTAGACCACTGCACACCTGACAACTCCATGTCTGCCATCCTACTGCCTGCCCGTGTATCCTCCCACAAATAAATAACAGCACGCCTCTGTTCGCACAGTCTCTGAAGCATGTGCAGTGTTGAGTTCCACCTTGTTGCAACGTCTATGATGAGGCGATGCTGGGGAAGGTTCAAAGACCGCTGATAGGTCTGCATACGGCTGGCGTGTACAGGCGAACGTCGGATATGTGAGCAAAGTGCACGCACTTTGAGGAGCAGGTCGGAGAACCCAGGATAAGTTTTCAATAAGCACTGCACCACCAGGTTTAAGGTGTGAGCCAGGCAAGGAATGTGTTTCAGTTGGGAAAGGGAGATGGCAGCCATGAAATTCCTTCCGTTATCACTCACTACCTTGCCTGCCTCAAGATCTACTGTGCCCAGCCACGACTGCGTTTCTTGTTGCAAGAACTCGGACAGAACTTCCGCGGTGTGTCTGTTGTCGCCCAAACACTTCATAGCCAATACAGCCTGCTGACGCTTGGCAGTAGCTGGCCCATAATGGGACAACTGGTGTGCAACAGTGTCATCTGCCGATGGAGTGGTTGGCAGACTGCGTTCTGTGGAAGAGCTGTAGCTTCTGCAGGAGGACGAGGAGGAGGAGGAGGAGGGGGTGCGAACGCCTACAGCCAACTGTTTCCTAGACCGTGGGCTAGGCACAACTGTCCCTAAATTGATGTCGCCTGTGGACCCTGCATCCACCACATTCACCCAGTGTGCCGTGATGGACACATAACGTCCCTGGCCATGCCTACTGGTCCATGCATCTGTAGTCAGGTGCACCTTTGTACTCACAGATTGCCTGAGTGCATGGACGATGCGCTGTTTAACATGCTGGTGCAGGGCTGGGATGGCTTTTCTGGAAAAAAAGTGTCGACTGGGTAGCTCGTATCGTGGTTCAGCGTACTCCATCAGGGCTTTGAAAGCTTCGCTTTCAACTAACCGGTAGGGCATCATCTCTAACGAGATTAGTCTAGCTATGTGGGCGTTAAAACCCTGTGTACGCGGATGCGAGGATAAGTACTTCCTTTTTCTAACCAGAGTCTCATGTAGGGTGAGCTGGACTGGAGAGCTGGAGATCGTGGAACTTTCGGGTGTGCCGGTGTACATGGCAGACTGAGAGATGGTTGGAGACGGTATTGTTTCCGCCGGTGCCCTAGATGCAATATTTCCTCCTACAAAACTGGTGGTTCCCTGACCCTGACTGCTTTTGGCTGGCAAAGAAACCTGCACAGATACTGCCGGTGGTGCGGAAAATGGTGGCCTTACAGTGACGGAAGGGATGTTGCGTTGCTGACTAGCTTCATTGGCCGAGGGTGCTACAACCTTAAGGGACGTTTGGTAGTTAGTCCAGGCTTGAAAATGCATGGTGGTTAAGTGTCTATGCATGCAACTAGTATTTAGACTTTTCAGATTCTGACCTCTGCTTAAGCTAGTTGAACATTTTTGACAGATGACTTTGCGCTGATCAGTTGGATGTTGTTTAAAAAAATGCCAGACTGCACTCTTCCTAGACTCGGATCCCTTTTCAGGGATTGCAGACTGAGCTTTAACCGGATGGCCACGCTGTCCTCCAACAGGTTTTGGCTTTGACACGCGTTTTGGGCCAGATACGGGCCCGGCAGATGGAACCTGTTGCGATGTTGATGATTGCTGCGGCCCCTCCTCCACCTCCGCTTCTGAACTACTGCCGCCTGCACCCTGTTCCCCCAATGGCTGCCAATCGGGGTCAATAACTGGGTCATCTATTACCTCCTCTTCGAGCTCGTGTGCAACTTCGTCTGTGTCACTGTGTCGGTCGGTGGTATAGCGTTCGTGGCGGGGCAACATAGTCTCATCAGGGTCTGATTGTGGATCTGTACCCTGAGAGGGCAATGTGGTGGTCTGAGTCAAAGGAGCAGCATAGTACTCTGGCTGTGGCTGTGCATCAGTGCACTCCATGTCAGAATATACTTGTAATGGGCATGGCCTGTTAAATGTTTCACTTTCTAAGCCAGGGACGGTATGTGTAAAGAGCTCCATGGAGTGACCCGTTGTGTCGCCTGCTGCATCCTTCTCTCTTGTTGTAGTTTTTGCTGAGGAGGACAAGGAAGCGACTTGTCCCTGACCGTGAACATCCACAAGCGACGCGCTGCTTTTACATTTACCAGTTTCGGAAGAGGAGGCAAAAGAGCTAGAGGCTGAGTCTGCAATGTAAGCCAAAACTTGCTGTTGCTGCTCCGCCTTTAAAAGCGGTTTTCCTACTCCCAGAAAAGAGAGCGTTCGAGGCCTTGTGTAGCCTGACGACGAAACTGGCTCCACAGCTCCAGACTTAGGTGGAATATTTTTATCCCCACGACCACCTGATGCTTCACTACCACTACCATCATTACCAGCTGACAATGAACGCCCACGACGACCTCTTGCACCAGACTTCCTCATTGTTTTAAAATCTTAACCAAAGTAACTTTATTTGTTGCTGTCAAACAACTTACACGGTGAGCTATAACTTCAGTATGATTTCAATATCCCTTAACAGGTTGGTGAGACCACAAGGAAAATCAGGCACAATGTTACACACTCTGTTTTCTGTGGCACAAAATCACAGAGATGACACACACGCAGGACTGTCACTCAAGCACTAATGTCAATATTAATCTCCCACCTAATTTATTTTTTTTTTTTTCTCAGGGAGACTTTAGAAACCAAATAATATTAAAAAAAAAACAACAAAAAAAACAACAAAAAAAAGGCTTTCTATGGCCCACAATTAGAGAGAGAGAGGTGGCACACCCAGGAGTCAAGACTGGCGCACAAGCTGAAAGGGCAATATTACTCTCCCACTGTTTTTTTAAGTTTTTTTTTTTTTATTTTCAGGGAGACTTTAGAAACCAAATAATATTAAAATAACCAAAAAAATAAATAGGCTTTCTATGGCCCACTGAATGAGAGAGAGAGGTGGCACACCCAGGAGTCAAGACTGGCACACAAGCTGAAAGGGCAATATTACTCTCCCACTGTTTTTTTAAGTTTTTTTTTTTTTATTTTCAGGGAGACTTTAGAAACCAAATAATATTAAAATAACCAAAAAAATAAATAGGCTTTCTATGGCCCACTGAATGAGAGAGAGAGGTGGCACACCCAGGAGTCAAGACTGGCACACAAGCTGAAAGGGCAATATTACTCTCCCACTGTTTTTTTATGTTTTTTTTTTTTCAGGGAGACTTTAGAAACCAAATAATATTAAAAAAACCAAAAAAATAAATAGCCTTTCTATGGCCCACTGAATGAGAGAGAGAGGTGGCACACCCAGGAGTCAAGACTGGCACACAAGCTGAAAGGGCAATATTACTCTCCCACTGTTTTTTTATGTATTTTTTGTTTTTTAAGGGAGACTTTAGAAACCCAATAATATTAAAAAAAAAAAAAAAAAGGCTTTCTATGGCCCACTGAATGAGAGAGAGAGGTGGCACACCCAGGAGTCAAGACTGGCACACAAGCTGAAAGGGCAATATTACTCTCCCACTGTTTTTTTATGTATTTTTTGTTTTTTAAGGGAGACTTTAGAAACCCAATAATATTTAAAAAAAAAAAAAAAAAAAGGCTTTCTATGGCCCACTGAATGAGAGAGAGAGGTGGCACACCCAGGAGTCAAGACTGGCACACAAGCTGAAAGGGCAATATTACTCTCCCACTGTTTTTTTATGTATTTTTTGTTTTTTAAGGGAGACTTTAGAAACCAAATAATATTAAAAAAAACACACAAAAAAAAAGGCTTTCTATGCCCCACAATTAGAGAGAGAGAGGTGGCACACCCAGGAGTCAAGACTGGCGCACAAGCTGAAAGGGCAATATTACTCTCCCACTGTTTTTTTAAGTTTTTTTTTTTTTATTTTCAGGGAGACTTTAGAAACCAAATAATATTAAAAAACCCAAAAAAATAAATAGCCTTTCTATGGCCCACTGAATGAGAGAGAGAGGTGGCACACCCAGGAGTCAAGACTGGCACACAAGCTGAAAGGGCAATATTACTCTCCCACTGTTTTTTTATGTTTTTTTTTTTTCAGGGAGACTTTAGAAACCAAATAATATTAAAAAAACCAAAAAAATAAATAGCCTTTCTATGGCCCACTGAATGAGAGAGAGAGGTGGCACACCCAGGAGTCAAGACTGGCACACAAGCTGAAAGGGCAATATTACTCTCCCACTGTTTTTTTATGTTTTTTTTTTTTCAGGGAGACTTTAGAAACCAAATAATATTAAAAAAACCAAAAAAATAAATAGCCTTTCTATGGCCCACTGAATGAGAGAGAGAGGTGGCACACCCAGGAGTCAAGACTGGCACACAAGCTGAAAGGGCAATATTACTCTCCCACTGTTTTTTTATGTTTTTTTTTTTTTCAGGGAGACTTTAGAAACCAAATAATATTAAAAAAACCAAAAAAATAAATAGCCTTTCTATGGCCCACTGAATGAGAGAGAGAGGTGGCACACCCAGGAGTCAAGACTGGCACACAAGCTGAAAGGGCAATATTACTCTCCCACTGTTTTTTTATATATTTTTTTTTTCAGGGAGACTTTAGAAACCAAATAATATTAAAAAAACCAAAAAAATAAATAGCCTTTCTATGGCCCACTGAATGAGAGAGAGAGGTGGCACACCCAGGAGTCAAGACTGGCACACAAGGTGAAAGGGCAATATTACTCTCCCACTGTTTTTTTATGTATTTTTTGTTTTTTAAGGGAGACTTTAGAAACCCAATAATATTTAAAAAAAAAAAAAAAGGCTTTCTATGGCCCACTGAATGAGAGAGAGAGGTGGCACACCCAGGAGTCAAGACTGGCACACAAGCTGAAAGGGCAATATTACTCTCCCACTGTTTTTTTATGTATTTTTTGTTTTTTAAGGGAGACTTTAGAAACCCAATAATATTTAAAAAAAAAAAAAAAAAAAGGCTTTCTATGGCCCACAATTAGAGAGAGAGGTGGCACACCCAGGAGTCAAGACTGGCACACAAGCTGAAAGGGCAATATTACTCTCCCACTGTTTTTTTATTTATTTATTTTTTTTTTCAGGGAGACTTTAGAAACCAAATAATAAGAAAAAAAATAAATAAATAAATAGGCTTTCTTTAGCCCACTGAATAAGAGATAGCACACACAGCAGTGGCACACAAGCCCTGACTGAGGCCAATATTTTTCTACCACTGATTGATGTAGTGTTTTTGTGTTGAGGTAGAATTTAGAACACAAATCACGGAAAAAATAAATAGGCTTTCTATGGCCCACTCAGTGAGAGATGGCACACACAGGGATGGCACTGTAGCAGAAATGCCAATCTTAATCTCCCACAAAAAAAAAAAAAAAAAAAAACAGGGACTGTCCTACAATTACTATCTCCCTGCAGTAATCTAAGCCAGGTATGGCAGGCAGCAATAGGAGTGGACTGATGCACAAATTAAATAAAAAGTGTGGACAAACAAAAAAGATAGCTGTGCAGAAAGGAACAAGAGGATATGTGCTTTGAAAAAAGCAGTTGGTTTCCACAGTGGCGTACACACAGCAATACAGCTATCACGGAGCCTTCTAGGGCAGCCCAATGAGCTACAGCGCTGAGGAAAAAAAAAAAAATAGCTTCCACTGTTCCTGCACACCGAAGGTGGTGTTGGACAGTGGAAATAGCTACAGCACAAGCGGTTTGGTGGTTAGTGGACCCTGCCTAACGCTCTCCCTGCTTCTGACGAAGCGGCAGCAACCTCTCCCTAAGCTCAGATCAGCAGCAGTAAGATGGCGGTCGGCGGGAACGCCCCTTTATAGCCCCTGTGACGCCGCAGACAGCAAGCCAATCACTGCAATGCCCTTCTCTAAGATGGTGGGGACCAGGATCTATGTCATCACGCTGCCCACACTCTGCGTTCACCTTCATTGGCTGAGAAATGGCGCTTTTCGCGTCATTGAAACGCGACTTTGGCGCGAAAGTCACGTACCGCATGGCCGACAAGCACAGGGGTCGGATCGGGTTTCATGAGACGCCGACTTAGCCAAAAGTCGGCGACTTTTGAAAATGATCGACCCGTTTCTCTCAACCCTAATCCTCAGTAGTGTATGTGGCCTCCACGTGCCTGTGTGTAGAGCTGGCATTAGGGGCAGGCAGACCAGGCAGCTGCCTAGGGCCACCCATCCTCCAGGGGCCCCCAGCCAGTGGCATGCCGCTTATAGCAGCACACCATATGGATGAAATGGGGCCTGTAAGAGGGACCCGGCGCTGCCCCCCATTGCACATTCAACTTATTGGCATCATAGGCGCCGATACAGTTGAAAGCAGTAATGTTCCAGTCATAGGGGTTGCTTTGGCACAGTTTCAGTCACTACTATGCGTATAGAGAGCGGCAGCTGTAACCATGCCCCGGCACTGACTGACTGCCATCTCAGCACTTAACAAAATGACTGCAGACATTTATTCCAAGCCTTTATAAATGTTATAATAAATTCCTTATTATTAAGTTATTAAAGCAGCACTCTAGAGGGGTTTTTAATGCTGGAGTGGTGCTTTAAACGCATGTCCCTACCCAGGTCATATACTCACCCTCTGGCATATTCACCATTTTTTGCACTGCTCCAGTCCCGCGGCACCATCTTGTGTGTGCAGCTTCTGACTGGCCAGAAGTTTGAAGCTACATCACAAGCTCCGAATATAACTCTTTGAGAGCAAGAATGAGGCTCTCATAGACTTAAATTGATTAGTGACCTCTGCACCGCTCCATGAAACACTGGAGCAGTGGACAGGTCACAAACTGCAGCAGATGGAATAGAGCGGTGGCAAAAACAGATGGAAATGCCATAAGGTGAGTATTAGCCAGGGGGCAGGGAACTTGTATTTTAAGCACAACTTCAGTGGTGAAATAACAAAAAAATGCTGGACTGGTGATTTAAATGCGATGCAGCTCATGGTCACTGTATGGGGGCTTGTTGTACTAATGCTGGTAAATGATCTAGCTGGTAAGTATACATACCCAACTTCAGCCTTCCCAGGCAGCAACTATTACATGTGATGGACTGCATATATGTCATAACAAAACAGTATAATAATCAGCCCTCCAGCGCCCTGTATCCCCTCACCCACCTCCAAGTCAGTCCCCACAATACCTCAGTGGTCTCACATTCACCCCCCAGTGCCCTGTCCTGCCTCCCCCACTTCACCTCTCACAATACCCTCATCCTGTCACATTCTCCCCCAGTGCCCTGTTCCCCCTCCTCCACCTCAGCCTCCACAATACCCTTGTAGGAAGCCTGGGCCAGGGCATCAGTCATGGCTGACAGTAACCCCTGTATCACCCCTTGGCCCCCTCCCAGCACAAGATCATGTTTTCTGTTTTCTTCTCTGAGTACATCGGTGCTGCTTCTCCTCCATTCTTACCTAAGTGCAAAGTCACCCCACCCCCACCTCCACTTCAGCCCCCACAATACCACCATGGTCTCACATTCACCTCCCAGTGCCCTGTCCCCCCTCCCCCACTTCAGTCCCCACAATACTCCCAGTCTCTCACATTCACCCCATAGTGACCATAACATACCTTTAGTAAACCTAATAAATTCCATCCCCACTTATTGATGAAGTTTGCAGGCAGTGAGGCAGGTGATGAAAACAAAGTTCTGGGGAGTTCTGAATTGCTCAGCACCATGAGTCTGGATCTAGCTTCCCCTGTTGATTCACCTTAAAATTGCTGTTCTGAAAAGGCACCCATCAAATATGAGAGACATGGAGCAGTTTGCAAAAGAGGAGTTGTCCAAGATTCCAGGCGATAGGTATAAGTAGCTCGTTGATGGTTATAGGAAGCAACTGACTACAGTTATTTCTTCCAAAGGGTGTGCAACCAAATATAAAGTTGAGGGTACCAACAAATATGTCCAGCCCATTTTTGTGATTTTATGTGAAATTATGTCCAATTTGTGTTTTTTTCTCATTTTTTTGTGTTGTTCCAGCACACACAAAGGAAATAAACGTGTATAGCAAAACATGTGTGATTGCAATAATTTTCTGGGAGAAATAATTAATTTTCTGGAACAATTCCAAAGGTGCCAACACTTTTGGCCATGTATGTATAGGTAAAATAAAGTTTTTATCACATGATTAACATAAACTAGCTAAAAATGCAGCAGCATATCAAAAATATCTCAGTCACGGAATCTACTGGAGGATTTGTTTTCTATGTAATGAGTGCATTTCTGCCTTAACAATTTTGTAGCATTTTATCAGATCATTTCATAGGTGAGATATTTCTTGAATCTCTGTTTACAGTTATTTGAATGCAATAGTGTTGTTTGATAATGTTAGTTCTCGAGCAGATAGAAAATATCCCCAGGCTTAGAATTAAATGTAAAACTTTCAAAAGAAACTAGATTGAATCAACATATCAGAGACAACAAAAATCCGAAGGGCTGCAGTAATGTATTAAATATGAAATGGTTTCATGATTTGTCTGATTTTTCTGACTTCTCACATGTTTGGTAGGTTTTCTTTACAGTTATCACTACATTCAGAAACCATATGCACACACCTCATTAAAGTTTATTTGGCTTCATTGCTGTAAAAGATGCATGAAAACAACACATTTCTGCATACCTTGGTGCTTACAGTATGAGGAATGTTTGCAACAGTATAATAAACTAATGTTAGATTCTGGAGCTGATTAATTATATTAGGAAAGTGAATAACTATCTGTCCTCTAAGGCCACATTCCCACGACAAGTATTCTGTGAATTTGTGATGTTGCAGATTTTTGAAAAAAATTCAAGTAGCTTATTTTACTTAAGAGGTGCAGAAAATCTGCAACATATTAAACTCACCAAAAGATAATTGTGGTAACGTAGCCTAATAAGGCCACGTGCCCATGTTTTGGTCAGTGTTTTACATCAGTATTTGTGAACCAAAACCAGGAGTGGGTAATAAATACAGAAGTGGTGACAGGTTTCTAATATACTTTTCCTCTGATTGTACCATTCCTGATTTTGGGTTTGGTCTCATGGCACTCTGCCATTTGTGGTTAGTCCTCCTTGCAAATGTAGGAATACATTGACAGCTAGGTTTTATCATTCACTCTTGTAAAAAGGATATGTTTCTACACAGTATGGCACTGTTAGCACTGACTGGACAATGGAAGAACATCTCTCCACTAGGGTTGAGCGACTTTTACTTTTTTGGGGTCGAGTCGGGTTTTGCGAAACCCGACTTGGTCAAAAGTCGAGTCGAGTGAAATCGGCCGATCTTCTTGAAAAGTCGGGTCGTTGTTCGGCCGAAACACGAAACCCAATGCAAGTCAATGGGGAAGCATAGTCGGCAGTGAGTGGAGGCCAGGAAAACACCTACAGTGCCCATTTTAATGCCAAAAACATCAATTCTTGTTACTTAAGGTTGTCAATCTTAATTTACCTTACAATAATAGGTAGCCATTGAAAATTGGGGGGTCATTTGGCTAAAGTTGTGGGTGGTAGGGCTGGTTCAAGTTTTTAGTGGGCCCAGGAAACGTGGACTACGTCACGGCGGTGGAGCAGTTAGAGGTAAGTATTGCAACATTGTAAGTGCTGTGATCCTGAGCAAGCAGGGGGTCCCACTCGTTAGCATTGGCACTGGCACAGGGCCCCTCACAGTACGGCGGTGTGTTTGCACGGCGGGGGCGCCTCCCACTGGCTGCAACACTTTTGCGTACTATGAGGGGCCCTGTGCCAGTGACGTTGCCAACGAGTGGGCCCCCCCACCTGATGAAGGAACCTGCACTTTCACCTGCACCTTCCTCTTTGTCCCCGTGTAAGGTGGTATACTATGCGGGAAGAGGAACCAGACTTTCAGCAGGGTCAGATTCAGGCTGTGTAAAGTGCAAGGGGAATGTAGTGGTCTGGGTCAATGTACCAGCGGGCTAATCTAGCAGTGGCTGGGCAATAGGCAGGATGAGGAGGAAACACAGATCTAGGCACAAATAATAAAGTGGCCTAAATGCAGTTCAAAATTGGTAACAGGACTAACCAGGCGGCATTGCTTTGTTCAGTGGAGGACAACTGTAATGAGAGGCTGACACAGTGAGTAGGGCCAAATAAGTAACTAGGCTAAATGCAGTTCTAAATTGCTAACAGTAGGAAACAGGCGGCACTGCTTTGTTCAGTGGAGGCGAACACCAAGCAGCGGCAGACACCGTTACTAGGCCCCAACCCAAGTAGTAGGGCAACTGCAGTGTTACATTTAAAAATACTTAATGAGAGCCTGAAGGTTGAAGATCAGACAAGGAAACCTGGAGGAGAACACCAGGGAGGAGGAGAACAACAAGGAGTGGCAGACACCGTTACTAGGCCCCAACCCAAGTAGTAGGGCAACAAAAGTGTTACAGTTAAACATACTTAATGAGAGCCAGAAGGTTGAAGCTCAGACAAGGAAACCTGGAGGAGAACACCAAGGAGGAGGAGAACACCAAGGAGCGGCAGACACCGTTACTAGGCCCCAACCCAAGTAGTAGGGCAACAAAAGTGTTACAGTTAAAAATACTTAATGAGAGCCTGAAGGTTGTAGCTCAGACAAGGAATCCTGGAGGAGAACACCAAGGAGGAGGAGAACACCAAGGAGCGGCAGACACCGTTACTAGGCCCCAACCCAAGTAGTAGGGCAACTGCTGTGTTACATTTAAAAATACTTAATGAGAGCCTGAAGGTTGAAGCTCAGACAAGGAAACCTGGAGGAGAACCCCAAGAAGGAGGAGAACACCAAGGAGCGGCAGACACCGTTACTAGGCCCCAACCCAAGTAGTAGGGCAACTGCAGTGTTATAGTTAAAAATACTTAATGAGAGCCAGAAGGTTCAAGCTCAGACAAGGAAACCTGGAGGAGAACACCAAGGAGGAGGAGAACACCAAGGAGCGGCAGACACCGTTACTAGGCCCCAACAAAAGTAGTAGGGCAACAAAAGTGTTACAGTTAAAAATACTTAACGAGAGCCAGAAGGTTGAAGCTCAGACAAGGAAACCTGGAGGAGAACACCAAGGAGGAGGAGAACACCAAGGAGCGGCAGACACCGTTAGTAGGCCCCAACCCAAGTAGTAGGGCAACAAAAGTGTTACAGTTAAAAATACTTAATGAGAGCCAGAAGGTAGAAGCTCAGACAAGGAAACCTGGAGGAGAACACCAAGGAGGAGGAGAACACCAAGGAGTGGCAGACACCGTTACTAGGCCCCAACCCAAGTAGTAGGGCAACAAAAGTGTTACAGTTAAAAATACTTAATGAGAGCCAGAAGGTTGAAGCTCAGACAAGGAAACCTGGAGGAGAACACCAAGGAGGAGGAGAACACCAAGGAGCAGCAGACACCGTTACTAGGCCCCAACCCAAGTAGTAGGGCAACTGCAGTGTTACAGTTAAAAATACTTAATGAGAGCCTGAAGGTTGTAGCTCAGACAAGGAAACCTGGAGGAGAACACCAAGGAGGAGGAGAACACCAAGGAGCGGCAGACACCGTTACTAGGCCCCAACCCAAGTAGTAGGGCAACTGCAGTGTTACATTTAAAAATACTTAATAAAAGCCTGAAGGTTGAAGCTCAGACAAGGAAACCTGGAGGAGAACCCCAAGGAGGAGGAGAACACCAAGGAGCGGCAGACACCGTTACTAGGCCCCAACCCAAGTAGTAGGGCAACTGCAGTGTTATAGTTAAAAATACTTAATGAGAGCCAGAAGGTTGAAGCTCAGACAAGGAAACCTGGAGGAGAACACCAAGGAGGAGGAGAACACCAAGGAGCGGCAGACACCGTTACTAGGCCCCAACAAAATTAGTAGGGCAACAAAAGTGTTACAGTTAAAAATACTTAATGAGAGCCAGAAGGTTGAAGCTCAGACAAGGAAACCTGGAGGAGAACACCAAGGAGGAGGAGAACACCAAGGAGCGGCAGACACCGTTACTAGGCCCCAACCCAAGTAGTAGGGCAACAAAAGTGTTACAGTTAAAAATACTTAATGAGAGCCAGAAGGTTGAAGCTCAGACAAGGAAACCTGGAGGAGAACACCAAGGAGGAGGAGAACACCAAGGAGTGGCAGACACCGTTACTAGGCCCCAACCCAAGTACTAGGGCAACAAAAGTGTTACAGTTAAAAACACTTAATGAGAGCCAGAAGGTTGAAGCTCAGACAAGGAAACCTGGAGGAGAACACCAAGGAGGAGGAGAACACCAAGAAGCGGCAGACACCGTTACTAGGCCCCAACCCAAGTAGTAGGGCAACAAAAGTGTTACAGTTAAAAATACTTAATGAGAGCCAGAAGGTTGAAGCTCAGACAAGGAAACCTGGAGGAGAACACCAAGGAGGAGGAGAACACCAAGGAGCGGCAGACACCGTTACTAGGCCCCAACCCAAGTAGTAGGGCAACAAAAGTGTTACAGTTAAAAATACTTAATGAGAGCCAGAAGGTTGAAGCTCAGACAAGGAAACCTGGAGGAGAACACCAAGGAGGAGGAGAACACCAAGGAGCGGCAGACACCGTTACTAGGCCCCAACCCAAGTAGTAGGGCAACAAAAGTGTTACAGTTAAAAATACTTAATGAGAGCCAGAAGGTAGAAGCTCAGACAAGGAAACCTGGAGGAGAACACCAAGGAGGAGGAGAACACCAAGGAGTGGCAGACACCGTTACTAGGCCCCAACCCAAGTAGTAGGGCAACAAAAGTGTTACAGTTAAAAATACTTAATGAGAGCCAGAAGGTTGAAGCTCAGACAAGGAAACCTGGAGGAGAACACCAAGGAGGAGGAGAACACCAAGGAGCGGCAGACACCGTTACTAGGCCCCAACCCAAGTAGTAGGGCAACAAAAGTGTTACAGTTAAAAATACTTAATGAGAGCCTGAAGGTTGTAGCTCAGACAAGGAAACCTGGAGGAGAACACCAAGGAGGAGGAGAACACCAAGGAGCGGCAGACACCGTTACTAGGCCCCAACCCAAGTAGTAGGGCAACTGCAGTGTTACATTTAAAAATACTTAATAAAAGCCTGAAGGTTGAAGCTCAGACAAGGAAACCTGGAGGAGAACCCCAAGGAGGAGGAGAACACCAAGGAGCGGCAGACACCGTTACTAGGCCCCAACCCAAGTAGTAGGGCAACTGCAGTGTTATAGTTAAAAATACTTAATGAGAGCCAGAAGGTTGAAGCTCAGACAAGGAAACCTGGAGGAGAACACCAAGGAGGAGGAGAACACCAAGGAGCGGCAGACACCGTTACTAGGCCCCAACAAAATTAGTAGGGCAACAAAAGTGTTACAGTTAAAAATACTTAATGAGAGCCAGAAGGTTGAAGCTCAGGCAAGGAAACCTGGAGGAGAACACCAAGGAGGAGGAGAACACCAAGGAGCGGCAGACACCGTTACTAGGCCCCAACCCAAGTAGTAGGGCAACAAAAGTGTTACAGTTAAAAATACTTAATGAGAGCCAGAAGGTTGAAGCTCAGACAAGGAAACCTGGAGGAGAACACCAAGGAGGAAGAGAACACCAAGGAGTGGCAGACACCGTTACTAGGCCCCAACCCAAGTACTAGGGCAACAAAAGTGTTACAGTTAAAAATACTTAATGAGAGCCAGAAGGTTGAAGCTCAGACAAGGAAACCTGGAGGAGAACACCAAGGAGGAGGAGAACACCAAGGAGCGGCAGACACCGTTACTAGGCCCCAACCCAAGTAGTAGGGCAACAAAAGTGTTACAGTTAAAAATACTTAATGAGAGCCAGAAGGTTGAAGCTCAGACAAGGAAACCTGGAGGAGAACACCAAGGAGGAGGAGAACACCAAGGAGCGGCAGACACCGTTACTAGGCCCCAACCCAAGTAGTAGGGCAACAAAAGTGTTACAGTTAAAAATACTTAATGAGAGCCAGAAGGTTGAAGCTCAGACAAGGAAACCTGGAGGAGAACACCAAGGAGGAGGAGAACACCAAGGAGCGGCAGACACCGTTACTAGGCCCCAACCCAAGTAGTAGGGCAACTGCAGTGTTACAGTTAAAAATACTTAATGAGAGCCTGAAGGTTGTAGCTCAGACAAGGAAACCTGGAGGAGAACACCAAGGAGGAGGAGAACACCAAAGAGCGGCAGACACCGTTACTAGGCCCCAACCCAAGTAGTAGGGCAACTGCAGTGTTACATTTAAAAATACTTAATGAGAGCCTGAAGGTTGAAGCTCAGACAAGGAAACCTGGAGGAGAACCCCAAGGAGGAGGAGAACACCAAGGAGCGGCAGACACCATTACTAGGCCCCAACGCAAGTAGTAGGGCAACTGCAGTGTTATAGTTAAAAATACTTAATGAGAGCCAGAAGGTTGAAGCTCAGACAAGGAAACCTGGAGGAGAACACCAAGGAGGAGGAGAACACCAAGGAGCGGCAGACACCGTTACTAGGCCCCAACAAAAGTAGTAGGGCAACAAAAGTGTTACAGTTAAAAATACTTAATGAGAGCCAGAAGGTTGAAGCTCAGACAAGGAAACCTGGAGGAGAACACCAAGGAGGAGGAGAACACCAAGGAGCGGCAGACACCGTTACTAGGCCCCAACCCAAGTAGTAGGGCAACAAAAGTGTTACAGTTAAAAATACTTAATGAGAGCCAGAAGGTTGAAGCTCGGACAAGGAAACCTGGAGCAGAACACCAAGGAGGAGGAGAACACCAAGGAGTGGCAGACACCGTTACTAGGCCCCAACCCAAGTAGTAGGGCAACAAAAGTGTTACAGTTAAAAATACTTAATGAGAGCCAGAAGGTTGAAGCTCAGACAAGGAAACCTGGAGGAGAACACCAAGGAGGAGGAGAACACCAAGGAGCGGCAGACACCGTTACTAGGCCCCAACCCAAGTAGTAGGGCAACAAAAGTGTTACAGTTAAAAATACTTAATGAGAGCCAGAAGGTTGAAGCTCAGACAAGGAAACCTGGAGGAGAACACCAAGGAGGAGGAGAACACCAAGGAGCGGCAGACACCGTTACTAGGCCCCAACCCAAGTAGTAGGGCAACAAAAGTGTTACAGTTAAAAATACTTAATGAGAGCCAGAAGGTTGAAGCTCAGACAAGGAAACCTGGAGGAGAACACCAAGGAGGAGGAGAACACCAAGGAGCGACAGACATCGTTACTAGGCCCCAACCCAAGTAGTAGGGCAAGTGCAGTGTTACATTTAAAAATACTTAATGAGAGCCTGAAGGATGAAGCTCAGACAAGGAAACCTGGAGGAGAACACCAAGGAGGAGGAGAACACCAAGGAGCGGCAGACACCGTTACTAGGCCCCAACCCAAGTAGTAGGGCAACAAAAGTGTTACAGTTAAAAATACTTAATGAGAGCCAGAAGGTTGAAGCTCAGACATGGAAACCTGGAGGAGAACACCAAGGAGGATGAGAACACCAAGGAGCGGCAGACACCGTTACTAGGCCCCAACCCAAGTAGTAGGGCAACTGCAGTGTTACATTTAAAAATACTTAATGAGAACCTGAAGGTTGAAGCTGAGACAAGGAAACCTGGAGGAGAACACCAAGGAGGAGGAGAACACCAAGGAGCGGCAGAAACCGTTACTAGGCCCCAACCCAAGTAGTAGGGCAACAAAAGTGTTACAGTTAAAAATACTTAATGAGAGCCAGAAGGTTGAAGCTCAGACAAGGAAACCTGGTGGAGAACACCAAGGAGGAGGAGAACACCAAGGAGCGGCAGACACCGTTACTAGGCCCCAACCCAAGTAGAAGGGCAACAAAAGTGTTACAGTTAAAAATACTTAATGAGAGCCAGAAGGTTGAAGCTCAGACAAGGAAACCTGGAGGAGAACACCAAGGAGGAGGAGAACACCAAGGAGCGGCAGACACCGTTACTTGGCCTCAACCCAGGTAGTAGGGCAATTGCAGTGTTACATTTAAAAATACTTAATTAGAGCCTGAAGGTTGAAGCTCAGCTTTTTCAGTGGAGGACAGCGTGATTTAGTGGCGCAGACAGACAAAGGTAGTATGTGTTAACTAAAAAAGTTGGCGCTATGCAGTTTTAAATTGGTTACAGGGGTACACAGGCAGCATTGGTGTGGTCAGTGGAGGACAATTGGAAGGAGGGACCGCAGACAGACTTCCTAGGCCTAAAATAATAAAATAGGCTCTGTGCAGTTTTAAATTGGTTACAGGGGTACACAGGCAGCATTGGTGTGGTCAGTGGAGGACAATTGGAAGGAGGGACCGCAGACAGACTTCCTAGGCCTAAAATAATAAAATAGGCTCTATGCAGCTTAAATTTGGCAACAGGGGTACACAGGCAGCATTGGTGTGGTCAGTGGAGGACAATTGGAAGGAGGGACCGCAGACAGACTTCCTAGGCCTAAAATAATAATATAGGCTCTATGCAGTTTTAAATTCGTTACAGGGGTACACAGGCAGCATTGGTGTGGTCAGTGGAGGACAATTGGAAGGAGGGACCGCAGACAGACTTCCTAGGCCTAAAATAATAAAGTAGGCTCTATGCAGCATAGATTTGGCAACAGGGGTACACAGGAAGCATTGGTGTGGTCAGTGGAGGACAATTGGAAGGAGGGACCGCAGACAGACTTCCTAGGCCTAAAATAATAAAATAGGCTCTATGCAGCTTAAATTTGGCAACAGGGGTACACAGGCAGCATTGGTGTAGTCAGTGGAGGACAATTGGAAGGAGGGACCGCAAACAGACTTCCTAGGCCTAAAATAATAAAATAGGCTCTATGCAGTTTTAAATTGGTTACAGGGGTACACAGGCAGCATTGGTGTGGTCAGTGGAGGACAATTGGAAGGAGGGACCGCAGACAGACTTCCTAGGCCTAAAATAATAATATATGCTCTATGCAGTTTTAAATTGGTTACAGGGGTACACGGCAGCATTGGTGTGGTCAGTGGAGGACAATTGGAAGGAGTGACCGCAGACAGACTTCCTAGGCCTAAAATAATAAAATAGGCTCTATGCAGCTTAAATTTGGCAACAGGGGTACACAGGAAGCATTGTTGTGGTCAGTGGAGGACAATTGGAAGGAGGGACCGCAGACAGACTTCCTAGGCCTAAAATAATAAAATAGGCTCTATGCAGCTTAAATTTGGCAACAGGGGTACACAGGCAGCATTGGTGTAGTCAGTGGAGGACAATTGGAAGGAGGGACCGCAGACAGACTTCCTAGGCCTAAAATAATAAAATAGGCTCTATGCAGTTTTAAATTGGTTACAGGGGTACACAGGCAGCATTGGTGTGGTCAGTGGAGGACAATTGGAAGGAGGGACCGCAGACAGACTTCTTTGGCCTAAAATAATAAAATAGGCTCTATGCAGCTTAAATTTGGCAACAGGGGTACACAGGAAGCATTGGTGTGGTCAGTGGAGGACAATTGGAAGGAGGGACCGCAGACAGACTTCCTAGGCCTAAAATAATAAAATAGGCTCTATGCAGCTTAAATTTGGCAACAGGGGTACACAGGCAGCATTGGTGTGGTCAGTGGCGGACAATTGGAAGGAGGGACCGCAGACAGACTTCCTAGGCCTAAAATAGTAAAATAGGCTCTATGCAGTTTTAAATTGGTTACAGGGGTACACAGGCAGCATTGGTGTGGTCAGTGGAGGACAATTGGAAGGAGTGTCTGACACAGTAAGTACTCCCAAAAACAAACTAGAAGTTAATGTCTCCCCCAAAAAGTCCATCCCCCCCAAAAAAAAAAAAGGTGGCATACTTAGGTACAGGGGTGTGCTCCTATGCTGACTTTCAGACATTGTAATTTTGCGCAAAGTATTTACTGGTGTAAATGTAGGACAGGGCCCCTGACTATTTTAACTAGCATCATACATGTCAACAATTTGTTATTGTCTGTGCCAGGCATGGAAGGATTTCAGCACATAGACTAAACAGTGGTGGAGCAGCGACAGATAATTTTGCAAGTGGTAGAGCACTGTTTTACCTTGGGGGGGACACTCTCTCCTGGCCGGCGGTACAAGCCCAGAGCCCCTCATGTTACAACGGTGTGTCTGACGTTGGGTGCGCACCACCACCGCCAGAGACACTTCATTGTACTATGAGGGACCCAGTGCCAGTGCCGTCGATTAAAAGTGGGCACACCCACCTCTTCAGACAAACGGCACTCTGACGGGTGCTTGCCACAAGTGGCGAGACCACGGCCCCGTGGGGGGAGTTAGGCCATTTAGGGAGGTGTAAAGATGTCGTATGCTGGACAAACAGCAGCTGCAAATTACGAGATTGGAACAGTCAGTAACACCAGTCCCAAAGCAAGACCTTTTTACAGGAAAGCTAGGTGTCAGCCGGGAAAGGTGGGGCAAAATAATTTGAAATCCATGAGTGGTTCATTTTAATGAAGGTTAGATCATCAACATTTTGGGTAGCCAGACGAGTCCTTTTTTCGGTCAGTATTGAACCAGCAGCACTGAATACTCTTTCTGACAGCACACTAGCTGCTGGGCAAGCAAGCTCCTGCAATGCATATTCAGCCAATTCAGGCCAGGTGTCTATTTTGGATGCCCAGTAATCAAAGGGGAATGATGGTTGAGGGAGAACATCGGTAATGGAGGAAAAATAGTTAGTAACCATACTGGACAAATGTTGTCTCCTGTCACTTTGAATGGATGCTGCTGTACCTGTCGTGTCTGCGGTCATTGCGGAATCACTCCACAACCTGGTCAGAAAACCCCTCTGTCCTATGCCACTTTTGATCTATGCACCTCTAACACCTCAGCCCTGTTGCCCCCTGCAGCTCGTGTGAGAACCATCACCGGCGCTGTGTGCTGGGAATGCCTGAATCAAACGGTCTACAAGAGTAGCTTGTTTGGTTGCCAATATCTGTTCGAGGTTCTCATGTGGCATGATATTTTGCAATTTGCCTTTATAGTGAGGATCAAGGAGGCAGGCCAACCAGTAATCGTCATCTGTCATCATTTTTATAATGCGTGGGTCCCTTGTGAGGATACGCAAGGCATAATCCGCCATGTGGGCCAATGTTCCAGTTGTCAAGTCAGTGCATATGCTGGGTTGAGGAGCACTTTCTGGCAAATCAACGTCACTTGTCTCCCTCAAAAACCCTGAATCCGGCCTTGCACCGCCAGCAGTTTCTATTGCCCCCTGAGAAGCTTCCTCATCCAAAAAATAGTCATCCCCATCATCCTCCTCGTCCTCCTCCTCTTCGCCCGCCACCTCGTCCTGTAGACTTCCCTGAGCAGACAATGGCTGACTGTCATCAAGGCTTCCCTCCTCCTCGGCTGCAGATGCCTGTTCCTTTATGTGCGTCAAACTTTGCATCAGCAGACGCATTAGGGGGATGCTCATGCTTATTACGGCATTGTCTGCACTAACCAGCCGTTCGCATTCCTCAAAACACTGAAGGACTTGACACAGGTCTTGGAGCTTCGACCACTGCACAGCTGACAACTCCATGTCTGCCATCCAACTGCCTGCCCGTGTATGTGTATCCTCCCACAAATACATAACAGCATGCCTCTGTTCGCACAGTCTATGAAGCATGTGCAGTGTGGAGTTCCACCTTGTTGCAACGTCGATGATTAGGCGATGCTGGGGAAGGTTCAAAGACCGCTTATGGTTCTGCATACGGCTGGAGTGTACGGGCGAACGGCAGATGTGAAAGCAAAGTCAGCGCACTTTCAGCAGCAGGTCGGGTAACCCCGGATAACTTTTCAGGAAGCACTGCACCACCAGGTTTAAGGTGTGAGCCAGGCAAGGAATGTGTTTCAGTTGGGAAAGGGCTATGGCAGCCATAAAATTCCTTCCGTTATCACTCACTACCTTGCCTGCCTCAAGATGTACAGTGCCCAGCCATGACCGAGTTTCTTGCTGCATGAACTCGGACAGAACTTCCGCGGTGTGTCTGTTGTCGCACAAACACTTCATTGCCATTACAGCCTGCTGACGCTTGCCACTAGCTGTTCCATAATTGGACACCTCGTGTGCAACAGTGGCAGCTGCGGATGGAGTGGTTGTGCGACTGTGGTCTGTGGACAAGCTCTCGCTTCTGCTGGAGGAGGAGGAGGAGGAGGAGGGGGGACGAACGCCTACAGCCAACTGTTTCCTAGACCGTGGGCTAGGCAGAACTGTCCCAATATTACTGTCCCCTGTGGACCCTGCATCCACCACATTAACCCAGTGTGCCATGATGGAGACGTAACGCCCTTGGCCATGCCTACTGGTCCATGCATCTGTTGTCAGGTGCACCTTTCTACTCACAGATTGACTGAGCGCATGGACAATACGGCCTTTTACATGCTGGTGGAGGGCTGGGATGGCTTTTCTCGAAAAGAAGTGTCGACTGGGTAGCTCGTAGCGTGGTACAGCGTAGTCCATCAGGGCTTTGAAAGCTTCGGTTTCAACTAACCGGTAGGGCGTCATCTCTAACGAGATTAGTCTATCAATGTGGGCGTTCAAACCCTGTGTACGCGGATGCGAGGATGAGTACTTCCTTTTCTTAACGAGAGTCTCATGTAGGGTGAGCTGGACTGGAAAGCTGCATACGGTGGAACTAGCGGGGGTGCCGGTGGACATGGGTGACTGAGAGAGGGTTGGTGATGGTATTCTTGATGGTGCCCTACATACAGTTTTTCCGACCACGAACCTGGTGATTCCCTGACTGCTTTGGCCTAGCGACGAAACCGCAACATTACCTGCAGGTGGTGTGGTAAACGGTGGGCTTACAGTGAGGGAAGGGATGTCGCCTTGCTGATTAGCTTCATTGTGAGAGGGTGCTACAACGTTAAGGGACATTTGGTAGTTTGTCCAGGCTTGCAAGTGCATGGTGGTTAAATGTCTATGCATGCAACTTGTATTTATATTTTTAACATTCTGACCTCTGCTGAAGGTCCTTGAGCATTTCTTACAGATGACTTTGCGCTGATCATTGGGATCTTGGTGAAAAAAATTCCAGACTGCACTCTTCCTATCGGATACATTTTCAGGCATTGCACACTGAGCTACTTTAACCTGATGGCCACGCTGTCCTACAACTGGTTTTGGTTTTGCCACACGTTTTTGGCCAGATACGGGCCTGCCAGATGGAACCTGATGCCTGCTGCGGCTCCTCCTCCGCTTCAGAGCTACTGCCGCCTGCACCCTGTTCCCCCAATGGCTGCCAATCGGGGTCAACAAATGGGTCATCTATGACCTCCTCTTCTATGTTCTGTGCACCTTCCTCTGGGTCACCGTGTAAGCCGGTGCTATAACGTTCGTGAAGGGGCTCCATAGTCTCATCGGGTCAGATTCTGGATCAGTACACTGCGAGGGCAATGTTCTGATCTGAGTCAAAGGAACAGCATAATAATCTGGCTGTGGCTGTGCATCTGTGCACTCCATGTCCGATTCATCTTGTAATGGGCATGGCCTGTTAACAATTTCCCTTTCTAACCCAGGCACGGTATGTGTAAAGAGCTCCATGGAGTAACCAGTTGTGTCGCCTGACGCATCCTTCACTGTTGTTCTGGGTGAAGGACACAAGGAGGCGACTTGTTCCTGACCGGGAGCATCCACTGACGATGCACTGCTCTGACATTTGGCACTTTCCGAGGAGGAGGCGAAAGAGCTAGAGGCAGAGTCAGCAATGAAAGCCAATACTTGTTCCTGCTGCTCCAGCTTCAAAAGCGGTTTTCCTACTCCCAGAAAAGGGAGCCTTCGAGGCCTTGTGTAGCCATCCGATGATGCTGGCTCAACAACTCGAGACTTAGGGGCTATACTGCTTTTCCCACGACCACCTGATGCTCCACGACCACCACCACTACCATCATTACCAGCTGCCAATGACAGCCCATGGCCACGACCTCTTCCACCAGTCTCCCTCATTCTTGGAAAAATGTTACCAAACTAACAACCATTATGTGGTCCTGTAAAACCAGGTACAAGGTGTGCGTGAACTTGTTGGGAATGTAAATCTCCCTTTTTTTATGTGTGGGAGAATGCAGTGAAAAATGAGGCCCACTGTATTACACTAGACAGTTTGATTGGCAGAAAGAGGCTGGCAGATATGGCACTAACAGGAGTGATGCAGATGCTAACACTGGCAATAGAAATGTCCCTCTTTAGGTGTGGGAGAATCCAGGAAAAAATCAGGCCCACTGTATTACACAACAACACAGTTTGACTAGCAGAAAGAGGCTGGCAGATATGGCACTAACAGGAGTGACACAGATAAAAACACTGGCAATAGAAATGTCCCTCTTTGTGTGTGGGAGAATGCAGGGAAAAATCAGGCCCACTGTATTACACAACAACACAGTTTGATTAGCAGAAAGAGGCTGGCAGATATGGCACTAACAGGAGTGACGCAGATCAAAACTCTGCCAATAGAAATGTCCCTCTTTATGTGTAGGAGAATGCAGGGAAAAATCAGGCCCACTGTATTACACAACAACACAGTTTGATTAGCAGAAAGAGGCTGGCAGATATGGCGCTAACAGGAGTGACGCAGATAAAAACACTGGCAATACAAATGTCCCTCTTTATGTGTGGGAGAATGCAGGGAATAATCAAGCCCACTGTATTACACAATACACAGTTTGATTAGCAGAAAGAGGCTGGCAGATATGGCACTAACAGGAGTGATGCAGATAAAAACACTGGCAATACAAATGTCCCTCTTTATGTGTGGGAGAATGCAGGGAATAATCAGGCCCACTGTATTACACAATACACAGTTTGATTAGCAGAAAGAGGCTGGCAGATATGGCACTAGCCGGACTGACGCAGATGCACACACTGGCAATAGAAATGTCCCTCTTTTTTTTGATATGGGAGACAAGGGATTGAATCAGGCCCACTATATCACGGTATAGTTCCTGTGGCACAAAATGACTGACAGATACCACAGACAGCACTCACACACATGCACAGGTTTGGCAAGATTATTCTCCCTTTATTTTAATTTTTTTTGGGGATAAGTGAGACAAGTGATTTAATCTGGCCCACTGTTACACAGTAGGTTTTCTGTGACAGAAAAAAATAAATAAATGCCAGACACAGGACTGGCACTAATGCAGATTTGCCAATCTTAATCTCCCACTTTTATTTTTTTTCTGGGAGAATTGTGAAGAAATCAGGCCCACTGCTACACAGTAGGTTTTCTGTGGCAGAAAAAAAAAGACAGATGCCACACACAGGACTGGCACTAATGCAGATTTGCCAGTCTTAATCTCCCTTTTTTTTCTGGGAGAATTAGGAAGAAATCAGGCACACTGTTATACAGTAGGTTTTCTGTGGCAGAAAAAAAAGATAGAAGTCACACACAGGACTGGCACTAATGCAGATTTGCCAGTCTTAATCTCCCACTTTTTTTTTGTTTTATGGGAGAATTAGGAAGAAATCAGGCACACTGTTATACAGTAGGTTTTCTGTGGCAGAAAAAAAAGACAGAAGCCACACACAGGACTGGCACTAATGCAGATTTGCCAGTCTTAATCTCCCACTTTTTTTTTTGTTTTATGGGAGAATGAGGAAGAAATCAGGCACACTGTTATACAGTAGGTTTTTTGTGGCAGAAAAAAAAGACAGATGCCACACACAGGACTGGCACTAATGCAGATTTGCCAGTCTTAATCTCCCACTTTTTTTGTTTTATGGGAGAATTAGGAAGAAATCAGGCACACTGTTATACAGTATTTTTTCTGTGGCAGAAAAAAAACAGAAGCCACACACACAGGGCTGGCACTAATGCAGATTTGCCAGTCTTAATCTCCCATTTTTTTTTTTTTTGTTGTATGGGAGAATTGTGAAGAAATCAGGCCCACTGCTACACAGTAGGTTTTCTGTGGCAGAAAAAAAAGACAGATGCCACACACAGGACTGGCACTAATGCAGATTTGCCAGTCTTAATCTCCCACTTTTTTTTTGATTTATGGGAGAATTAGGAATAAATCAGGCACACTGTTATACAGTAGGTTTTCTGTGGCAGAAAAAAAAGACAGAAGCCACACACAGGACTGGCACTATTGCAGATTTGCCAGTCTTAATCTCCCACTTTTTTTTGTTTTATGGGAGAATTAGGAATAAATCAGGCACACTGTTATACAGTAGGTTTTCTGTGGCAGAAAAAAAGACAGAAGCCTGTTATGATCCTGGTGGTAGGATCTCATACTGACCTGACAAATATACCCTGAATATATAGGACAAGTTCTGGGGATGTGGAAGCTATACTGACCGCAATCCTGATCCTATCCAAACACACTAAAGGCAGCTGTGGAGTGTTACCTGAAAACCTAGACGCCTCGTCACAGCCTGAGAAACTGACTACCCCTAGTGTTATGATCCTAGTGGTAGAGGATCTCAGAAGTTCCAGCTAAGTCCGCAAACACAAAAACCAGCTCATAGGGAGGTTGTAACTTGGCTGACCGTATATCTGATCCTAGCACAACAACTAGAAGTAGCTGGGGAACGTACCTACGTTGATTCTAGACGTCTCGCACCAGCCGGAGAACTAACTAACCCTTTCAGAGAAAATAAGACCTCACTTCCCTCAAGAGAAAGGACCCCAAAGTTATGATACAAGCCCCCAACAAATAATAACGGTGAGGTAAGAAGAAAAGACAAACGTAAGTATGAACTAGATTTAGCAAAGAGAGGCCCACTAATTAATAGCAGAAAATAGGAAGAGAACTTATGCGGTCAGCAAAAACCCTACAAAAATATCCACGCTGAATATCCAAGAACCCCCGCACCGACTAACGGTGTGGGGGGAGAATATCAGCCCCCTAGAGCTTCCAGCAAAAATCAGGAATCACATTGTAACAAGCTGGAACAAAATAGCAGAAATGCGAATAAACAAAAATAAGAAAGCAGGACTTAGCTTATCTTGCAAAAAGCAGGAGACCAGGAGTCAGGAGCAAACAGACATAGACTGACTACATCGATTCCAGGCACTAGACTGAGTTTCCAGGAAGTCTAAATAGTAACACCCAAGGCCTAACGAACCAGGTGGGTACCAACCTGGAGAAAGACAATCCAAGTGTCATACCGCTAGTGATCACAAGAGGGAGCCAAGAAATACAGTTCACAACACCCTAGAGAGAAAGCAAAGACCTCACTTGCCTCAGAGAAATATCCCCAAAGTTTTAGATAGCCCCCCACAAATAATAACGGTGAGTTAAGGGGAAAACACAAACGTAGAGATGAAACAGGTTTAGCAAATGAGGCCCGCTAATACTAGATAGGCAGATAATAGATAGGTGTCTGTGCGGTCAGTACAAAAACTATCAAAAATAAACCACGCAGAGAATACAAGAACCCCCACACCGACTCACGATGTGAGGGGCGCACTCTGCACCCCAGAACTAACCATCAAGCGAAAGATCACATAAAAGCAAGCTGGGCTGAACTCATCATATACTGAGAAATGTTTTCAAGGAAATAATGAGAAAATGAACAAGCAAACTTAGCTTCTCATAGCAGGAGACTGGTCACAAGGAATATTCAGGAGAGCACAGAATCAGGACTGAATACACCGACAGCAGGCGACAAGTAAATGTCCAGGTGAGTTAAATAGGCCCAGCCTAGCATAAAATGAAACAGCTGAGCCCAGCCAAGACCAGCCATATCGCTAAAGGCCACCAGAGGGAACAAACTCACACAGTACCACTCATGACCACAGGAGGGAGCCCGAGAACGGAATTCACAACAGTACCCCCCCTTGAGGAGGGGTCACCGAACCCTCACCAGAGCTCCCAGGCCGATCAGGACGAGCCAAATGAAAGGCACAAACCAAATCGGCCGCATGGACATCGGAGGCGACAACCCAGGAATTATCCTCCTGACCATAGCCCTTCCATTTCACTAAGTATTGAAGCCTCTGTCTCGAAATACGAGAATCCAAGATCTTCTCCACCACATATTCCAACTCCCCCTCTACCAAGACCGGAGCAGGAGGATCAACAGAAGGGACCACAGGCACCACATATCTCCGCAACAATGACCTATGGAACACATTATGAATGGCAAACGATGTTGGGAGGTCCAAACGAAAAGACACAGGGTTGAGGATTTCCAAAATCTTATAAGGACCGATGAAACGAGGCTTGAACTTAGGAGAGGAAACCTTCATCGGAACATAACGAGAAGACAATCATACCAAATCCCCCACACGAAGTCGGGGACCCACACAGCGATGGCGGTTAGCAAAGCGCTGAGCCTTCTCATGGGACAAAGTCAAATTGTCCACCACATGGTTCCAAATCAGCTGCAACCTATCCACCACAGAATCCACCCCAGGACAGTCAGAAGACTCAACCTGACCCGAGGAGAAACGAGGATGAAAACCAGAATTGCAAAAGAAAGGTGAAACCAAAGTAGCAGAACTAGCCCGATTATTGAGGGCGAACTCAGCCAATGGCAAAAAGGTCACCCAATCATCCTGGTCAGCAGAAACAAAACATCTCAAATAAGTTTCCAAGGTCTGATTAGTTCGTTCGGTTTGACCATTCGTCTGAGGATGGAAGGCTGACGAAAAAGACAATTCAATGCCCATCTTAGCACAAAAGGATCGCCAAAATCTGGACACAAACTGGGATCTGTTGTGAAATTGGATTTTGGGCTCCCCTGGTGGCCACTGGTGGAATTGAACTGGTGTGCATCATCCTCTCTGTTCACCTGTTTCCATCAGGATGTGGGAGTCGCTATTTAGCCTTGCTCCTCTGTCACTTCCATGCCGGTCAACATTGTAATCAGAAGCCTTTCTGTGCATGTTCCTGCTGCTAGACAACTCCCAGCTAAGTTGGACTTTGTCCTTGTTTGTTTTTGCATTTTGTTCCAGTTCACAGCTGTAGTTTCGTTTCTGTGTCTGGAAAGCTCTTGTGATCTGAAATTGCCACTCTGATGTTATGAGTTAATACTAGAGTCTTAAAGTAATTTCAGGATGGTGTTTTGATAGGGTTTTCAGCTGACCATGAAAGTGCCCTTTCTGTCTTCCTGCTATCTAGTAAGCGGACCTCAATTTTGCTAAACCTATTTTCATACTACGTTTGTCATTTCATCTAAAATCACCGCCAATATTTGTGGGGGCCTCTGTCTGCCTTTCGGGGAAATTTCTCTAGAGGTGAGCCAGGACTATATTTTCCTCTGCCAGGATTAGTTAGTCCTCCGGCCGGCGCTGGGCGTCTAGGGATAAAACGCAGGCTACGCTACCCGGCTACTGTTAGTTGTGCGGCAGGTTTAGTTCATGGTCAGTTTAGTTTCCATCCTTCCAAGAGCTAGTTCTTATGTTTGCTGGGCTATGTTCTCTTGCCATTGAGAACCATAACAGTTTGACCGGCCTCAAAGGGTTAAATTAATTGACAGAGAAAGGAGAGAAAAGAGAAGTCTGCTGAAGATTTTTTTTTTTTTTTTTCCCTTCAGTGCTGAGTGTGCTTGTAATTGAATCTCTTGCAAGTCTGCCTATATTGCAGCCTTTCTCACTCTCTCTCCTTCTAATCCTGGAATGGCTCTGTGTTCACCTGTTTAAAATGGATATTCAGAGTTTAGCTGCAGGTTTGAATAATCTCACCACGAAAGTTCAAAATTTACAAGATTTTGTTGTTCATGTTCCTATATCTGAACCTAGAATTCCTTTGCCTGAATTTTTCTCGGGGAATAGATCTTGCTTTCAAAATTTCAAAAATAATTGCAAGTTGTTTTTGTCCCTGAAATCTCGCTCTGCTGGAGATCCTGCTCAGCAGGTCAGGATTGTGATTTCCTTGCTCCGGGGCGACCCTCAGGATTGGGCTTTTGCATTGGCTCCAGGGGATCCTGCGTTGCTCAATGTGGATGCGTTTTTTCTGGCCTTGGGGTTGCTTTATGAGGAACCTCAGTTAGAACTTCAGGCGGAAAAGGCCTTGATGTCCCTATCTCAGGGGCAAGACGAAGCTGAAATATACTGCCAGAAATTCCGTAAATGGGCTGTGCTTACTCAGTGGAATGAGTGCGCCCTGGCGGCGAATTTCAGAGAGGGTCTCTCTGATGCCATTAAGGATGTTATGGTGGGGTTCCCTGTGCCTGCGGGTCTGAATGAGTCCATGACAATGGCTATCCAGATCGATAGGCGTCTGCGGGAGCGCAAACCTGTGCACCATTTGGCGGTGTCTACTGAGAAGACGCCAGAGAATATGCAATGTGATAGAATTCTGTCCAGAAGTGAACGGCAGAATTTTAGACGAAAAAATGGGTTGTGCTTCTATTGCGGTGATTCAACTCATGTTATATCAGCATGCTCTAAGCGTACTAAGAAGCTTGATAAGTCTGTTTCAATTGGCACTTTACAGTCTAAGTTTATTCTATCTGTGACCCTGATTTGTTCTTTATCATCTATTACCGCGGATGCCTATGTCGACTCTGGCGCCGCTTTGAGTCTTATGGATTGGTCCTTTGCCAAACGCTGTGGGTATGATTTGGAGCCTCTTGAAACTCCTATACCCCTGAAGGGGATTGACTCCACCCCATTGGCTAGCAATAAACCACAATACTGGACACAAGTAACTATGCGGATTAATCCGGATCACCAGGAGATTATTCGCTTTCTTGTGCTGTATAACCTACATGATGTGTTGGTGCTTGGATTGCCATGGCTGCAATCTCATAACCCAGTCCTTGACTGGAAAGCTATGTCTGTGTTAAGCTGGGGATGTAAGGGGACGCATGGGGACGTACCTGTGGTTTCCATTTCATCATCTATTCCCTCTGAGATTCCTGAATTCTTGACTGAATATCGTGACGTTTTTGAAGAACCTAAGCTTGGTTCATTACCTCCGCACCGGGAGTGCGATTGTGCCATAGATTTGATTCCGGGTAGTAGATACCCTAAGGGTCGTTTATTTAATCTGTCTGTGCCTGAACATGCTGCTATGCGAGAATATATCAAGGAGTCCTTGGAAAAGGGACATATTCGTCCTTCGTCATCTCCCTTAGGAGCCGGTTTTTTCTTTGTGGCTAAGAAAGATGGCTCTTTGAGGCCGTGCATTGATTATCGGCTTTTGAATAAAATCACGGTTAAATATCAATATCCGTTGCCACTGCTGACTGATTTGTTTGCTCGCATAAAGGGGGCCAAGTGGTTCTCTAAGATAGATCTCCGTGGGGCGTATAATTTGGTGCGAATTAAGCAGGGGGATGAGTGGAAAACCGCATTTAATACGCCCGAGGGCCACTTTGAGTATTTGGTGATGCCTTTTGGTCTTTCAAATGCCCCTTCAGTCTTTCAGTCCTTTATGCATGACATTTTCCGTGATTATTTGGATAAATTTATGATTGTGTATCTGGATGATATTTTGATTTTTTCGGATGACTGGGACTCTCATGTCCAGCAGGTCAGGAGGGTTTTTCAGGTTTTGCGGTCTAATTCCTTGTGTGTGAAGGGTTCTAAGTGCGTTTTTGGGGTTCAAAAGATTTCCTTTTTGGGATATATTTTTTCCCCCTCTTCCATCGAGATGGATCCTGTCAAGGTCCAGGCTATTTGTGATTGGACGCAACCCTCTTCTCTTAAGAGTCTTCAGAAATTTTTGGGCTTTGCTAACTTTTATCGTCGATTTATTGCTGGTTTTTCTGATGTTGTTAAACCATTGACTGATTTGACTAAGAAGGGTGCTGATGTTGCTGATTGGTCCCCTGCTGCTGTGGAGGCCTTTCGGGAGCTTAAGCGCCGCTTTTCTTCCGCCCCTGTGTTGCGTCAGCCTGATGTTGCTCTTCCTTTTCAGGTTGAGGTCGACGCTTCTGAAATCGGAGCTGGGGCGGTTTTGTCGCAGAGAAGTTCCGATTGCTCCGTGATGAGACCTTGTGCTTTTTTCTCGCGTAAATTTTCGCCCGCCGAGCGGAATTATGATGTTGGGAATCGGGAGCTTTTGGCCATGAAGTGGGCTTTTGAGGAGTGGCGTCATTGGCTTGAGGGGGCTAGACATCAGGTGGTGGTATTGACTGACCACAAAAATCTAATTTATCTTGAGTCCGCCAGACGCCTGAATCCTAGACAGGCGCGCTGGTCGTTGTTTTTCTCTCGGTTTAATTTTGTGGTGTCCTACCTGCCGGGTTCTAAGAATGTTAAGGCGGATGCCCTTTCTAGGAGTTTTGAGCCTGACTCCCCTGGTAATTCTGAACCTACAGGTTTTCTTAAGGATGGAGTGATATTGTCTGCCGTTTCTCCAGACCTGCGGCGGGCCTTGCAGGAGTTTCAGGCGGATAGACCTGATCGTTGCCCACCTGGTAGACTGTTTGTTCCTGATGATTGGACCAGTAAAGTCATTTCTGAGGTTCATTCTTCTGCGTTGGCAGGTCATCCTGGAATCTTTGGTACCAGGGATTTGGTGGCAAGGTCCTTCTGGTGGCCTTCCCTGTCTCGAGATGTGCGAGGCTTTGTGCAGTCTTGTGACGTTTGTGCTCGGGCCAAGCCTTGTTTTTCTCGGGCTAGTGGATTGTTGTTGCCCTTGCCTATCCCGAAGAGGCCCTGGACGCACATCTCGATGGATTTTATTTCGGATCTTCCTGTTTCTCAGAAGATGTCTGTCATCTGGGTGGTGTGTGATCGTTTCTCTAAGATGGTCCATTTGGTTCCCCTGCCTAAGTTGCCTTCTTCTTCCGAGTTGGTTCCTCTGTTTTTTCAAAATGTGGTCCGTTTGCATGGTATTCCGGAGAATATCGTTTCTGACAGAGGTACCCAATTCGTGTCTAGATTTTGGCGAGCATTCTGTGCTAGGATGGGCATAGATTTGTCTTTCTCGTCTGCTTTCCATCCTCAGACTAATGGCCAGACCGAGCGGACGAATCAGACCTTGGAGACATATTTGAGGTGTTTTGTGTCTGCAGATCAGGATGATTGGGTTGCTTTTTTGCCTTTAGCGGAATTTGCCCTCAATAATCGGGCCAGCTCTGCCACCTTGGTGTCTCCCTTTTTCTGTAATTCGGGGTTTCATCCTCGATTTTCTTCTGGTCAGGTGGAATCTTCGGATTGTCCTGGAGTGGATGCTGTGGTGGAGAGGTTGCATCAGATTTGGGGGCAGGTAGTGGACAATTTGAAGTTGTCCCAGGAGAAGACTCAGCTTTTTGCCAACCGCCGGCGTCGGGTTGGTCCTCGGCTTTGTGTTGGGGACTTGGTGTGGTTGTCTTCTCGTTTTGTCCCTATGAGGGTTTCTTCTCCCAAGTTTAAGCCTCGGTTCATCGGCCCGTACAAGATATTGGAGATTCTTAACCCTGTGTCCTTCCGTTTGGACCTCCCTGCATCTTTTTCTATTCATAATGTTTTTCATCGGTCATTATTGCGCAGGTATGAGGTACCGGTTGTGCCTTCCGTTGAGCCTCCTGCTCCGGTGTTGGTTGAGGGCGAGTTGGAGTACGTTGTGGAAAAAATCTTGGACTCCCGTGTTTCCAGACGGAGACTCCAGTATCTGGTCAAATGGAAGGGATACGGTCAGGAGGATAATTCTTGGGTGACTGCCTCTGATGTTCATGCCTCCGATTTGGTCCGTGCCTTTCATAGGGCTCATCCTGATCGCCCTGGTGGTTCTGGTGAGGGTTCGGTGCCCCCTCCTTGAGGGGGGGGTACTGTTGTGAAATTGGATTTTGGGCTCCCCTAGTGGCCACTGGTGGAATTGAACTGGTGTGCATCATCCTCTCTGTTCACCTGTTTCCATCAGGATGTGGGAGTCGCTATTTAGCCTTGCTCCTCTGTCACTTCCATGCCGGTCAACATTGTAATCAGAAGCCTTTCTGTGCATGTTCCTGCTGCTAGACAACTCCCAGCTAAGTTGGACTTTGTCCTTGTTTGTTTTTGCATTTTGTTCCAGTTCACAGCTGTAGTTTCGTTTCTGTGTCTGGAAAGCTCTTGTGATCTGAAATTGCCACTCTGATGTTATGAGTTAATACTAGAGTCTTAAAGTAATTTCAGGATGGTGTTTTGATAGGGTTTTCAGCTGACCATGAAAGTGCCCTTTCTGTCTTCCTGCTATCTAGTAAGCGGACCTCAATTTTGCTAAACCTATTTTCATACTACGTTTGTCATTTCATCTAAAATCACCGCCAATATTTGTGGGGGCCTCTGTCTGCCTTTCGGGGAAATTTCTCTAGAGGTGAGCCAGGACTATATTTTCCTCTGCCAGGATTAGTTAGTCCTCCGGCCGGCGCTGGGCGTCTAGGGATAAAACGCAGGCTACGCTACCCGGCTACTGTTAGTTGTGCGGCAGGTTTAGTTCATGGTCAGTTTAGTTTCCATCCTTCCAAGAGCTAGTTCTTATGTTTGCTGGGCTATGTTCTCTTGCCATTGAGAACCATAACAGGGATCCTCTGTCGGACACAATGTTCTCTGGAATACCATGTAAACGAACCACATTCTGAAAAAACAGTGGCACCAAATCGGAGGAGGAAGGCAGCTTAGGCAAGGGTACCAAATGGACCATTTTGGAAAAACGATCACAAACCACCCAGATGACAGACATCTTCTGAGAGACAGGAAGATCCGAAATAAAATCCATGGAAATATGCGTCCAAGGCCTCTTCGGGACAGGCAAAGGCAAAAGCAATCCACTGGCACGAGAACATGAAGGCTTGGCCTGAGCACAAATCCCACAGGACTGCACAAAGGAACGCACATCCCGCGACAAGGAAGGCCACCAAAAGGATCTCGCCACCAAATCCCTGGTACCAAAAATCCCAGGATGACCCGCCAACACCGAAGAATGAACCTCGGAAACAACTCTACTGGTCCATCTATCCGGGACAATCAGTCTCTCCGGTGGACAACGGTCAGGTCTATTGGCCTGAAACTCCTGCAACACCCGTCGCAGATCAGGAGAGATGGCAGACAAAATCACCCCCTCTTTGAGAACACCAGTCGGTTCAGAAACTTCCGGGGAGTCAGGTACAAAACTCCTAGAAAGGGCATCAGCCTTCACGTTTTTCGAACCCGGAAGATATGAAACCACGAAATTGAAATGAGAGAAAAACAGCGACCATCGAGCCTGTCTTGGATTCAACCGTTTGGCAGACTCGAGATAAGTCAAATTCTTGTGATCCGTCAAGACCACCACACGATGCTTGGCTCCTTCAAGCCAATGTCGCAACTCCTCAAATGCCCACTTCATTGCCAACAACTCTCGATTACCAACATCATAATTCCGCTCGGCAGGCGAAAACTTTCTTGAAAAGAAAGCACATGGTCTCATCACAGAGCCATCAGAGCTTTTTTGCGACAAGACAGCCCCTGCTCCAATCTCAGAAGCATCAACCTCGACCTGAAAGGGAAGAGAGACATCGGGCTGGCGCAAGACAGGAGCTGAAGAAAACCGACGTTTCAACTCCTGAAAGGCCTCCACGGCCGCAGGAGACCAATTCGTCACATCAGAACCCTTCTTGGTCAAATCCGTCAAAGGCTTCACCACACTAGAAAAATTAGTGATGAAGCGACGGTAAAAATTAGCAAAACCCAAGAACTTCTGAAGACTCTTCACAGATGTAGGTTGAGTCCAGTCATGAATAGCCCGGACCTTGACTGGATCCATCTCGATAGTAGAAGGAGAAAAAATAAAGCCCAAAAAGGAAACCTTCTGGACTCCGAAGAGACATTTAGAGCCCTTCACAAACAAGGCATTGGCATGCAGGACCTGAAATACCATCCTGACCTGCTTCACATGAGACTCCCAATCATCAGAAAAGACCAAAATATCATCCAGGTACACAATCATAAATCTATCCAGATACTCTCGGAAGATGTCGTGCATGAAGGACTGAAACACAGAGGGGGCATTAGAAAGCCCAAAAGGCATCACCAAGTACTCAAAATGGCCTTCAGGCGTATTAAATGCTGTTTTCCATTTATCGCTCTGCTTTATGCGCACAAGATTATACGCTCCACGAAGATCTATCTTGGTGAACCAACTGGCCCCCCTAATCCGGGCAAACAGATCGGACAACAGTGGCAAGGGATACTGAAATTTGACCGTGATGTTATTTAGAAGGCGATAATCTATACAGGGTCTCAGAGAACCATCCTTCTTGGCCACAAAAAAGAACCCCGCACCCAAAGAGGATGAGGACGGGCGAATATGTCCCTTCTCCAAGGACTCCTTTATATAACTCCGCATAGCGGTATGTTCTGGTACAGATAAATTAAAAAGTCGTCCCTTAGGAAACTTACTACCAGGAATCAGATTTATGGCACAATCACAATCCCTATGAGGAGGTAGGGCACTGGATTTGGGCTCATCAAATACATCCTGGTAGTCCGACAAAAATTCAGGGACTTCAGAAGGAGTAGAAGAAGCAATTGACACCAAAGGAGCATCGCCATGAATTCCCTGGCAACCCCAACTTGACACAGACATTGCTTTCCAATCCAGGACTGGATTATGAGCCTGCAGCCATGGCAGACCCAACACGACAACATCATGCAAATTATGTAGCACCAGAAAGCGAATCACCTCCTGATGTGCAGGAGCCATGCACATGGTCAATTGAGTCCAGTACTGAGGTTTATTCTTGGCCAATGGTGTAGCATCAATTCCCTTTAGTGGGATAGGGAATTGTAAAGGCTCCAAGATAAAACCACAGCGCCAAAGACATAGACTCATTCAGACCCGCAGGCGTGGGGAACCCCACCATAACATCTTTAAGGGCTTCAGAAAATCGCCGCCAGGGCGCACTCATTCCACTGAGTGAGCACTGACCACTTCCTAAACTTCTGACAATAAACCTCAGCTTCATCCTGTCCCTGAGAGAGAGCCAGCAAAACCTTCTCTGCTTGGTCTACCAGATTTGGTTCCTCATAAAGCACTCCAAGCGCCAGAAAAAACGCATCAACATTTATCAGTGCAGGATCTCCTGGCGCCAGAGAGAATGCCCAATCTTGAGGGTCACCCCGTAACAAAGAAATAACAATTTTAACTTGCTGAACAGAGTCACCAGATGAGCGAGGTCTCAAAGAAGGGAATAACTTACAATTATTCTTAAAGTTCAAAAACCTAGATCTATCTCCGGAGAACAGCTCAGGAATAGGTATTTTAGGCTCTGACATAAGATTCCGGACTACATAATCCTGAATGCCCTGTACCCTTGCAGTGAGATGATCCACACTAGAAGACAGACTCTGAATGTCCATATCAGTGGCTGCATTCAGAACCACCCAGAGATGAAGGGGAGGAGAGAGGCCAAACACAGTGCAGAGGAAAAAAAAAAAAAAAGACCTTAGGATTTCTCTTCTCCCTCTTCTGCTGCATTAACACTTTGTGTGCCTGCTGTACTGTTATGATCCTGGTGGTAGGATCTCATACTGACCTGACACATATACCCTGAATATATAGGACAAGTTCTGGGGATGTGGAAGCTATACTGACCGCAATCCTGATCCTATCCAAACACACTAAAGGCAGCTGTGGAGCGTTACCTGAAAACCTAGACACCTCGTCACAGCCTGAGAAACTGACTACCCCTAGAGAGAAAGCAAAGACCTCACTTGCCTCAGAGAAATATCCCCAAAGTTTTAGATAGCCCCCCACAAATAATAACGGTGAGTTAAGGGGAAAACACAAACGTAGAGATGAAACAGGTTTAGCAAATGAGGCCCGCTAATACTAGATAGGCAGATAATAGATAGGTGTCTGTGCGGTCAGTACAAAAACTATCAAAAATAAACCACACAGAGAATACAAGAACCCCCCCACACCGACTCACGATGTGAGGGGCGCACTCTGCACCCCAGAACTAACCATCAAGCGAAAGATCACATAAAAGCAAGCTGGGCTGAACTCATCATATACTGAGAAACGTTTTCAAGGAAATAATGAGAAAATGAACAAGCAAACTTAGCTTCTCATAGCAGGAGACTGGTCACAAGGAATATTCAGGAGAGCACAGAATCAGGACTGAATACACCGACAGCAGGCGACAAGTAAAGGTCCAGGTGAGTTAAATAGGCCCAGCCTAGCAGAAAATGAAACAGCTGAGCCCAGCCAAGACCAGCCATATCGCTAAAGGCCACCAGAGGGAGCCCAAGAATAAACTCACACAGTACCACTCATGACCACAGGAGGGAGCCCGAGAACGGAATTCACAACAGAAGCCACACACATGACTGGCACTAATGCAGATTTGCCAGTCTTAATCTCCCAATTTTTTTTTTTTTGTTTTATGGGAGAATTAGGAAGAAATCAGGCACACTGTTATACAGTAGGTTTTCTGTGGCAGAAAAAAAAGACAGAAGCCACACACAGGACTGGCACTAATGCAGATTTGCCAGTCTTAATCTCCCACTTTTTTTGTTTTATGGGAGAATTAGGAAGAAATCAGGCACACTGTTATACAGTAGGTTTTCTGTGGCAGAAAGTGGCTTGAAGAGATATAACACAAAAAAAAAAAGGACTACAATTACTATCTCCCTACAGTAATGTCAGAAAAGTGTGGCAGGCAGCAATAAAAAGGAGTGCTGCACACAAAAGTCAAAAGTGTGGACAAACAAACAAGATAGCTGTGCAGAAAGGAAGGAGCAACAGGATTTGTGCTTTGAAAAAAGCAGTTGCTTTGCACAGCGGCGTACACACAGCAACGCAGCTATCAGGGAGCCTTATAACCTACAGAGCTGATGAAGAGAAATCTAGCCTCCACTGTCCCTGCAAAGAAAAGGTGGTGTTGGACAGTGGAAATCGCTACAGCACAAGCAGTTTTGGGGTCAATTTACCCTGCCTAACACTATCCCTGCTTCTGACGAAGCGACAGCATCCTCTCCCTACGCTCAGATTAGCAGCAGTAAGATGGCGGTCGGCGGGAACGCCCCTTTATAGCCCCTGTGACGCCGCAGAAAGCAAGCCAATCACTGCCATGCCCTTCTCTAAGATGGTGGGGACCAGGACCTATGTCATCACGCTGCCCACACTCTGCATGCACCTTCATTGGCTGAAAAATGGCGCTTTAAGCATCATATGAAACGCGACTTTGGCACGAAGATCGTGTACCGCATGGCCGATCCCACACTGGGATCGGGTCGGGTTTCATGAAACCCGACTTTGCCAAAAGTCGTCGACTTATGAAAATGACCGATCCGTTTCGCTCAACCCTACTCTCCATCTAAAAAAAATTCAGTTGTCATTTTTTTCCCAAGAAATTTCTGTATGGAAACATAATGGATTCAGTACAAGGAAAGCTACTTCAGATAATAATGGTGATAATAACCTCTTTAATATAAAATATCAAAAAACAAAGAATGTTTTTACAAATACAACATCCCGGAAATCTCCTATCTATGAAAGCACATATTCACTTTTAGGTTAGAGCTACATTGATTAAGTTTAATTGAATGACAACTGCTGTCAGCAAGATAGCATAAATCTTCATGTTTCCATTGGACTGCAGCTGTAGCTTAAAGGCTAAAATCAATCAATAATCCCCACAATAATATGTTCATGTAGCCATAGCCTTAAATGCTTTTTCCAACTTTTATGTAGATATAACATGATACTGTGTCACATCTAACAATGTAATCTGAAGCTGCAGTTCTGATGTTAGAATTTTTGGAGCAGTCATTTACATTATTGTCTGACAAATCATGAATAACTTCTGCCCAATATTCATCTAGTTTCTCTACTACCATTAATGTGTATGCTGGTGAAGCTCCTGACATAGAAAATGTGTCTACAGGCTTCCATTGTGAGAGAATGGCTATAAAAGTGCTGTTGTCGCCTTATTGTGATGAACAAAACAAGTATGGAGTAGTAAAGCTAACTAAGATATTCCTTACAATTGGATTCTGAAAAAAAGTGTAATATTACCAGATGCCACAGTAGCCTGTAGGTGACAGATGCCACTCTACGACTCTGAGAAAATAGATTCCCATTTTCTCTCCACTACCAAAAAGTGAGATCCTGACATTGCTATAAGGCCGGGATCACACATGCGAGAAACACGTCCGTGAAACCCAAGCTCTGGCGCCGGCACTGTGGAGCAGAGCGTGCGGCCGCATAGGAACACATGGAGCTGCACGCTCCGCTCCCAAGTGCCGGCGCCAGAGCTTGGGTTTCACATGCGAGACACGGACGTGTTTCTCGCATGTGTGATTCCGGCCTAAGGAAGAGTCGAGGGCAAAATAAGCACATGGGGCTACATTTATAAACAAAATTGGATTTCAATACAAAAAAGTAAACTGGACCATACTTGGAGATTTCCTACAGATAAACTTTAGCACCTGCCTTTCATACAAACATAGCTTGTGACCTACCTCCGACTTTCTGCTTTAGCTCACAAATCTGCATTATATAAGGAAGCACCAATGATTAGTGAGGAGCGAATACAGCTTTGGCAAAAATTAAGAGACCACTGCAAAATGTTCAGTTTGTCTGATTTTTCACTTTATAGGTATATTTTTTGAGTTAAATGTTAATTGTTCTTTTATTCCATAAACTTCTGACAACATGTCTCTGAATTTCCAAGCAACACATTTTGTATTTTTTTTCTAAAAAGGAGAAATGTCAAAATTAAATAAAAACAGTGCTTTCAGATCTCAAATAATGCAAAGAAAACAAGCTCATAATAATTTAGAAGCAACAATACTAATATTTTAACTCAGGAAGAGTTAAGAAATCAATATTTTGTGGAATAACCATGATTTTTAATCCCAGCTTTCATGTGTCTTGGCATGCTTCCCACCAGTCTTTCACACTGCTTCTAGCACAAAAATTTAAGCAGTTCTTCTTTATTTGATGGCTTGTGACTATCCATCATACTCTTAATATTATTAATAATAATTATAATAATAATCATCTTTATTTATATAGCGCCAACATATTCCGCAGCGCTTTCCAGTTTAAAAGATTCATGCTCAACAGTCATAAGTAACAACGTTAAAAATGCAATAATTAAAGCAAAATAAGTCGACCCCACTTGTAAGAGCTTACAATCTACAATGAGGTGCGGGAGATACAAGGTTACATTCCAGAGGTTTTCAATGGGGCTCAGGTCTGGTTCAGGCTATATATTCGGCACTATTCGTTACTTGCACGAATAGTACGCTATTTGTGCTATTCGTTACTCAACAAGTAATTTTGTTTTTGCCTTAGTATATTTGGGTGCCATGCCCAGCATGTTTGTCGCTTTATTTGCTTTCCAATCACAGTAATGCAATACCATCCTTAGCATGGCATTACTGTGATTGGCTGCCAGAACACCGAGTGTATGTCACGTTGTCATGTGCATGACAGCATGGCAAACACCGCTTCTGATTGGCAGTGAAATCATCACCGTCATTCAAACAGCCGTGGCTCCATCAGTGTCAGAAGACAGCGTGAATGTTGAACTGTGATCGGAGGTATAAAGTTTTCCTCCGGTCACTGGTGTCAACTGACGGGACTATAGCTCCCATCAGCCAAGACTGCTGCAGCTAATAACATCTTAGAGATGTGCCGTTTCTGGGGCGGCTGGGGTCAGATTTTTGTAGCTGGGGGGCAATAACCATGGTCCCTTCCTAGGCTATGAATATCTGTCCCCAGTCATTGGCTTTCCCTCTCTGGTGCAGAAAATTGAGTGGGAGCCCACACCATTTTTTCCCCGAAAAAATTATTTTATTAAATACACACATGTCCCATAATTTGCACACACACTATACTATTTATATTGGTCACTGACATCTATATATCTAACTATTCTGCATGGATTTACTGTATGTAATCCATGTCTTTTATCCTGTCGGCTTCTGCATTGATTTTACAGAAGCAGACAAATGAATTAACGGCTATTCTATCTATATCTCTATGCAAAATAAATATATATATATATGTGTGTGTGTCACTGACATATATATATATATATATATATATATATATATATATACACCTATTCTATGAGTATATATGTAATCTATCTATTCTACTGTAACCTGTCAGTGAGTTTTTACATTAGCCGCATATGAATTGCCGGCTTTTCAAAGGACACTGGTGCATAAAAATCACACAGCCTTCGCATGGTGCGAGTGCTGTGCGAGTGCTGTGTGATTTTTTTCTGGCACCTATTGACTTCTACTGCGGGATGCGATTCGTTTTCTGATTACAATCGCAGCATGCTGTGATTTTTTCCAGCCCGATTGTGATCTGATCTGAGCTGTAAAAAAAACGGAGATGAGCACACAATCATGGTGACCAGAAAAATGCTCACAGGAAAAATGCCCACAGGAAAATTGTCCACAGGAAAAATGCCCACAGGAAAATTGCCCACATGGAAAATTGCCCACATAGAAAATTACCCACATGGTAAATTGCCCACACGGAAAATTGCCCACATGGAAAATTGCCCACACAGAAAATTGCCCACATGGAAAATTGCCCACGTGGAAAATTGCCCACACGGAAAGCCGTGGGCATTTTTCAGGGAACCAACAATCATAGATTAACATTGGTCCAAATTCAATCTGATTTTTTATCGGATTGAATTCGTCCAATTTCATCGCAAGTGGGCATGAGCCCTTAGGCTAAATTTCCTAGTATCTCTGTATCATAATAATGGTTTTAGCTAAAAATCAATGTACGATAAGTAAGGCTATGTAATTACCAAATTAGACTCAAATCTGATGGTCAAAATTAGTGAGGAACCTGTATATATAGAATCATAAAATGAGCTCAAGTATAATTTTGTGAAATCAGAAAATCCTTTTCTGGGGGCAAAACATTACTTAGTTACAAGATGGAGTAAATTGCACGCTGAAAATATGTGCACACTAAATTTTTTTAATCATTATTTTTAATCCCTTCACAATAGGGCCAATTTCTGTTTCTGCATTTTCGTTTTTTCCTCTCCTTAATCCCAGAGCCATAACTCTTTTATTATTATGTCCACATGTAAGTAACTGTTTCTTTCTAGACCAGTTGTACTTTTGAATCACACCATTCATTTTACACATAGTGTACTGGAAAATGGTAAAACAATCCAAGTGGGAAGACATTTTGAAAAAAAATGCAATTCTGACATTATTTTTTAAGAATTATTTTTACAGTGGTCACATTGTGGTAAAATTGACATTGCAGCATGATTTTACTCATCAGCACTATTATGGAAGTACCAAAAATGTCCAGTTTTTTATTATTTTAGTGGTGGTAAGAAAACAGTTTTGAAAAAAAAAATTGAGGTTTTGTGTCACATTTTGGTATAGATTGCACGTTTTGAATGCTTTTTACAGCATTTTTTTGAGGAACGTGGTGATACCACATATAGTATTTTTTTACATCTTTATTTTTATTGGGGAAAAGGTGGAGGATTTGAGCTTTTATATGTTTTTTATATTTTTTAATTTTTTCACTTTTCATTGTTCTTTTTAGTCCCCTTAGACGACTTGAAACTACTATCATCTGATTGTGCTGTATACTCTGATACCATAGCATTGCTGCACAAAGTGAAAAACTCCATTGAAGCCCTGTCACAGGCTGGGTTTCAAAGGAGCTCCTTAATGACAACCTTGCAGGTCCTCAGCAGACTTTCTGTCATAGCATTATATCGGCGACCCACGATCACTTCACGGGCGTGCTGATGGCTGCATGGAATATTGCACCTCCATGTTGGTGCGTGTTAAATGCCACCGTCAGTTTGACACCAGCATTTAACAGGTTATCAATTGCTAGAGGCAAGTCTGCTGGGTATGTGGTGAGCTCAACCCTTGAACCTGCTCCGTATACCCACTTCCTACTTGCACCATATATGTATGGCAGATGTCATGAAGGAACTTCACAGATCTCCAAAATCTGTATTAAAACCCTCCCACAGAATTCAATTTACTTCAGACTTGCACTATGTTAACATACTCTGAGGCTCAATGAATGCACCTTTAATTTTATGTAGATTAAATACAGCCTAGAATTTTCAGGTCATGCTAGACATTTGTAACAACTAAGGAGCTACACATATGATATCTCCACAGATAGTGAGGCAAGAAGGGGTATTTCTTTTCGCGAGTATGATTTTAAGCTACATCATCTTCAGTTTTACCTCACAAGGTAAGTGGAGCGCCCCCAGTAGGGCAATGGGGTACTCGGAACCTCTAGCGCCTGGATGTTGTAGTACCTCCCTGCTGAGCTTCTCGATAAGGTTCTCACAACTGATGTTGGTGCTCTAGATGTTATTTCTCTTTCTCTCTGTCCCCCTGATGGAATGGATAGGACAAACCCGTATGACTGGTGGCATGAGGCTTTTTACTGGGACTCTATCACGCCCCGGCCCCCACAAGTTGCCACCATGCCTCCTGGATATGGGTCGGGCAGCTAACGTGGAATTAACTGTCCTGCTGGTCTCTGGAGCAAGGCTTGGAGACGATTACTCCCTCGGTGTTCCGGCTACCAGATTCTGCGCCTCAGGCAGCCATTGGCAGGGCAGAACTCCTTCTGGATTCCTCTCCTTGTGCTATGACTTCGTTTCTCACCCTCTACAATACAATTCTCTTTCGCGTCCTTCCTTAGGATACTGCTGCACATGGGGCAGGCGCAACTCCGTGGCCTTCTGTCTAGGCCTCTGACAGGATCCCACCCCTGTCAGGGACCCCTCTGTCTGCAGCTCTTTGATGTTCCCCCTTCCCCTCTGGCTGCCCAACAGGGTGCTGCCTGGGTGAAGCCCAGTCAGCTTCTGCCTCACTTTCTATCCAGCCCACCAGTTTTACCTAATTGTGAGGAGTGCCCTAATAGATAGGAGTAGCTCCCCCTGGTGGACTGGAGTATGAAGTGTGGTGTATGGTTTGTGATACCTGGCAAAGAGATCTCCTTTATTGCCTTCAGATGTAACATCACTCCCCCTGGTGGAAGAATGACGTTACAGCAACGACCAGCACTCTGGGGCGCTGCATAAGCAACATATCACACTTCACCAGAAACACAGAACAATATTATTATTATTATTATTTTTATTATTGTTATTATTATTTCTAATAAATATAAGGCACAGGGGAAAGTGGTGGAATTTCTAATACTGGAAATATCATTGCCAGAATTTCTCTTTAAATAAACATGAAAGAAAAGTCTAATAATGATCTAGATCATAAAACCAAACCCTTTAAAATACTATATTTTGCCTCTCTAGCAATTTAAATATTAGTCTCTTTGGGAATTTAAATATTTTATTTGGCTCTTTAAAACGAATAACATCACAGACTTTGTATTCATTAATCCCAAAGAAATGTTAGTTTAATAATATCACTTATACCCTTTGGTAATCTGTTCTAAGTTTGGTCTGCAATACATGCAGATTATTACTCTAAGTATTTCCAGTTTCTTTTTCCACTTGGGAATATTTTAAAATGTGTAAATGTATTACAGGCAATGTGAAGATGTAAGTGAAATTATTATTAATATTATGATTATTATTATGTTATTATCATTATTAGTGTTGAGCATTCCGATACCGCAAGTATCGGGTATCGACCAATATTTGCGGTATCGGAATTCCGATACCGAGTTCCGATATTTTTGCGATATCGGGAATCAGGATCGGGATGCATATTCATGTGTAAAATAAAGAATAAAAATAAAAAATATGGATATACTCACCCTCGGATGCGCCCTGGTTGTAACCGCTGCAACCGGCAGCCTCCGTTCCTAAGAATGAGCGCGTGAAGGACCTTCGATGACGTCTCGGCTTGTGATTGGTCACATGAGCGGTCACGCGACCAATCACAAGCCGCGACGTCATCGAAGGTCCTTCACGCGCTCATTCTTAGGAACGGAGGCTGCCGGTTGCAGCGGTTACAACCAGGGCACGTCCGAGGGTGAGTATATCCCTATTTTTTATTTTTATTCTTTATTTTACACATGAATATGGATCCCAGGGCCTGAAGGAGAGTTTCCTCTCCTTCAGACCCTGGGAACCATCCAGGATACCTTCTGATATTTGTGTCCCATTGACTTGTATTGGTATTGGGTATCGGCGATATCCGATATTTTTCAGATATCGGCCGATACTATCCGATACCGATACTTTCAAATATCGGAAGGTATCGCTCAACACTAATCATTATGTTTTATGTAAATATAACGTCCTTTTTTTCAATATTCTTATTTCATCCACAGAAAGAATATAAAATATAATAGAACATTCATCATGTAGATTAATTTTGCACCTTTCCTGCCATTGTCCATGAGCTGAAAGGAAAAACTTAACTATTTTAAGGCTCGCTCATGCAAGCATATACAAAGGACAAGTGCTATCCGATATTTTATGGGTTAGTACTCGGATCAATATTATTCTAAGTGGCAGATCTGCCTTTTTTTTCTCATGATGCCAGTCGATCCGGTAATCAGATGACATGCACCCACACAAGTCAATGAGTGCTTGTAAAACATTAGATTACACTTGGATAACATCCAAGTGCAGTCTGATTTACTAAAAAAAAAATAGTGGTGTGAGCCAGCTCACCTGCCACATTTCCCAATGTGGAGTGTGGAATTTCATCCGGTCTTGACATGTGACCAACAAAGAAATTGAGGAAATGTTCTAGCTCCAATTAAAACTTGCGTTAATGTACAAAAAATGGATTAAAAAGTGATGAATGTCAAGGCTAATATCATGAGAAAAAATCAATCAGAGGTTGACATCAGATGCAGGGAGGGACGTGCATCATATTTTTTTCGCATGATGTTAGCCTTGAGAATCATCACTTTTTAATCCATTTTTTTTACATTAATAAACTCAAGATTTAATAGGAGCTGGAACATTTCCTTCTTTGTTAATTTCCATAAACTCAGAAAAAGGAGAAGATGAAGAAATTTCTGTATATACTCGTGTATAAGCCAAGTTTTTCATCATATTTTTGGTGTTGGATAAGCCTTCCATCGGCTTATACTCGAGTGAGGGTCCCACTTACCGTATGTATAGTTGTTGCCCTTTTCTACTACTAGTATTTCATAACCAAGATAGAAAAAATCAGTATATACTGTATAATAAATAACTCTAATAGTGGTAATAAAATTTCCAATAGTAAAAAATATATATCCATTCCAAATGAAAAAAAGTAAAAACTAAAATTCACAGTAATAGTGTACGATGATAACTTTATTGTTGATCTGGTGTAAGTAGCAAATATCAAATTACCATTACAATTACCAAATGCTATGTAAAGTCAAAATATATTGGAAAAAAATACTGTATATACTCAAGTATAAGCCAAAAATTTAAGCCCAGTTTTTTAGGCGGAAAGTGCCCCTCTCGGCTTATACTTGAATCATACCCAGGGGTCAGAAGGGGAGGGGGAGCAGCAGCTGTGTAATAATACTCACCTGCTCCTGGCACGGTGTCCCTGGTTCCCCAGCACTAGCAGCTTCTTCCTGTAGTGAGCGGTCACATGGTAACACTCATTACAGTAATGAATATGGACCCAACTCCACTCCCATAGGGGTGGAGCCGCATATGCATTACTGTAATGAGTGGTACCATGTGACCGCTCACTACAGGAAGAAGCTGCCAGCGCCGGGGAACAGACATACCGGGACACCGCGCCAGGAGCAGGTGAGTATAACGCAGTGCATGATATTCACCTGCTCCCTGTTCCACCATCGGCGCTGCTGCATCTTCCCCGTCCATTGCACTGATGCTCAGGTCAGAGAGCACGATGACACGATTAGTGCGCGCCACCCTCTGCCTGAGCGTCAGTGCGGAGGACGGGGAAGACACAGTGGCAGTCTGCGGTGGAACGGGGAGCAGGTGAATATAGCAAGTGCCGCAGGCCTGAGAGGTGAGTGTTATGGCCTTGGAGCCGCATGAGACTTTCTCTGGTGTAGGTGGATCCTGTACTGACCGCAAACCCTAAACTGACACCGCAACTAGAAGTAGCCATGGGGTGTACCTAACACATCCTAGACACCTCGACACAGCCGGAGGACTAAATACCCCTATAGATGGAAATGGGAATTCTATCTTGCCTCAGAGCAGAACCCCAAAGGATAGGCAGCCCCACGCAAATATTGACTGTGAGTATTAGAGGAAAGACACACGCAGGCAGAAAACAGGATTTAGCAAAAGAGGCACCTCTAGCTAACTAGAAAAGGATAGGACAGAATACTAAGCGGTCAGTATTAAAACCCTAAAAATATCCACAGCAGATAATACAAAAATTCCACATCTAACTAAAGACATGGAATGTATATCTGCATCTCCTGAGAATCCAACTTGACTGAAAAAATCCAAACATAGTCTAAGCTGGACAAGAAAAAACAATGAATAGTACTGAATTGAAAAGCACACGGCATGTGTGCTGCAGAAACAAAACCCAGACACTTATCTTTGCTGAATTGGCAGCAGGGCAGGAGGAACCAGACAGAGATGTAAAACCTCCAAGAACAATGGACAACTAGCAAGGGCTAATGGATCCTGCACACCTAAATACCCAGTCAGAGCTGCAATCAGCAGGGACACCTGCTCAGGATTGCAACCCAGGGACAATTACCACCAACAACCACCGGAGGGAACCCAAGAGCAGAATTCACAACAGTACCCCCCCTTGAGGAGGGGTCACCGAACCCTCACCAGAGCCCCCAGGCCGATCAGGACGAGCCAGATGAAAGGCACGGACCAAATTAGCAGCATGGACATCAGAGGCAAAAACCCAAGAATTATCCTCCTGGCCATAACCCTTCCATTTGACAAGGTACTGAAGCATCTGCCTCGAAAAGCGAGAATCCAAAATCTTCTCAACCACATACTCCAACTCCCCATCAACAAACACAGGGGCCGGAGGATCAACAAAGGTAACCACGGGCACCACATTTTCTGCAATAAAGATCTATGGAAGACATTATGGATAGCAAAAGAGGCCGGAAGGGCCAATCGAAAAGACACCGGATTAATAATCTCAGAAATCCTATAAGGACCAATAAACCGAGGCTTAAACTTAGGGGAAGAAACCTTCATAGGAACATGACGGGAAGACAACCAGACCAGATCCCCAACCCGAAGCCGGGAACCAACTCACCGACGACGGTTAGCAAAACGTTGAGCCTCCTCCTGAGACAACACCAAATTGTCCACCACATGAGCCCAAATCTGCTGCAACCTGTCCACCACAGAATCCACACCAGGACAGTCAGATGGCTCAACCTGCCCCGAAGAAAAACGAGGATGAAAACCAAAATTACAGAAGAAGGGCGAAACCAAGGTAGCCGAACTAGACCAATTATTAAGGGCAAACTTGGCCAATGGCAAGAAAGCCACCCAATCATCCTGATCAGCAGACACAAAGCATCTCAAATAAGTTTCCAAAGTCTGATTAGTTCGCTCGGTCTGGCCATTTGTCTGAGGATGAAATGCGGAAGAAAAAGACAAATCAATGCCCAGCCTAGCACAAAAGGCCCGCTAAAACCTAGAAACAAACTGGGAACCTTTGTCGGACACAATATTCTCTGGAATGCCATGCAAACGAACCACATGCTGAAAAAACAACGGGACCAAATCAGAAGAGGAAGGCAATTTAGGCAAAAGCACCAAATGAACCATCTTAGAGAACCGGTCACAAACAACCCAGATAACCAACATCCTCTGGGAAACCGGAAGATCAGAAATAAAATCCATAGAAATATGCGTCCAGGGCCTCTCAGGGACCGGCAAAGGCAAAAGCAACCCACTAGCATGGGAGCAGCAAGGCTTGGCCCGCACGCAAGTCCCACAGGACTGCACAAAAGAACGCACATCACGTGACAAAGAAGGCCACCAAAAGGACCTACCAACCAAATCTCTGGTATCAAAAATACCAGGATGGCCAGCCAACACAGAACAATGAACCTCAGAAATCACTCTACTAGTCCATCTATCAGGAACAAACAGTTTCCCCACTGGACAGCGGTCAGGTTTGTCAGCCTGAAATTCCTGAAAAACCCGTCGTAAATCAGGGGAAATGGCAGAAAGGACCGCCCCTTCCTTCAGAATGCCGACCGGTTCAAGGACCTCTGGAGAATCAGGCAAAAAACTCCTAGAGAGGGCATCAGCCTTAATATTCTTAGAACCCGGAAGATACGAGACCACAAAATCAAAACGGGAAAAAAACAAGGACCATTGAGCCTGTCTAGGATTCAGCCGTTTGGCAAACTCGAGGTAAATCAGATTTTTATGATAGGTCAAGACCACAATACGGTGCTTAGCTCCTTCAAGCCAATGTCGCCACTCCTCAAACGCCCACTTCATAGCCAACAACTCCCGATTGCCGACATCATAATTGCGTTCAGCAGGCGAAAACTTATGGGAAAAGAAGGCACATGGATTCATCAAGGAACCAACAGGATCCCTCTGAGACAAAACAGCCCCTGCCCCAATCTCAGAAGCGTCAACCTCAACCTGAAAAGGAAGAGAAACATCCGGCTGACGCAACACAGGGGCAGAAGTAAATCGGCGTTTAAGCTCCTGAAAGGCAGAGACAGCCGCAGAGGACCAATTCGTCACATCAGCGCCTTTCTTTGTCAAATCGGTCAAGGGTTTAACCACACTGGAGAAGTTAGCAATGAAACGGCGATAAAAATGATCAAAGCCCAAAAATTGCTGAAGGCTCTTCACGGATGTAGGTTGAATCCAATCATGAATGGCCTGAACCTTAACCGGATCCATCTCTATAGATGAGGGAGAAAAAATGAAGCCCAAAAAAGAAACCTTCTGCACTCCAAAGAGACACTTAGACACCTTCACAAACAAGGCATTATCACGAAGGATCTGAAATACCATCCTGACCTGTTCCACATGAGACTCCCAATCATCGGAAAAAATTAAAATGTCATCCAAATATACAATCATGAATTTATCAAGATAAGTCCGGAAGATATCGTGCATGAAGGACTGAAAAACAGATGGAGCATTAGAGAGCCCGAATGGCATCACAAGGTATTCAAAATGGCCTTCGGGCGTATTAAACGCAGTTTTCCATTCATCACCCTGCTTAATGCGAACAAGATTATATGCCCCCCGAAGGTCAATCTTCATAAACCAACTAGCCCCCTTAATCCTAGCAAACAAATCGGAAAGCAGAGGTAAAGGGTATTGAAACTTGACCGTGATCTTATTCAAGAGGCGATAATCAATACAGGGTCTCAAGGAGCCATCCTTCTTAGCAACAAAAAAAAATCCCGCTCCCAACGGTGAAGAAGATGGCCGAATATGCCCTTTCTCCAAAGACTCCTTAACATAACTCCGTATGGCGGTATGTTCAGGCACAGACAGGTTAAAAAGTCGGCCCTTAGGAAACTTACAGCCTGGAATCAAGTCAATCACACAATCACAGTCCCTATGCGGTGGAAGGGAACTGGACTTGGGCTCATCGAATACATCCTGAAAATCAGACAAAAACTCTGGAATTTCAGAAGAGGAAGAAGAGGAGATTGACATCAAAGGAACGTCATTATGAACCCCCTGACAACCCCAGCTAGTCACAGACATAGACTACCAATCCAACACAGGATTATGTACCTGCAACCACGGAAAACCCAGCACGATAGCATCATGCAAATTATGCAACACCAGAAAACGACAATCTTCCTGATGGGCTGGCGCCATGCACATGGTCACCTGTGTCCAAAACTGGGGCTTATTTTTAGCCAAAGGTGTAGCATCAATGCCCCTCAAAGGAATAGGGCTCTGCAAAGTCTGCAAGGGGAAACCACAACGCCTGGCAAACTCAAAGTCTATTAAGTTCAAGGCGGCGCCTGAATCCACAAACGCCATGACAGAAAATGATGACAATGAGCAAATCAAGGACACAGATAACAGAAATTTAGGTTGTACAGTACTGATGGTAAATGAACTAGCGATCCTCTTTGTACGCTTAGGGCAGACTGAAATGACATGAGAAGCATCGCCACAAGGCATCTGCTCTGAGGACAACGCCACAGCGCGCACAGTTCTGCGCTCCCGCAAGCGCCGATCAATCTGAATGGCCAAAGACATAGAATCACTCAGACTGAAAGGCGTGGGAAACCCCACCATAACATCTTTAACAGATTCAGAAAGACCCTTTCTGAAAATTGCCGCCAAAGCATTATCATTCCATTTAGTCAACACAGACCATTTTCTAAATTTCTGACAATATAATTCTGCCGCTTCTTGACCCTGAGACAGGGCCAACAAGGTCTTCTCCGCTTGATCCACAGAATTTGGTTCATCATATAATAATCCTAAAGCCTGAAAAAAGGCGTCTACATTAAACAAGGCCGGATTCCCAGATTCCAGGGAAAATGCCCAATCCTGAGGATCGCCACGCAGCAGGGAGATGACAATTTTAAACTGCTGAATGGAATCACCAGAGGATCAAGATTTCAGAGCAAAAAACAGTTTACAGTTGTTTTTAAAACTCAAAAATTTGGACCTGTCCCCAAAAAACAAATCAGGAGTAGGAATCTTAGGCTCTAAAACTGGAGTCTGAACAATATAATCAGTAATCCCCTGTACCCTAGCAGCAAGCTGGTCTACACGAGAAGCTAATCCCTGAACATCCATGCTAGCACAAGACTCCTCAGCCACCCAGAAAAAAAGAGGGAAGGAAAGACAAAGCAGGCTACAGAAAAAAAATGGCTCAACACCTTTCTTCCCTTCTTCTGAGATGCATTTAACTCATTGTTGGCCAGTTGTACTGTTATGATCCGGTGACCTTGGAGCCGCATGAGACTTTCTCTGGAGTAGGTGGATCCTGTACTGACCGCAAACCCTAAACTGACACCGCAACTAGAAGTAGCTGTGGGGTGTACCTAACACATCCTAGACACCTCGACACAGCCGGAGGACTAAATACCCCTATAGATGGAAATGGGAATTCGATCTTGCCTCAGAGCAGAACCCCAAAGGATAGGCAGCCCCCCACAAATATTGACTGTGAGTATTAGAGGAAAGACACACACAGGCAGAAAACAGGATTTAGCAAAAGAGGCACCTCTAGCTAAATAGAAAAGGATAGGACAGAATACTAAGCGGTCAGTATTAAAACCCTAAAAATATCCACAGCAGATAATACAAAAATTCCACATCTAACTAAAGACATGGAATGTATATCTGCATCTCCTGAGAATCCAACTTGACTGAAAAAATCCAAACATAGTCTAAGCTGGACAAGAAAAAACAATGAATAGTACTGAATTGAAAAGCACACGGCATGTGTGCTGCAGAAACAAAACCCAGACACTTATCTTTGCTGAATTGGCAGCAGGGCAGGAGAAACCAGACAGAGATGTAAAACCTCCAAGAACAATGGACAACTGGCAAGGGCTAATGGATCCTGCACACCTAAATACCCAGTCAGAGCTGCAATCAGCAGGGACACCTGCTCAGGATTGCAACCCAGGGACAACTGTATTACCACCAACAACCACCGGAGGGAACCCAAGAGCAGAATTCACAACAGGTGAGTATGTAATTTTTTATTTTTTTAATCACAGCAACAGCATATGGGGCAAATATCTGTATGGAGCATCTTATGATGCCATGTGCAGCGTTATATGGGGGCAAATATCTGTATGGAACATCTTATGGGGCCATGTGCAGCATTATGTGGGGCAAATATCTATATGGAGTATCTTATGGGGTCATGTGCAGCATTATATGGGGCATATATCTGTATGGAGCATCTTATGGGGCCATGTGCAGCATTATATAGGGCAAATATCTGTATGGGGCCATGTGCAGCATTGTATGGGGCAAATATCTATACGGAGCATCTTATGGGGCCATGTGCAGCATTATATGGGGCAAATATCTGTATGGAGCATCTTATGGGGCCATGTGCAGCATTATATGGGGCAAATATCTGTATGGGGCCATGTGCAGCATTATATGGGGCAAATATCTCTATCGAGCATCTTATGGGGCCATGTGCAGCATTATATGGAGCAAATATCTGAATGGAGCATCTTATGGGGCTATGTGCAGCAATATATGGGGCAAATATATGTATGGGGCCATGTGCAGCATTATATAGGGCAAATATCTCTATGGAGCATCGTATGGGGCCATAATCCGCATTTGTGGAGCATTATACAGGGCAAATGTGTATATGGAGCATGTTATGGGG